>NC_056526.1:157175460-157254630 GCF_019175285.1 Sceloporus undulatus | reverse complement strand
ATGGCTGCAGTACAGGGCCCAAGCTCGACTCAGGCTTGCATCCTTCCGAGGTCGCTAAAATGAGTACCCAGACTGTTGCAATCCACCGGGGGGGGGGAGTCTATGCGAATGGAAGAAAATGGCGCTGGCGATGCAGAAAGAGACCAAAGAGGGTGACACCCCCAGGCCAGCCCATCACGCTCCACTCCTCCCATCCAGTTAACCCGATTTCAGAGGCTGATCGTTCCTATTTAAATACTCCGATTCCTGTCCCGAATCAAGGGGAAAATGTAGGTTCGGCCCTTCTATTTTTTAACCCACGTTAAATGAAGATAAGCCGATTCAAATTTTAAACCGCTTTACGATTCGATTTTAAGTGGGAACTATTGCGGGTTACTCTAGAACTGTTCTAGAGTTAATTCGGTTTCCAATAGGAACACCATTCCTTGGATTCGATTGGTAACCCGGCATAAAGGCCAGTGAGAACCAGCCCAAAGAGGAACATTTCAAACAATAGGAAGGAAGGATTTAAGACTGAATGTGAAGACAGAATTTTAAGCTTTACTGTGTAAAACCCTGAATGCACAATTCTATTAATTTAGATTTCTTCTACATTCAGATTTTAAACATTTGTGTTCTTTCCATCCACAATATAAAGAAGTTTAGAAAGTTGGGCAAATTCTTCTGAAAATTAATTAATCCTCTTCCCATCTTTGGTTTAATTTATATATATATATATATATATAACCTGAAAGCATCTTTGCTTTGAAGGGCCGTCCAGTCCACTTCCATTTGAAAGTTAAGAATGGTTTCAAATTATAAATAGCAAAAAAACTATATTACTTAGTGAAATAAATCCTCTGCATTTCTCTTTAAAAAGTAGGAAAAGAATAATATTCTTTTGTTTTCCTCAAATGGACTTTTCCACACACTGACTTTAAACAATTGAAAATTCATGTATTATAATTCTCTTACCAAGGGGAGCAAGATGAAAAGGCCTAAATGATAACATTTCTACTGTGACATAATGAATCAATGCCACAAAGGGTTTTTCACAGATGCACAGCTCTATGTTCTCAGACTTTTGCATGAAGCCTGCAATTTTGCAGATAACTCATAAAGGCATAAATACTATGAACTGCACCATTTTCCCTGAACAGTCACAGTTCTTTTAGCACTAACTCTCAGAGTTTAACAATGGAAGAAATGGTTAGAAAGAGTCAACAAGACACAGAAATATTTCAGTAGTTTTTTAATTGTTTTCTTTCATAGAGAAATTATTACTGTTTTGACATTTGTTGTTGTTAACTGCCCTCAAGTCAATCTTGCATCATGATGACCTTATGGATGAGACATTTCCAAGACTCCCTATCCTCCACTGCTCTGCTTCATTCTTGTAAAGTCAGGCCTGTGACCTCTTCAACAGAGTTCATCCATCTAGCATTCAGCCTTCCTCTCTTTCTACTTCCCTCCACCTTCCTTAGCATTACTTTTTTCCAGTGAATCATGCCTTCTCAGTATGTGTCCAAAGGATAACAGCTTCACTTTAATCATCCCGGCTTGCAGGAAGATTTCTGGCTTGATCAGCTCTAGGATCCATTTGTTTGTCTTTTTGGTTGTCCATGGACTTCTTAGCACTCTTCACCAGCACTACATCTCAAGTAAATTGATTTTCTTTCTATCCACCTTCTAATATGTCCAGCTCTCTGTACATGGTAATAGGGGTTACAATTTGACATACATTAATATCATTATAGTCACAGCTGAATCCTAATAATGTTCATTGTTGTGTTACTAATGCATTTATTACTAAAAATAAATTTACATTAAAAAAAAATCTGCCATTAATTTTTGTACCAAATAATGCTGTTCCCAGATTACATTTTCTTTTCATCTGATACTTGTTCCATGATCTAGCAAATATCTTTCTTGCTAAAGTCACAATACATAACTGTCTTTCATCTGTAGGTGTGAAAAGTCATAAATTTCTCTAAATAAATTAATGGCATTATTTCATGTACATGACAAATTTCTCCAGTCATGTGCAAAGCAAAGCAAATCATCACTGTGTTCAACCATTGAAATGTGACTGTACCAGTTTATAAAATTCTGCTTTTGACCTCCAGTTAGACAAGCCCTTTTCCACATTTTAAACTCCCTGTTAGTTTTAATTGCATATTACAAAGTGTCTTCATATTTTGAATAGTTAAGTTCTATTTCATGTAGATCTTTTGTATCCTTTAGTTAACAGCTAAATAATTATACTTCTAAATAGAAATATTTATGCTTATATAAATAAATATGCTTGCATTAATTTGTAAGCTTCCTTGACTCCCAGATTTGGAAAAGAGGCAGGGTATCAATAAAGATGATTATATGATTGTCATTATTAATTAGCTACTTGGTCTTTTCAAAATATGAATCTATGGCCTGAAACACATGGGCCAAATAAGGCGACTTTTGGCTGCTTTGGCTGCATGGTGTTCAAATGACGCACATCCCCAAAGTGGCCAAAAGCAGCTCCTGTACTGCCAAAAGCAATCTGATGCCACCACAAAAAGAGTTTCAGCTAACTCCTTGCCAATGGCCTGATTTGGAAACAGACTATTCAGTTGCCATGATCCCAGCTCAACTGTGGTTGGAGTGGCCTCTGGCCACTCTTTACTGGCCATATAATTCATGCCAATATATTCATTCCAATATTTATGAATTAAAACATTTGTATGCCAACTTATGTCTAAGGATTTAATGATGTAGACCACTAATACAAGATTAAACAATTAGAAACATCTTAAAGTAATTCAACAAGATAAAACAGGGTACAGATATACACAGCCTAATGGATCAAAACCATGGTCAATGGGCCTCCAACATCTGCACAAAGGCTTCAGCTGGTGCTGAAATGAGCCTAGTGTTATTCCCAATCAGGCCTCCAAGGGGAGAGATTCTCTAGTTTAGGACGACTGTCTTATGGTAAATTTCCTAAACTTAAATAAATTAATTCATTATGATGACAATTATAGCTTGGGTATGAAGAACATTCATGGTTAGATTGCTAACAAGACATTATATGGCATGGGGTCAATACAAAAGATTCATTCTAGCTATTGTTTACATTTTCCGTCTTTGAATTCACATGAGCCTGACGCTGCTCATATTCTTGCAACCACCAATGTACATGATGTGCTGTCTGTGGAATGTTGTGGTCATTTCATTTCATTTTCTTTCCTTTTTTTCTTTGTAATGTGTTCTAATTGGTGATTCACATGTCTGTCATTTCAGTGTCTTGAGTTATATTATCCCCCTTTGGCTGATGCATAATATCTTTTTGCTAACATCAGAAAGAAAACATCATTAAATGCCAATTTAAAGAGAGTTCATTTTCTGCCCTAGTTTTACTTTTCTTTATTCACCCTACAGCTGTTGAATGGGTTTCTGTTTGGGCAGTACAGAACTGGATCTGCTTTTTTATATATCAAATTTCATTTCTGAATTTGCTCATCATTATTTGCGCAGATGTTCACTAGTGTAAAAAAAAAGTAGAAAAAATATTTTTAAAGGAAATGTGCTAATTTTTACCAGATAAGAATTTTGCCATCTGAGTGTCCACTTAACCCCCCTTTTTTCCTCTTTCAGTACCCATTCCCAAATTCCAGTGTGTCCTATTTCATTGCTCTTCGGATGATCAGAACTACAGAAAATATTATTTGTTAACCACATTTATTCAGACATAGGCCAAGAATGTCTCCACTAAAGGTAAACACCACAAATATTTATTTTCCATTTTTAAAATGGGAAAGAAAGAGATTTTATTTCTGGAAGATTTTAATACAAAATATTGCCACATTTTTCCTACAGTAAATGGATAGTACAGAGAATCTAATTCAGTTCTATAGAAATTAGATTATGAGTCCTGTACTGAACAATATCTCTTCTGCCTTCTTCTTAGGCACCTCCTTCCCAATTTGATAGCCCTTTCTAGGACTACCTTCTAGTTCTAAAATGCAAGAAACACAGCAGTAGTATGAACAATAAATATATATTCATTTTTGGTACAGAATCATTTAGACAAGGTAGGTACAGTGGGCCCTTGGTATCCACTGCGGATTGGTTCCAGAACCCCCTGTGGATTCCAAAATCTGTGGCTGTTCTAGTCCCATTAAATACTATGAAGAAGAATTGTGTCCCTTATGCAAAATGGCAAAACAAAGGTTTACTGTTTGAAAATTATAGAGACAGAAATTTTAATATTTTCAAGCCATGGATGCTTGAATCCATGGATAAAGAATCTGTGGATATGGAAGGTTTACTGTACTGGAATTACAGTAGAAACAATAACAATTTTAGTGACCTATGATTAGGGATAAATGAATCAGTTTGTATCTAGACTAGACTAGACTACAATAGAATAGAAGCCAAAATGACTATACTGAGACTATCGTACTTTGGCCATATCATAAGAAGACATAGCTCATTAGAAAATACAATGATATTTGGTAATGTACAAGACATTATGAAAAGAAGACATAATTACAGATGGATAGACACAACTGAGAAGTCCACATCCCTCAGTTTACAAGACTTGAGAAGGGCTATTGATAACTGGGTGACTTGGAGGTCTCTCATTCATAGGGTCACCATAAGCAATTAACAACAAACAACAAGGAGACTGGAAGAAAATAATTCAGTTCCCTGCTCAGCCATGGAAACTCCCTGGCTGACGTTGGGCAAGTCACACTTTCTTAAAGGAAGCAATGACAAATAACTTCTGAACAAATTTTGCCAAGAAAACTCTCCATAGGGTCACTGCAAGTTGGAAATGACTTGAAGGCACACAGCAGCAATAACAACTAGACTATGTCAGTTTTCATTGTCTTCACTCATAAGCCTGCTGTACCCAGTTCATGAATTAGTCTGAGATTCAGCCAATGAAGCTTCCCTGTTGTGTATATAGGGGGAGCAAGCTTCACTCACCATCCTCTGGCTATCTTGTCCTTTGTTTCTGTCTTTGTTTCTGCCTGCTTTCCACCAAGCTTATTTGAAGGGTGGAGCAGAGAGAAGGGAAGAGAAAGCCACAAGAAGAGTGAGCAAAGGTGGATTGTTCCCACAATGCTGGCCAGAAAGGAATTCTCACTCAGCAGTGTGGAATCAGGAGGCACTGAGAGGGAATTATCATACGAGGCATGTCCCATCCCTGTCCTGTCATGTTCCCTTCCTTCCCACGCACTTGTGGGAAGGACTTTCAGGATTTCAGATGAAGTCATACCAATCCTGTCATTATTCCACCATTAACCTGTCCTTAAAGCTCCACTGGCTGGCATTTTGCATTAACGGAAGTTCACATTAATGCAATGCCACTTTAATGACAGGCTAATGGCAGGATCAGCACTATGATTTGAAAGCCTTTCACACCATCACAGTCATGGACAAGTAAAGGATGGGATAAGTATGGGGCAGCAATCCCTAGCCTGTCCCCATGTGAAAACCCCCAGAGACTGTGATCAACCCTGTATGCTGTACTGCCCAGAGAGAGAGAAATAGCAAGTAAGAAGGCAGAAGTGTTTGCTTCCACACTCTAGCCTACATTATGGGTCCAATCTTCCCTCCTGTGGCGACCAGGAACAGTGAGCAAAGGAGTGGAGGTAGCAGTATCTGCAGCCTTTTCTTTTTGTCTTTTACTTTTCTCACTGTCCTGAGAAATGACAAAACTCAGAGGAAGTGCTGCCATGTTGAAGGGGAGATGCACTTGTGGGCTTCCTAGCTGGGAAGGCTCTCTTCTCTGTTTTTTTCCTGGCTCTGCTGCAAGGAAAAGAAAAGGTTGCTGTGTTTTATGGTAGCCCCTCCTCATCCAATCTCCAAGGAGCCTCCGACTGGACATTAGGACAACTTCCTGACTGTAAGAGCATTTTGACAGTGGAATAGAAGACCTCAGAAGATGATGAACTCTTCTTTGTTAGACATTTTAAAAAGAGGTTGGGTATCCTTGAATTAGATTATCCTTGAGGTTCCCTCTGGATATATGATTCAATAAGCTTCCTTTCTTCAAAATAATGAAGACAATGCTAACTACTTTTTTCTAAATAGTTATTTAATGTAACTTTCAGTTAGAGCAAAGAAAGTGCTTGTCATTTTAAAACATTTTCTGTTTCAAAACATCAGCTGAAGGTCTTTACAGCAGGCAGCTGCTTTTTAGCTAAGAAGAGGAGACATCAGGATCCACAGTCTTAAAATCTGTGGTTTCCTCTGCTATTTTTCTTTCTCTTTTATGAGTTTGCCATGGGTAAGGGATACAGCTGGTGAGTAAGTTGTGATGATTTTTTTTTTCATTAGTTTCCCTCTGTTTGAGGTAAGGAATCCTATTTCAGGCTAACTTAGTAAAAGAAGCTCCACTGGTTACAAGAATGTATCAGTCATCATAACCCACAACAGCATCACTAGATTTTCCATTGCAAGGTGAAGAGATTTTTGCCAAACCCTGGTTACATAAAGCCTAAATATCAAACTCATAAACAAGGATAGGTAAACATAGGGTCAGTAGTCAGGCAGATTTCTCCAGTTTACACATTTAAGAATATAAAAGTTAGTTGGCTATAGCCAACCAATACTTATTTGGTCCAGCATTCTACTCCTAGAAGTTTTCAGCCAGATAGCCCTAAAAGCTCACAAGAAGGTGAACAGGTGACAATAGGTCTGTATGTGCGCATACTTTTTTTAAAGCCACAGGAAGGACAAAAAGATCAGTAATGCAATGAACATCTATGGGCCTCTGAATTTTGAGGCTCCATTTAACTATTGTTGCTAGAGCTTGACAAAGTTCTTTTTGGACTAAATCTCCCAGAATCTTCAGCCAACTTGGCATTTGCCATATTAGTTTGAGAGTCTGGAAATTATCATTCCAGGCCTAAATCCAACTGCAAATGTGAATTAAAATAAGTCAACTAATTCAATGGGAACCTGGTAAGTAAAAAAATTGGATGGGAGAGGCCAATTCGGGAAGGTAACACCATGAGTTACCACAACCAGTGATACCAACCCTGGTGATGTTCGCATCACTGTTAGCAACATTACAAATAAAATAAAGGAGGGCGACTAAAATGGTGAAAGGTCTGGAAACCTTGCCCTATGAGGAACGAC
The DNA here is from genome assembly GCF_019175285.1 of Sceloporus undulatus. Taxonomy (NCBI): domain Eukaryota; kingdom Metazoa; phylum Chordata; class Lepidosauria; order Squamata; family Phrynosomatidae; genus Sceloporus; species Sceloporus undulatus. The sequence goes on along the minus strand of NC_056526.1, from coordinate 157,247,517 downwards.
TCAGGGAGCTGGGGATGTTTAGCCTGGAGAAGAGAAGGTTAAGAGGTGATATGATAGCCCTATTTAAATACTTGAAGGGATGTCATATTGAGGAGGGAGCAAACTTGTTTTCTGCTGCTCCAGAGACTAGGACCCGGAGCAATGGATGCAAGCTACAGGAAAAGAGATTCCACCTCAACATTAGGAGGAATTTCCTGACAGTAAGGGCTGTTCCACAGTGGAACACACTTCCTCGGAGTGTAGTGGAGTCTCCCTCCTTGGAGGTCTTTAAGCAGAGGCTGGATGGCCATCTGTCGACGATGCTTTGATCTGGATTTCCTGCATGGCAAGGGGTTGGACTGGATGGCCCTTGCGGTCTCTTCCAACTCTATGAGTCTATGATTCTATGATTCTATGAAAACATACAGTCAAAAATGATAGAAGCACCTTGGTACTGTCTGGATTAAGTTTTAATTTCTTCACTCTCACCCAAATCATTACTGCTCCCAGAATGATTTAGAAACAAAACAAAACTTTCTTACTGCTTGTAGAAAGAAGAAATAGTCTGATGTCATTAGCATATAAGCAACACTAAATCTCAAGCTTCTGAACAACTTCTTTCAGAGATTTCATTTAGATGTTGAATAACATGGGGGACAAAACAGAGAGCAGAGGGGCTCCACAGAGAACAGAGGGGCTCCTCTGTGTATTTTTTTTTGGGGGGGGGGAGACACAGAAGACTATGCTATAGCCCAGTGGTTCCCAATCTTTGGTAATCCAGATGTTTTGGACTTTAGCTCCCATAATTCCTGACTGTTGGTCAAGTTGGCTGGGGCTTCTGGGATCTGAATTCTAAAACAAATGGAGGACCAAAGGTTGGGAAGCACTGGGCTAGATCATAGCATCTTGTGTCCCATTCCACCCCAAAAAAAGACATACACAGAGGGTGGACATAGAATGTGTGGGGAAATTCCACCTGCTTGATGTGGGATCTTAACTAGTGTATATATTCAGATTTTTGGAATTTGATATGTGAGATCAAATGGTTAAGATTGGGCTTGGATATATACCTCAATACTTTGTATATCTGTCAAAGAATGATGAGTGGAGCAATCAACAGTAGCTGATGAAATAGTATACCAGTCATAATTCTCACTGCTGTACTCTAAGAGATGTTTCAAATATATACTTGCTTTGCTTGCATTCTCAGAATTGAATGACTGCTAGCTGAATCTATGAATCCTTTCCTCTGAAAGATACAGTATTTCATGTGATTTGAGGTGCAATAAGTATGTTTTCCCAGATCAATTCAAGCATGCAGGTTTTATCTGATATATCTCTCAAGCAACAAATATGTTTAATGATCTGTAGAAAAGAAAAGAAAGGAACATGATGGATGCATTGACATTTTCTATAAATTGTGGGCTGAAACAGACGGCCCTAAAGGGGTGATGTCCTGCTGCCCCTTTGTGCACCAGATTGGGGCTGTGGCAACTGCATGCTGTGGCCCCAATCCAGTGTTTTTCCATCCTAAAAAGAATTCATTGGATTTTGTAAAGTTCTGGATATCTATTTTGTGGGTCAAATGCATTCTGAACTAATCAAGGTACATATTGTGCAAGCCATGCTTAAGGTATCTAAAATTATGTTACGGTTGTAGAAAAAAAAGAAGGGGGAAAAGCTTGCAATGTTGTAGGTTTTTTAGGGCACAGAGCAGCAAGTCAGACCATCTAGAGTGACTGGCATTTGAGAAATATATAACCCCAAGGCTTCTGGCCAATGAAAAGTTTGTCTGACCATTTTTTAAACAAAAATCATAAACGTTATTTACATTATAAACATGTTGTAGACATGAGTGATGTATACTATGAATGCTTATAAGTACATTATTTATAAGGAGTCATTTATGAGGATTATAAGTAGTTAGTGTATGTCAGCTCCTTCTGGACCCAGCATTGGGTGTTGTAGGTGGCAATATATCATGGTTATATGACTTCTAATGGGCTGTGAGCACTGAATAAGAATCAAATAACAATTTAATTAATGATGGATAGTCACTTAAACAACCTTTCTACAAACTGGTCATTATTACACACTATATATCTCACATTTGCCTTTATTGCTTTAATAACTGGTTCATTGATTCTAGGGTGATCATAGAAATGGAAAATAGGGATAGTTTAAAGCCAGCATCCAAGAAAGTAAAATACATTAACTGTCTCTAATGGAGTACCTCTAGAAAAGGGCCTTCTTTGAGAAGTTTATATGGCAGGCATGGAATAAGGACAACTTTTTCATTCACTGGAGTTTTTCAGGAAATGAAAAAGAGACTAATTTAAGCCAGAAGAATTTCTTTTTCTTTGCATCCTAAAGATCCTTTGCCCTGACTCAGAGCTGAATCTATGAACTAAGCCAATTGAAAAATGTTAAATTTGAGGTGATGGTAGTGGGTATGAATACTGTAGCTGTCACATAGGTCTGTACTGTAATTGATCATTCACACAGTCATTTCATCATAGTAGCCCGATGTAGAACATGGGAAAGTTAAATTTGTGAACAACAGCTCCCAGAATATCCAAGCCAGGATGGCTGAGGGGGACCACTCCACCCACTTTCAGTTACTGGGGTCCAAAACACACTGTAGAAATAACCTGATTTGAGATCACTTTACCTGCCCTTGCTCAATACTGAGGAATTATGGGAACTGTAGTTTTTGAGTCATTTAGCCTTCTCTATGAGAGAGCTCTGGTGCCACAGTAAACTACAATTCCCAGGATTCCCTACTACTAATCCACAGCAATTAAAGCTGTCTCAAACTAGATTATTTCTGCAGTGTGCTTTAGACCTGAGAAACTTGCTTGCAGATTTATGTGCATAGAGCAAACTCATCTTCACACCTTATCTCAACATGCAGATAACAAAGAACAACTAGGCACAAGGTGGAAGCTAGATGAATGTATGTAGCCATGCGGGCTTGTATATATTGTATTGAGTGGGGAAAGATGACCTGTTTCATTCAAACCAGTGGACAATTTGGAATCAGTGAGACTTCCTTCTTGAATTATATGTTTGTAACTGGACCATTTATAGCTATTTTATAGTAAATTGAAGTTTTACCTCCTTACTGCTCTCCCACCCCCCATAGACATTTTCATCTGTTGGCAAATTTCTTTGGACAAATTTTAAAAATGGCATAGAGAATAAAGATAGCCCTACTTAAGAACTTTACCTTTCATGAATATAGGTGCAGAATTTTGGATGGGAGGGGTGTATTTAAAATAAGCAGATACTTTCCATTATCTCTGAGTAATGCATCGCTCAAAACCCTGACTTACCTTTCCCGTTTTAAATTCTAATTTCAGTCAAGTATTATCAGACACATTTTGCCACCAATGCTGCCAGCCGACTGCAGCCCAACTAACTTCCACCTAGAATCCAAGCACAGCCGGCCTCTTTTCAAAAGCGGGAAGCTCCCAGCTTTGCAAATCAGCCAGCTGAGCTCAGATTCTAGCCAGAAGTGAGCTGGGCAGTCAGTGGCATTGGTGGAAAAATACATCTGATAATACCCAACTGCATTCTGAAGTAGAATTCAAAACAAGAAAGGTAAGCCAGGTGTTTTAGCAAAGTGATAAACTCCTCTGTGTCAACATACATACCTCTAACATGTCACTGCATATCCATAGCTATATGTCCTAGTGGTAATCCCCACAAAACCCATCTTTTAAACTATACTGTCCCTGCCATACAACCATTTTCATGTCATCAGAGAGTGGTCAGAATTAATGGATATGCATCTAGCTTTTGCATTGTGGCTGTACATGCTGCAAAAGGCATCCTCAGAGACCACTGGGGTCCTTGGGAAGTCCGTGCAGATGACATCTTTACAGTATGCCGTCTATAGTAATATCTGGATCCTCCTGTCCCCACTCTCCAATGACATGGAAATGGCCAAGCTAGAGGGGCAGCATTGCTTAAAAGGTGGATTAAATGGGATTGGAATCATTCACCAGCAGTAAAGTAGGTTATGATAGCGTAGGGTAGACTTACTCTGTTGTAACTAACATAATGTCAGTTGCTACTTATGGGGGCTTACTTTGGGGGGTGGGAGTCTTAAAAATTAGAATATGGGCTGAGACAGACGGCCAAAAAGTGGTATACCACTGCTGATACTAAGGTCTGGGAGCATGCAGTAACTACACGCTCCCGAACCCTAGCGCATATGGGCGCCGCCATGATTGTGCAACCCCAACCACATGGGGCACACATCCATGATGTGTCCTGTGTGATGCATCCAAATGGCACGTTGCATAGGACATGTCACTGCACCACTGGAGGGCACTTATTGTGCCTTACCAGTGGTGCAAAAAGGCCGCCCCAATGATGCAGAGGAGAAAGGGCCACCTTTTTTTCCTCTTTAGTGCCGGGGTGTCTGGGGTCATGAAGCCCCAAGGACACCCTTTGATGGGAATTTTGCTACTTCTCCGTGGCCGGGAAAAATGCCGGATTGGGGCCACAGGACTGTTGGTGAGGTTGCCCTGGCCCCAATCCAGCATGAAAAGGGGTGGCACAGACCCAAGGTCTAGAATCCAGGACAGTATGATGAATGCAATATAGTTTTGAACTGTTCAAATGCCACCAGCCATAGAATAGAAAATTGAACAGAGGTTTCTGAAAGCAGAAGGACAGGCAAAGTGGAGTTGCTAGGGATCTACCATCTTACTTTTCTCTTATCATGAAGAATAGGACTATTAGCCAGATTCTCTTTATAATGACTGAAACACTGGAAATTTGCCTGCTTGGATATGACAGGTACAAAGGACCATAATAAAAACAGAATTATAAAGGAATGGTCACAGAGACTCTAAAGTACTTTTAAATGTTTTTTCCACTAGTTGAAGATATATAAGCAATGAAAAGCAGACACTTATTTGGTGGCAGAAAAGCATAAACTATGGCGACATCACAGTTTGTCATAGACTATTTGGGAACAAAATACCCCAAAGGCATCATATGTCATCTGATCTTTGAAGCTAAGTAGGATTAGTTCTGGTTAGTACCTGGATGGGAGCACACCAAGAAATACCAGGTACTGTAAACTATGTTTCAAAGGGAGGAACTGGCAAATTTCCTCTGAGTATTCCTTGCCGAAGAAAACCCTATGGAATTCATGGAGACATCATAAGGAATCAGGCAACTTGAAGGCACATACACACATGCGTGACCATCATCACTCAGACCATTTCATTCTATGCATGCCCATTTATCACCAAATGGGACTGTGCAGAATCCACAGGTGGGATTCAAATTTAAATCCTTTCTGATTGCTGCAGAAAATCTGAAAATCATGTCAGTTCTTATCTCATCCATTTGCCCTATTGCTCCTTTAACAGCGAAAATTGTTTGTGTCCCTTAAAATCTGTATATATTTAGCTTGCACTCACAATTAATAAGAATATCGTTCATCTTAAAAGGATGAAAACAAACTTTCACTTCTGAAACAAAGACGGCTTTTTCCAGAAGGGATAGATAGGGAGAAGACTAGTAAAAATTTATCTGATGAAGTGATTCTTTAGGCACTGTGGTAAATGAAGAATCTTCAGTAAGAATAGCTGCCAGTCTCATTTTCTTTCTTATTTTTTCCTGAACCATTGAGAACTTTTTGCTTTCCTCTGAGACCAGTTGTGTGAAATTCCTGAACAATGCTCAACACAATTCTCCTATTTCTTTCATTTCACTACAGAGAACAATAAAACAGATTGAAATAGAGGACAAATGTTCAAAATAAGGTAACAGTAGTATTCTAGATATCTGATGAAGAGTGCAGATACTTCCTCAAAACAAAACTGCATATTCCAGCTGTTAAGATTTCTAATGCCTAAAATGTAGTACTCTTGTATACATGAAAAAAAGAGTAGGATAGAAAAGCAGACAATGACAATCTTCCATTATTTATCTGAGAAGATATATGGGAATATAGAGCATTATATGGCCATTAACATTTCAGTTCAGTACTATTTCAGTTTGAACTACTTAAGACAATTGATTTCATAATAACTAAATATGTTGGAGTGTCACAAATACATTTATAGGTATATTTTAAAATATCTGCACATATTGATACAGATATAGATGATGAAGAAGATAGAGATATAGATAGAAGTACTGTAATTAGCCTATAAAAACTTGTATGCCTTGAGATCTTAACATTTGATGAAATTATGGGAGCCCTGGTGGTATAATGATTAAATGTTGGTACTGCAGCCAAAACTTTGTAAGTTAGATCCCAGGGCTCCAAGGTTGACTCAGCCTTCCATCCTTTTGTAGGTTGGTAAAATTATTACCCAGCTTGTTGGGGCAATTTACTTACAGATTGTAAACTGCGTAGAGAGTGCTGAGTTCACTATTAAGTGGTAAAGAAATGTACATGCTATTTCTATTGCTAAATTACCTCCTGATAGACCTCCCTATACTTTGAGATTGACATCTCAGGTGACAAGGGTGACATGTCTTCTTTGGTTGTGTCCCCCAACTATGGAACACATTCATAATAAAACCTGATAAACAGAAGACATGGGTCATTTATACAAAACAATTATGTCCTTGCCAAATACAGGATGCAGATAATGCAAAGCAAAGATCTTGTATAACACAAGGTTGAGACATTTTTATCCATTATCTCATAGACTTTTGGCCATAAATAAATATATTCACTAAAGTTGCAATTCTGCATGGCTCAGCTCAGTATAGTAGTTTCACATGCAAAACTACAGTATGCTGAGTCATTTATGAACACACACACCTACCCTAGAGCCACTGAAGCCCCTCACCTATGGCCATTTCTGCCTGAATGAAAGGAGGATCACAGAAGTGTTAGGTCTGAAGCAATTTTATCTTCTGAAGAGGTATTTCATAGGTAGGAACAACTATTACCAGTAGGAAAAGGATTATATACCTGCCTGTCATGGTGCTGTTAAAAATGAAGAGCTACTCAGAAAGTAGGGAGATCCTAATTCAGTACCAGAAAATATGGTTAAAAACACTAGGCTTCAAAGATATATTTGTAAGAAGTAAGCATTCAGATTCCTGCATGGACTAATATTTTAATTTCACATTATCATATATTGGGGGGGGGGTTTTGTTTGTTTTTTAAGTTTTGAGCTGTTTCCATTTGAAGATAGAAAGATATTTGCAAATTTGGAAACTTCTTAACAAAAACAAACAGAACATCTCAGCCATTCCTATGCATACTTAACAGAAATAACCAACATATGAGGTAATAATTGTCTTGAAGTGAGTCTACACTGCCCCCAGGATTCAGTTTCACCTGAATCCCCCTGCAAATAAATTCCCCTGTTACCTTCTCTCTTTTGCTGATAGTTTTTAACTCTCGCAGCAAACAGTGGGCATTTGCCTTCCCATACAGTCCCCGTTTATCATAGAACCGCTGCTGAGGTCACAACAAGGCTCCTAGCCAAGCTATCAATGCCTGGTGTCTCACTCTGACTCGCACCCACAGTGGCAATGCCAGGCAGCTTGTAGAGACTGTGGATTTAGCAACCACTGTCAGTGCAAAGAAAGCCAAAACCCCACAGCAAAAGGTGAATTATTTCAATGCTGATTGAGGGAGGAAACCCCCAACTGTGTGCAGATGTCATGAAGACAGTTTGCACCCAATTCAAGGATTTGGCCCTGCCTCATGTAAACAGAACTCAACAAGCCCAGGGGAAATTGTGGGGTAATTTCTCCATGTAGACAACCCCCTGTTGACTTATACTGACCTAGTGGGAGAGGGAGTATGCCAGTGAAAGTAGTTTAGGGAGGTGTGCAAGGAGGTATGCAGTACTTCCTTGCACAATGCCTTCGCTCAATGTCAGCAGTTGCCAATTGCAGCTACACCCCTCACTGAAACTCAGTGGCCAGGTATTCACTGGGAAAGCTCCATTGTGTCACTGTCCTCCTTCCCAGCTCTCCTTTATCTCTCCTTCCTGGATCTTCCACGTAACTACATTAAAGAGGGTTTGAGCCATGGACTGATCTCACAGGACTTTTCTTACGTTCTTATTCTCCCTCTCTGACATTTCCTTGAGAGTAGGAGTTGTCTAAATTTGTGCTATCCTGATAAGCCTGGATTCTTCTTTCCCTGTGTACATGCGTCCAAAGAATCTCATATTTTGTATGGAGAACCCTGGATTCTCACATATTTTCCAGCAGTACCACCTCAGTAGTTATTACATTTTCCTTTGTTTGGGTGAAAATCTCATTTAGCAGCCAGAGGAGGGACAAAATGCTCAGGTTATTTAGAGAATGTTCAAGCAACAATAGATTTTTCTTGGATTTAAAATACAAACTTTTTTAAACAAAACTTCATGCTAGTTACCAATGATTATTGGATGTTGAGTTTTTCCTATAAGAATGTGTTCCTAGCCTAGTCAAAACAAATAAAGGCAAGGAAAAAGTACTACAATGGTTTCAATTTAAACTCTATCATTTCAGCTTAAGTACCAATCCACTTACATTGTTGAGGTTTGGAAAGAAGCAAAGGAGGCACTCCCCTTAGCAGGCTTTCCTGTATATTATTGCCATCTAGTGGACATATTGTTTTTCAGTGCTTATTAATATTCTTGGAAACAAGAACAGAGGGGATTTTGCTTGGTTTTAGTAAACAGATAAAATGCATATTATTACAGGGTAGTGATGAGGGAGACATTTGTGTGGTTCATGTTTTAATAGAAAATGGTGTAATCTACACTTCCAAAAGTAATACACAAACCAGAATGCAATTATCCTTTCATTTTCATACTTCTCTAAATGTTGCTATGCAGTTATCTAATTTTAAAAATATATGCATTAGGGAAAACTATAAGTGGTATGTTTATTATGAAAACAGAACACATTCAGGCACATATTAAGATACATTTTTTTGTTAAAAAGTGTCTGTTGGGGAGGAAGTGTATAAAAATACATAGTACAAAAATGGGGTGCATAGAATATATACTCATTTTAATGCAGAATTTTAAAAAATGGGAAATTGATGTGGGAATGAGATGAAATAAATTTCTGCTTGAAGGGAAAAAAGAACATTATGGAAAGAAAAGTAGACAGATATATACATTTCTAAAATCCTAAGTTCCTGTCTTTAATGCTAGAGATAATATTTTAGTAGATATTTTTCTTCTGTTCAGCCTTTTAGTTGTGCAGTTTAGGCTTCATTACTGCACACTTTCTACTGGGAGTTAATCCCACTGAATTTAGCAGACCTTAAATCTTGGTAGAAAAGAACAAACAATTTTATTGCTTTAACACAAAATGATAGTGAATACATAAATATATATATTATGGAGTAGATATGTATAGCATTGTGCTTAAGTTATTTTGGCATATGTTATACTCCTTTTTTAATCTTTTGTGAGGAAAGGCAAGGATTTTACATTATGGAGAGTTTATTTTGCATAAACTTTAGAAATACATCTAACTGTAATTATAAGCCCCCTTCATTTCATGTCCATTTTTAAATTATCCAGGGATGATGCATTGCATTTGAATTTGGGGAACTTTGGTTAGTTAAAACTATATTCACTGAATGAGCCAATATCATAAATCGTAGACTGAGTCTTGCTTCCTTGTGGGTTTGGAAAAAACAAGGAGCTCAGGTTCACTTTAAAGTGGAATTAAAACCTTTTGATCTCTCCAAGGTGCAGCAGTGCTAGGAGAATATGGGAGAGGCACATGAGCCTGAAACTCATGCATAGAATACATTATATCTTAAATTATATGTAACAATTGATGTGAATTTCAGAGATGTGCATGTGCCTGCAGAATCTCTTGTTTCTGATGTATCATGGCTATCATGCTCAGCATGATCATCGCCCAGTTATTGTTGTTATTATTACTATGTTCCTTCTTTTATTGTCATTTACCAGACAATAAGCTGTTCCCCTTCCATAGGTAATGTTGGCTGATTTCTCCTCCAAAAATACAGTCTTGTTCTAGGATTTAAATGGGGTTAAAATAAACATGTGATCAAATGAGGCTAGACCTAACATCTCATCCCTGATCTTTTTCATGGAGAGCAGTAACCTGAAGAGCTTCTCCCCATGATTGAAAACCCAGATTTTTCAGAATTCTGTATCATAGGAGGCTCCTCTTGTCACACAATTGCTTTCCTGATAAGATAACAATGATGGAGGAAGCAGGGCCAGCCTCCTGCTTTGCTTGTACATTCAAGTTTTCCTGTTCAGAACTCAATATGGCTAGAGGTGAATGAATATTGATGTGTTTTGATATTCACTTCAGACACCAGCTATCTTTAATAGCTTTTCTCCATGTGACTGAATTGCATTAAAAATGAAAGAGAGGCCATTGCCATTGTCATCATCTCCCTTGTCCCATCTACAAGCATAGCTTTCCTGTGTGACTTAAAATCTCTGATCATATAGGTTTCAAATTACACAGGATGGCAGCTTTTCAGTCCGACATGTAGATATTAGGAGATAGCTGAAGTAAGATCAGCAAATGCAAAGTTGCTTTCCCTTGCTTTTAAAAGGTGCAAAATGAAGAGAAGGGGCTAGAGAATCGAATTCAGATATGGGAGAAATGGGAACTGGTGCATTATTCCATTCATGCTCTGAGCTTTAAGAGTTTAACTGTTAGAAGTCTTGGTTTGAATCCTTATCTTCACCTGTGATAGTTCTAAATTGGGTTTAGCCTCCATTTTCCTTTGAGAGACTTGCTGGATATGAGAGTCAGAATATCATGGTTCTTTCCTTTCCATTTTATGAATTGGTCTACCTATTGAATTTACCCAGTCAAGATGGCCAGTGAAGAATCATTTTATGGATTCAAGGCACAGGTAGGAGCCAAGATGAAGCCATCTTGCTAAGTCTAGTCAGTACCTGGATGGAAGAGTCCTGGGGAGCCTCATACATACCATATGAGTTCCACATTGGAAGAAAGGTAGATAATAAATGTACCAAATACATCTATCCATAGTAGCACTGTTAATATATTAGAAGGAAGAAGGAAATGAATGTGCTGGATAAATGAATGCAGCTCTCTAAGCAGATTTATACCCAAACACAGGCTCACAGTAAAGTTTGATATGAAAGATGTTACTTGGGTTTCCATGATTTTTTTAATAGAATAAATGGGCTTCGGGGGAAATTGAGTTCTATTAGCTATAGGAACAGTAATAAGATAATATGTATGAAATATTCAAGCAAGATAAAGAAACTGATCACACAAAAGACAAAACTAAAGACTACTATATTTTAGTAATTGTATTTGTCTTCATCTCTTTATTTTTTGGCCTTCTGGGAGGTATTATACCAACCGCTTTGTTGCTGAAAGTAATTTATAAGTTTGCAGCATGGGCCAAAATAAAGTAACTAAACTACAGAATTCCTAACAGAGAACCTCATAAAAGATAAATTTGGAAAAATAAAACAACCCACTCAGTGCTTTAAAGAGCCCATTCTCTCAAGAGGTCATTGAAGACAAATAAATTTCGTAGGTCTTTCCTAAGCAATATTTTAGGTGCAGTTAATATGTCCCTGAATACCAGTAATAAGTGAATGCAGAGGTCAATTTATTAATATCTTTTCAATGGAGTCTTTATTAAGCAGCAGACTCCTTGTTCAGGATCCAACTCAATGGAAAGAAATCAGAACATCAATTCTGGGGAAGAACCTGCCCTGCCGATTCATACATTTTGGACACCTGGCTAAGCAATATTCAGTTAGCCAAATGTCCTTGGAACCTATTTTACCTCTACCTCCACAGCAAGCCAAAAATAATGTTTAGACCCAGTGGGAAGCAGGAAGGCCCCACACCCTATCTTACAGTCGTATGAAGTATGACTTCACAATCCATAGTTAGTTCCATTTAAAACTCACTCTTTCCTAATCTTCTGTGTTGCTCCTCTGTTTGGTTTAGCTGTTCCTCTTAGGAATGGAACCAGGAGCTTTAAAAACAGATTTGAAAAGAAGACATATCTAGTGTTATTTGACTAGCCACTTTGATGTGAAGAAATACATCATTTCAAAATCAGATTGAAATTGATTTACCACTATGATACTTCTTTGAAAGAATAATCTGTTTCCTTGATGTCCAATGGGTTTAGCAACTACCTAGCTAAGTTTATTTTCAGCTGGCCAATAATTCCCCTATTTAGCTGTTTCTTAGGTAGAAGTTAACCTTTAGGGAAGAAATCAGGACCAGGCCTTTTTCTTCTGCCCTGATACCTTGAACAAATCAGACCAACCAGTACCTCCCAGCTTCTACCTTCTCCCAACTTACTTTCCAATAAATCTTCTTACCAAAAGCCATTTTCCTTGGGTTCAAAATTGCCTCTGAGAAGGCACTTTAGAAGGGTCATTCTAAAATAAAAACCAGCTAGTCTTAAAGGTTCTGCTACATTTCTTTTTTTCTTTCTTTTCCTCCTCTTTTTTAAACTGTGGCATTAACTCAGGAGGGATAATGATATTATGCTGAGCATGGAGCATGGATTTCCTATTTTGTGCATTCAGATATACTGTACATGTATATATGTATGGGCTCAGTATACACATTTAATGAAAGTATGGAAGAAAAACACTAATCCCCACATGCCCTTTGAACCTGGAAAAAAATGTTTGAATCTTGCTATTGGGAGCAAACAAAGGAATGAAGGTGCTATAGAAGTAAACAGGTTATTTCTGAAGTATGAAACACAAAGCATTCTTCAAGAAAATGGCTAGTTCTGGTGCCACAACAAACTACAATTCCCAGAATTCAATAGCATTAAGCCATGACTGTTAAAGTGGTGTCAAACTGGATTATTTCTGCAGTGAGAATGCAGCCAACATCCATCCCTTTTCCTAAGAAGGCTGAAAGCTGGCCAAATAGAGTTCATTGAAAATCCATTACTGCCACTCCCTTTTGTTTTCCAGTTGGATAACCAAAGATGAAACATCATGTACCTGGATGAAAGTACAGACTCAGTCCAGTCACTGTGCACCCTTTTCTAGTACTGCCAGAGACAAGGAGAAAACAATGAATTAAATGTATTTATTTTATTTGCCTTCCAGACAATTCCAACCTGGAATGAACATATGAAGCAATGTAATAAAGGGATGAAACAAAACCTGAAGTCTGAGTGAAAAGGACAGATAAAAAGACACTGTTGGTGAACGCTGTCTCGCGTCAAAATATTTCTCTGGAGGTTTACAGGAAAGAGCTCTTGAATGTCTTCTAAACCAATTTAGGATATTTTGTCTAGACAGGAACTTTGTGTTAGGCATTAGTTAGTTATATATATGAAGCCTGAAGGATTAAACTGAATAAACAAATATTGAATGATAGTCTACAAGCTATAACTAATTCAATTCTCCCTCTGATGATGCCAGTAAAAGATTAGCTCATATCATTCAGGTTATATTGCACACATAGACAGCAGAAGCAGTCAAGCTATACCAGGAATGCCAGGATTTTTTTTTTCCAGGATTGAATAAACAGAATCCATTTCAAGATTCATGGAGGGTAGAGAGTCAAGGATGGGGCAGAATTTCACTCAGCTTGCATTTTGATATGAATTTTTCAAACTAACAGTTTAGAAATCAATAAATGAACAGGAATGCAGTTATTCTTCAGCATTTATAGTTTCTGGATTTTACAATTAATCTCTCTTAACAAAAAAATACATACAAAACTAACCACATAAAAGGAAAGTATGCACAAAAATGTACATATTAGGGAAAGGTGTGTATTGTTAGAGCCAACATGGTGTAGTAGTTTGAGCATTGGACTATGAGTCTGGAGACCAGGGTCCAATTCCCCACTCAGCCATGGAAACTCAGAAAACCCAGTGATAGCTTCACTTTAGGGTCATTATGGCCCGTTACAGACGGGCATTAAGTACGAGCTCAGTGCGTACTAGGGGTAGGAAGGGGCGTCACTTCCTGACTCCCTAACCCTAATATGCACGGAGCGCGTAGAAAATGGCGGCGCCCTATAGACACAGGCGCCACCATGACTACGTCACGACCGTGCTGCCTCCAAATGGGACGGCGCGGAAGTGCCATAGTGGGGCCACGCAAGGGCACCTGGGGCACCCTTTCCGTGGCCCCAGAAGGAGCTCCATTTCAGAGCTCCTTCCACCTTTGCGTCGCTGGGTGCAGCCTTTACATGGCTGTGCCAGCGACGCAGAACAGAAAGGGGCCAAGAGACCCCTTTCTCCTCCTCCCTGCCGTCGCCGGGCTTGAAGCTCCAAGGACACTCCTTTCCAGGATGCGGGGAAACAGCCTTTTGCCGCTTCCCTGCAGCCTGGAAAGTGCCGGATCAGGGCCTCAGAGGCTGCCGCTGGGGCAGCTGAGGACCGATCCGGCGGAGAAAGGGCCAGTTACAGGCCACCCCAAACGGGCGGTCTGTAACGCGCCTATGTCAGAAATGTCTTGAAGGCACACAACAACAAGTGTAGTATACTGACACTTGTATATTAGTCGCAACCTAGAAAAACTATTCACAGTGGATCTTATCTCCAGAATATAGTGCTAGCAGAGGTGGGCAAAGTATAGAATGTGAGCTTCATGTGTCCCTGGGGCTATTTCTGTGGCTTCCAGAGCCCCCAAGTGTCAAAAATGGGAGCAAAAGTTTCAAAATACTCGCCAGTACTCTCTAGACCATCATCATATGTGTTTCAGGGGCTCTCATCCATTCATTGACCAGTTTCCAGACATGTTTTCACCTTCATGATACTAGATTTTGATCAGAAAATAATACACAAAATAATAATTTTTTCCTACACTAAGCAAAGTAATTTTACATCTTGTTATTTTGTATATTTCATACAGGGGACACAGTGGCTCAGCAGTTAAGATGCTGACAATTGCAAGATCGGCAATTCAGCAGTTTGAGGCTCAAATGCCATATGACAGAGTGAGCTTCTGTCACTAGTCCCAGCTTCTGCCAACCTAGCAATTCGAAAGCATGTAAAAGTGTAAGTAGATAAATAGGTACCACTTTGGTGGGATGTCGTGTTCCGTTGCAGTCATGCTGGCCACATAATGATAGAGTTGCCTTTTTTCTTACTAATGGGGATGAGCACCGCCCCCTACAGTCAGATACAACTAGACAATCTTATCAAGAGAAAAAGTTGACCTTTTTATATTTTGTGTATGCAAAAATATTTTCTCTCATTTTTTTATTTTCTTCTCTTTCATCATTATTTATCACCAAAAAATCCAATCATTTTCTCAGGCATATACATGCATTTTAAGAGAAGCACATCTTATCTTGATATTTGCTTAACTTTATATCTGGGAAGACGGTCAAACTTCGGTCTGTGAGGAAATTTCACCATTGCTGAGATAATGCTGTCCATTTCAACATGGCAAAACTCAACATGGCAAAAGAGCACTTTGAGGATTCTCAACTAGGGATGCTAGTAATATCTACTGCAGAATCTACTGGTACCTGATAAAATGAGCAAAACGTTAAGTGTTAGTATGTTAGTCATCTGCCTGCTTATGCTAACATCTGTATCATGTCTTTGGATTTTACTAGTATATTGTATTTTTGGTTCTAAACACCATGTGTACATTGACTGCAAAGATTTTCATCAATTCAGGATTCTTCTTGTAATCCCATGTGGGTAACATCCTAGGGGTTACCTGCCAGTAGTGGAAAGGGACAAAACTAAATATTGGTAGGGGCAAAGCCATACAATCTATCCTGTCTGTTTCCACACATCCATTCATACATTTTCTCTTTACATTCACTATATCCCCATATATACCACATTCATATGCAGAGTGACAAGATCCTCCCCTATGATTGAAATAATAATCAGCTCAACATTTAGAAACTTTCACAGCAATCACTTGAAACAAAAAGTTTTCTCTTCCCAAGACACCTCTTTTGACTACTACTGTTGGCACATGCAGAATGACATTGCTGTATACATGCAACCTAGGGACTGTTTTATTCATCCAGTGCCATCATGCAAAAATGCACCCAAGAAGGAAAGAAACAGCAGAGAGTATTGATCCAAGGGCAATCAGGTGGTATGTCTGAATAGTTTCACACTAACCAATGGCAGTTTCAGTTTGTGTTTCATTGAATTTCATTGGGAATCAGTAAGGATCTAATATATAGAAACTGTATTCTTATTCCCACAAAGCCTATGAACACAGTGAAGCATTATGAACTCAGCAATTTTTGTATTTGAAATCAGAAGCTTAACAAAAGGCAGTAACTAAGGTTTGTAAGCTATATTGTCACTAAACGGTTAAATGCCATATATTTTAAAGTGATATAGTGGGGTATGTTTTTGGTGAAAGGATGTATGGTTTCCAAAGGTATACTGAGTGTGTATTAAAAAAAATAATAGACCTTCCTATGGACCAGCAATAGAAAAGCAGAAGTTCTGTCAGGCTGAATATAACCGCTGTTGCTTAGCTTCTTTAGAGATGTTTGTACAAAACAGCTATTCATCTTTGGTAAACCACATTGAGGGGCTGATATTTTAAAAGCATATTTATTATTATTGGAGTTGTCGCTGTTGTTGTTTTCTCAAGAAATTTGGGCTTATTTGTGAAACCTCAACTGAAGCAAGCAACTGAGAGATGCAAATTTGCAACATGTGATGTTCTAGCCCTTCAAAGGAAGCTTCTCTCCTCTGGGTAAGTGGTTTGTGAGACTTATTGCCTATACTTCAAAAAGTGCGGAAAGCTGTGAATTCATAAACTGCTTCTGTAGTTTACAAACTTGGAAATATTGTTCTTCTTCAGCAGAGTTTACAGCTCAGACTTGACTCAAAATAAAACAAAAACAAAAAAGCAACTTCAAGACAGCAAGCCATTCTCAACTTGCCACCTGATGTTTTAAAACTTACCCTGTAATTGTTCCAAGGCTGCAGCAATAGTGGAGAAATGAATAAGCAAGCATATTGAGCAGCCTGTGACTTAATATGGAACAGTCTGGCTTTCTCTCATGTTCAGATTTCTAAAATTTCAAAATAAAAGGAATATTGGTAAATTCCTATCAAAACTGAAATGAAATTAATTTCTCACTCAGTCCTTTCCAGCCAATAGGTCTACATAGGTTGCTATATGTGGTGGTGTGGGTGCTGGGGTTTTATTATGGTTTTAATGTTTGTAATTTTATATTGTTTTAATGTGATGTTTTAACTGTTTTATTGCAGTAAGTTTTTAAAGAGTTTTATTTGTGAGCCATCTTGGGTCCCTTTCTGGGAGACAGGTAGCACTAAAATTACCTAATTAATTAAATAAATAAATTTTAAATCTTTTAAATCTGTTTTTAAATTATTAGTGTAGTTTAATATATTTTAGTTTTTGTTCCATTGTTTTAAATAGTACAAGTTGTTTTAATACTTTAAGTAAGCCAGCCTGTGATCTTTGAAATAGGGCAAGGTATTTTAATATAATAATAATAATAATAATAATAATAATAATAATAACAACAACAACAACAACAACAATTATGTTGTACCCTCCATTTAGGTCTTCAAAAGTATGACCAAATCTTCATTCATGTTTTATATTCATGAATAGGGTTCAAGACATAAAAGGAACAGTAGCACCAAGTTGTAAGCCACATACCTTTTCCTCTTTTCCTTTTTTCCTTGTTTTGTTTTGTTTTACCCTACACTGCCACTAGGGATTTGGAGAATTATCCTAGGGTGGGGTCTTACATAAATGGTCACTTGTCAGATAGTGTGGGGGGAATATGAATCCAATGAACACCTATGTTACCCATTAGGTGAATAAGAGGTCTCTGGGGCTACCCAACATGTCATGAGACCTAGGGGTGGGAAAGAAGTGGTACTAGGGGATGTCCTGGGGGTTTAGCCCTCAATTTAAGTTATGCAACTTAGGTGTTGAATTCTCAGGGTGGCCTTGCAGTGGAGGGTTGACTGGTTAGCAACCCAGATTTTGGGATTCTCCTTGGGGCTCAGGTGTTAAGCTCAGGCGATCTGGACGAGACCAACTGCTCCCACACTGGGCTGCTCCCCACTTTTGTGTACATCTCAGGGGATAAAACATAAATAGGTGATAGTTTAATAAAAGTGGTCCATATTCAACCCAAACTTTTGTGGTCTCATTATTTCATGGATTGGTCAGCAAAGAAGGTTAAGTGAAGGATAACAGGGAAAGAGGAAGCCTCTCTTGATAGCAGATTTCAGAGTTTTGGAATTGTGGGGCACTGTGAAATGCATTGTTATTGAGGTGGCATTATCTTTAGCATTGCCATCAGTTAGTTATTCCAGTGTCACAGGTACCCACTGAGTGCCTGAATGAAGGAAGCTGCCCACTGAGCACCTAAATGAAGTTAGACTCCTCCCATGATGGCATTAAATGTCATCGTTCCCCAAGACAGTGTGTGTTTACAGTAAACAATGATAACCTACTGTGTATTCTATCTAGCAATGAGTCTAAAGTGCCTCATCACACTGTTGGTAGCAGCTTGCATGCAGCCATGAATGATGACCATTCAAGAGCTCCTGCATGATTTCCAAGCACTATACATATTTCAGGACCTCACCAAGGAAAATTAATGTGTGTTAAAATATGTGCCGTTTTTCTGCACAGAAAACATGTTTTGGGGCAGAAAATATGTATTTTGTGCCAAATACATTATTTCTGTACACAAAGAAAGAATTAAATTAAAGACATACAAGAAAATTACATACGGCTTACATATATAGGAGTCCTTGTGTTTGCACAAGCTGAAAAAATTGTATAAATGGTGTAATATTCAGAGTGAACAAATGTAAAGAACTTGTATAAAAGCATCAAGCATGAATTTTCTCTGAAGAAGCGCCAAGGTGCAAAGAAACTTGCATCTTATTTCCTTTTTTTCAACAGGATGCCTCAAGGATGGAAATGTTAAGAATTATGTTTTGCATCCCTAGTGAAAAATCCTGATTTGGGACTCAGGATAAATTTTAAAATTCCCCAGTTTAAAAGAAATCAATTTCCATGACATCATTTTTAAAATTATATCACATTTTACAGTATTTGATGTTTGGACAGCAAATGATTGTATATGAACGTATTTGACTGTTCACAGCTAACTATACTTATATAGTACAGCAGCATTTGGTAAAGGGTATGCAAAGCTAATTAGTATTTGACAACAGTTGACAGTAGTGATATGACGTTTCATTCATATTTAAAACTTACCAAAATCAGAAAAGTAAGAAGTGTCAATAAGGTTCACATTCCCAATTTAACATGGAAGTGTCACATTCAGGATGTGAACCTTCAAAATGAAATTTCTCATTCAAAGCTGAGTGAAAATCAAATCTTTTCTGGTACAAGTTCTAGTTTGAGATCCTTATAATCAAAGTCTACCTTAGTTGACAGGAGTGACTTGGCTTGACATAAGCCACCTCACATCCATCTGCACACCCATGTATCTCTTTTTTTTCTCCTTATAAGCAATTATGCAAATTGGTCTCAAATCAGGACTTGTTTTCAACACATTCAAAGACATTTTAGACACAATGATTTCCAAAGTCTGTTAAGAGAATAAAAAGGTGAAAGTGGATATACAGCAAAGTCCTTGTCCTTTCTCCTACTACCACTTACTCTCACCTGCAAATTACTATTTGTATCCTGCCTTTCTGCCATCGTAGACTAGGGTTTCATAAAATGCAGTCAGCTAAAGTGGGATCAAATTTCCATTAACTGTATAGTGTAGATGCACTCTCAGAACATTTTAGGTTTTGTTCCATGTATATGCTGATATTTGAGGAAATCAGATTGATTCATAGGCTAGCATCTTCAAAATTTGGATCGGTTTAGCTTTGGTCACTGTAACTATGAACATATGAGTTTGAGAGCCCCTGCTTTAGAAGTTTCTTCCAAGCTACCCCCCCCCCAAGGAGACAATGAATAATGGAATCATTAAAGATACTACAAGCATACTAGAAGGGCATTAATGACTTTTTCAGGTTAGAGACCACCCTAAAATATGTGCCACACAAGAAGACTGACTTAAATATAAATTCTGGAGCTGTCATATCAGTTGTTGCTCTATGGGTGGAAGGACACCAGAGGGATGTTGACATCATAATCTGCCTGTGGGCTTCTCAAAAGCATTTGGGTGGCCACTGTTGGAAGCTGAATATTGGACTATTTGGACCCTTGGTCTGCTCCAATGAGGTTTTCTTACACTCTTATGTTTTTATTCAAATAAATTAAGACAGTTCTCCAGAGCGAGTTACATGAAATGTAATTCATATAAAATCACTGTAATGCCTTCCTTCCCACCATGAAATTTAACAAAGCATAACAGCATTTCTTGAGTGTTTATAATCTATTCTATGGCCTGCAAAAACACAAGCAATTCATTCTTTAATGCTGTTCAGTAAGACAGTTCAAGCCAAGTAGACAATGTTATCATTTTAGTGAAATCAGGCTGCACTTTTCCATAAGGAAATCCATAGGAATAATATGTCTTTCTTTTTCTGGTAATGTTTAGGGTGAGGAAAGTAGGCAGCCAAGTCCCCTTATTTGCTTTGGAAGGTCAACTCCACAGTTCAGTCTATACGGTTCCCTCATTATAATTATGAGACATGTCTGAATTCTTCAATGGTGGGTGGACAATTTCACATGTCAAAACTTTCCTTTCAGGTAATAACGAAACTGCATGAATGGCAAACATATTCCACGAACCCTCAAATTAAATAGCCCTACATCAGCTGAAATAACCTGCTAGGCAATGCTTATGGAAAGGACCCCAGGAAGAGAAAGAATTATTGAACAGGACTAGCATGAGGTTTTCAAACATGAAAAATGCATTTTGGCACCCAAAGCTGCAGGGAAGAAAGGCAGCCATTTGTGCAACAACAAGGAGTGGAAAGTCATTATGTGAAAGTAGTAATGATGCCTAAAGACATAAACGACTTTTATTGACACTCTATTCTTCTACAAATTGACATTCATTCTGTATTTTTACTTTTGTTTGAAAAAATTAATTGTGTGGTCTCCAGCAGTCAACATGAAATAACACGGAGGGCTTCATTTCAGCCAAGGGCTGCTTTATTAGCCCAAGGCTGAGTCCCTATACATGTGAATTAGGGTGTAACAAATGGATTGGGTGTTTCTTTTCAAAGAAGCAAGATATCTCAGGTCATGCTAACACATATTCCAGACAGTGATGCCTACCTGATCCTTATCAGAATTCTGAAATATCTTGAATATCTTCAAGACAGAATTATATGGCCACATACTTCTGGCAACAAGACATAGTTTCAGGATGTATCAAATATTCTCAAGAGAAAATTTTGTCACATTTTTAGAGTATTGGGGAAAAGGAAGAAAAAAAGTTGGTGGACAAGGAGTAATTGTTGTAACCAGATATTTTAGGGGTGCTTTTGGAGAAATCTTTTGATTTGACACAAAGATCACACACACACACCATCCTTTGCATCTAGTTATCCTACTTGGAATTGGAGAATCATCCTTCACAATGCCTGTGAGGAAGGATATTCTTTGTAGTGCCCCTATTAAAAACAACCCTAATTGTGTTGAACTGCAAGTCACTTCATCCTCAGACAGTTTGATGGTTCAGGATGATGGGAGCCAAACACATACTGGCATCTAATAATCACTGCACTGTCACTGGAACCTTACCCATTCTCCAAAATTTCTCAGAAATGATGGCAAGTAGTTCTGTGAGAATATCAGAAAGTTTCTTCAATCCTCTGGAATGTGGTCCATCTGGCCCTGCAGATTTAAACTTATTTAGATGATTTCTGACTAGACAATTATCACTCCTGATTTGCAACCCAGATTCCTTGTCAAGGTCTCCTCATGTGTGGAAGCACACTATCTTCTTTGGGGGGCATATGGAAAAAAATAGATATTGATCAGTTTTACCGTTTCATTTTGATCTGTTAGCATTTTACTATCTCTGATGAGCAGCAGTTTCACGATTTTCTTTGTCATTCTCTTGCTTTGATCATAGAGTGGGTCCTCCACATACACTAGCATTAAGGACACAGGACCCCTGCGAAAGTGAAAAAATGTAAATAAAAGACCCACTATTTTTTAAAACTGAGAAACATCTCTCTAGGAATCTCTAGGTCCTCCAGAGCAACTCTGTTGTCAACATCACCAGGCAGATGACCACAGAATTGTGCAGGAGAACCTACAAATGTCTAGAAAAGTGTTCTTCCTAGGAACCTCTAGGTTTCCCATTGCAACCTCTGGTGGATGTTGGCTATAGAATCACACTGGAGGACCTAGAGACTCTTACAGAGAACATATAAATCAAATCTGTGAGTTATCAAATCCACACAAGTCAAAACTGCAACTGTGGAGGAATGACTATCTGAAAATTCCTTGCTTGCCTAACCAGTCTCAGCTCATTTTCAGCTTCAACTTTCCTTACATTATCCCTGCAAGCTTGGGCTACACATTGGCATTCTTGCTTGGATAATCATCCTTCCTTCTTTCCATTCTTTATAGATGATCTTTTTTCTTTTCACTTCCTCCTTGAGTATACTGTGTAGCCATATTGGCTTTTTTAAAATGTTTTCCTTTTTTCTTTTTCCATGGAATTGTTTGTGATTGTGCCTTTAACATTTTCTTTTTCATGAAATCTGCCCTATATTCCCCTGAGCTAGATAAAACCAGTGTTCCTGAAATCCAAGGCTTGTGTTTCACTATACTTTTCTTTTGCCTATCCCATAATTATGAATTCTAGCATTACATGGTCACTCCCTAACAATTGTTTTGATTCCAGTTACCAACTCCTCCCTATTATTTAGGATCAAATCCAAGATTGCTGATCCCCTTGTTACTTTCTCTACCTTTTAAAAGAGATGCTGCTCACAATTTTGAAGGAGAAGCAGGGGGAAAACAAGGTATGTTGCCATGTTCAGATTGGGGGTGTAGTCTGTGGAAAAGTTGGGAGGTAGAAAAATGGGTCACTGCCACTAGACAGTCCCAAAATGCACAGGCCAAATAGAGCAGCTTCTAGATATTTTGGGGGCATGGCATTTAGATGATGCACACCCCCAAAGCAGATGGAAGCTGCACAAAGGCCGTGTTTACTGGACAAGAGCTGGGCCTTTTAGGACTGGATTAAATCTGCTCCTGCCAGAAGCCCATTGGAACTGCAGTGTTGGCCCACTCTGAAAGTAGGTTGTGTGGTCACCATGGTGCCAGAGCGATTGGGGCCAGAGCAGCCAAAAGCTGCTCCTTCCTGACTGTGTGCTGCAGCCCACAGCTACCCTCCCCTTTTCTTAAGCAACCATCCTGGCTTTACTCTTCATAAAGCATTATGGATGCAGCCAGCTGATCTACCATTCAGCAATGGATTCCCTTGGTCTACTATAGTTAGGAATAGAAATTGGATTTAGGCCTTTAAAACTTTCTTACAGTGTTTGCCAACAACCAAATATGCAGTAGTGGTTTGCTCATTTTACTTGTTCCCCACTTTAGTATGAAAAACTCACCAAGTTTGCACATATTTTCATATGACAAATGCTGCAAGGTATGGAATTGGCTGGAGACCAAGATTTAGAAGAAATTGATGAGAAGCTTCAGTTCGTGGTGCCTGAATTATCAAGATACAAAACGTGTGTGTTTATCCAAGATTAATAAGGAAATTAATGGAGAAACAAGAAGTCTACATTTATGCCATTGACAAGAAAATTGAGCTTTAAATAGCTCTTCTGCGCTGAGTTAATGTGTTTGTCATAATATGGCGAGGGTGGAATTAAATCAAGTAAGTCAGTATTTCTACTTCAAAATGAAATTGGGGTCAGTTACCATTGTAAAAACATTAGAAAGTGAATGAACAGTAAGATAGAAAAGGAACTAAAAGATTGCCTAAGGCCACAAGGAGCTCTGTGTTCCATATAAGGTGATTAAATGCACACATGGCACAATGTAATTTATTTCACATTCACCTAAATACATTGCATTTTACAGGGATCTATAACATATTAAAGGAATCTATTATAAAGGTTACTGATTTTTTTCTTGCAATTCTGTGTAGATTTATTTTAAATGGTAGTATTCTAAACCTAAGGATGTACAGACTAGTCTATATCAAATCTACACAGAATCTACCATAAATCACATGGGGATGACAGTTGCACAATGACAATTTGAATCCTTTTTTTATACACAACTTTTTCTAATGTCTATTTTCTAGGCATCTTTCTTTAAAATACACATATTTGGATGCAACAGTTCTGTGACTTGATCCTTGTTTACTCTTATTTTCCCTTGGACTTTCAGCTCCAAATGGAGATGTGAAGGCTGCTAAAACCAGCAAAGATAGCCCATTTTGTCCAGTCCTTTATTTCTTTATGAAGTTTCTCAACCTACATTGCTAGGTATCGAGCAGTACTCCATTAATTGTATGAGTAGCATCCAGTAATATGAAAGCAATGGATCTTAGCTTAATGGGTATTTTAACAAATACTACTTCAAAAATAATTTCCTGTAAAGGAATTGGTAGCTCTTGGTTAAAAATATCTTTAAAACTTTTCTACAACTTAATCCAGATGTGGGCGACTCTGATCCTCCACATGTTTTATTTGAAAAGCATCCATCACCTCTAGTCGATGGTGAGGGATTGTATGGGTGGCAAACCCACAATCTGCATCTGTTATGTCAGGAGACTGTTCTCAGTTCTGTTTCACAGAAGAATAACCATGTACAGGTTGAGTCTCCCTTATATGAAATGCTTGAGACCAGGAGTGTTGTGAATTTCAGATTTTTTTTCTGATTTTTGAATATTTGCATATGCATATATACATTTCTTGGAGATGAGACCCAAGGCTAAACATGATTTTTTTATTGTTATTATTTGTATACACGTTATACACATAAGCTGAAGGTAATTTTATATATAATATTTCAATAATGTTGTGCACGAAATAAAGTCTGTGTACACTGAACCATCAGAAAACAAGTGTCACTATTTGAGCCACCCATGTGGACTTCAGGATATTTTCAGCTTTGGAATTCCAGACAAGGGATACTCAATCTGTATTGCTTAGTATATGCCATGTTTTTCAAATTCTTCCATTTACTTTTTTTAAAAAAAATTCCCTTTAACCCTCATGAAGGATCCCACTCTAGGAGAGAGAAAATAGACCCTTATTTGCACTCTATTTCTATGGACAATTCTTACACAAAATATACAACTATTTTTTAAAAAAAGAGTGCAATTGACTCATTTTCCCGTTTCTTTTCTGTAAAAACTTTTTTAAAAAAAAAATAGAAGTACCAAAAAAGTTACATTTTTGTTTTCTACCAAGAACCATTGTTGCAGTACTCTACTGTCCCAAATAAGAGATTTGTCAATTTTCACTTTACAAGAACAGAAGCTTATATTTGTGAACTTTGTAAACCTTTCCCAGTTTTAAATTGTGGAGTGATGCTACAGCTGAATGTGCAGAAGGGATTCTAAATGAAATGCATGTCTTTTACTATGGTATCATGAACCCTGCTGCTATAATATTATTGTTGCTGTAGGTTAATGTGATCCTTTATAAGTCCCCCTTCTGACCAAAGTAGCCTGTTTTTCAAGGAGTAAAATGATGTCATTTGAATTGCAAATCCTATCACATATATAGTTTTATTCTTTTGGCTCAGGATGAGTGACAGTGGTATATTAGATTTAACAAATGTTACCCAGTTTTAAATACATTTCTAGTATTGAAAGCTAACGAAGCTGAAAACTGAATGGGGGAAGGCTCTGTCCTGTTATTCATTCCATTATTCTGGCCCTGAAAGGACCGTATGGAAGGAACCTGATAGAAAGTTTGTGCCGTTGCTAAATAGAACTCAGTCAAGGATAGTAAAATAAAAGGTTAGCTCAGATGTCTTTTATGCCATTTCATTAGTGGTAGCCAACTCTTTCAAAACCAAGGCCAGGGACTGTACAGACTGTTTGATTCAGCTGGGCTCAGAACTTAATGGAGTACAGACCTCAAAGAATCACTGAGACAAGGCTTTTGAAAGATGCTGTGTTTCAAGAGTGCAGCTCCTTTGCAGTGCATGGCCATGGCCCATGACAGACGATAAAAGAGTTATAAGAATGTGCAGTATGCAGCCTGTAATACTTCTTTAGGCTGCCTCCAACTGATGTTTGTTGTGGTGCAAAATCTCAAAAACACTTCCATAGCCACTCCTCTTTTTACTACTTAATGTCATTGAACTTTTCACTTAGATATTACAGATACTGAACCCACATACGAGATGAAGAAAGCATAGGAAAAATATCCTACAGTCTCCATAATTCAGACCTGGGAAGAGATCTCATTCAGAAGAATATTCTTGTCTTCCCTCACCCTCACCTCATAAAATAGTATATGAGAATATTTTCAGTCTATGTATTGAACCAACCCAGGACAGAGCAACTTGTGGCTCTCCAGATTTTTAGAAGTCTGACTTCTTAGCCAACATAACCAATGATAAGCCAACATAGCCAACAAAGCTGGATCATGTCTGACAACATATGTGAGGGGGCATATATTGTCCACCCTGATCTAAATTTGCCATCTGTATACTGATTCTAGCTGAAGATGGACTCCATCCACACTGCAGAAAAAATCCAGGTTGACACCACTTTAATTGCCATGGCTTAACGCTATGGAATTCTGGGAAATGTAGTTTTGTGAGACATTTAGCCTTCTCTGTCACAGAGCTTTGGTATCACAACAAACTACAGTTCCTAGAATTCCATAGCATTGAGCCATGGCATTTAAAGTGGTGCCAACCTATTTCTGTAGTGTGGATGGAACTAAAGCTTCAGTTTTTGCAATTTTCAAACTAGTCATTTGTGCATGCTTGCACAGGCTATAGTAAGTAAAATCCTATGTATAGGCATGGGGCTAATACACTAAAATTGTATTTCATTTTAAGGTGTCTCTGTAACTTAGGCCCAAGACAGACCAGTACTTTGTGCTGGTCTGGGCCTGAACTAGGGTTGCCTGAGGGCTGAGCGTTTGCATGCTCTAAGCCCTTTTCATGGCACCCAGGCACCATCTTGGCACATGGCCAACCAGATGGGGTGCACCATGATGACATCAGAGGAGGACCAGAGGAGACGGCTGCCGTTGCTTCAGCTGCCACCGTCACTGCTGCCAGACCCCAGACACCAGCAACCAGGGAGGCAGGGAGGCCAGGAGGGAAGGGAGGGGAGGAGGAGGAGGAGGGGGAAGAGGGAGAGAGGGAGGCATGGCTGGTGACAGGGACATGGCAGGGGCCATTGCAGCTGCCCCTTTCATTTCCCTGTCACCCGTGGCGGATGCAAATCTACCTATGGTTTCCACTGGGATGGATCAATTTATCTTACAATAAATCCATTCATCCCCAAAAAACACCACTTTGGAAGTGGTGTCTGGAAACCTCGGGGTTTGGGGGTTTGACCCGCATTTTCCTCTATGAAATTGATCTGATAAAGAGCAGAATCGATTTTAAATGGTAACTAGGGTCATTTACTTCGCTGCGATCTTTTTCATAGAGGGAATGGGGCCTTAGTTATCATTTTTTCACATTAGTACAGGAATGACTCCCAGGGCTCATCCTGTCCAAAAGGGCTACTGGATCTGTTTCTCTCATTATTTAAAAGAGTGCCCATTGACAAGAAAAGAGGTGGAAAGCCAGCATAACTGCATAGGGTCTGGCAAAACTAGAGAGTCTAAGAAATAATTATTCATAAATGTTTTGACCACTGGGGTCTTTCGATGTCCATTTGATATCAAATACAGGTATCATATATATAGAAAAGATGTGAGCACAACAGAATTTTAAAAGAAAAATCCAAATAGCCCATCCTTCACATCCTGGCAATATATATTCTAGTGTTGCAGTTCAAGAGCTGACTAGCAGAGAATTGAAAGTATCTCTCCACACTATTAGGATCCTGTAGGATAGGTCCAAATCGGTTAAAGTGGCATCATATAGCTGTAACTGTGTATTTTACATAGTCTCTAAGTCACACACATTTTATGATATAACAGTTGGTTTATATTCTCTCGCTGGTTTATATTTAATTCTTAATTGGCTGGATGTAGTCTATTCTTAATTGACTGCATCCAGCCAATTACGAATTAAATACAAACCAGCTAGAAAAGGATATAAGACATATACAAGGCAGTTCCAGAAATGCTTTGACGGTAAATACAACAGATACTGCAATATCTCTTTGTGTTCTGTCTCTGCAAGCCTAGTTGCACACAACCAAAGATGAATGCTACCCGACAAGAACTACAAGAGCAACAATTTGTGAGGAGCATAGTACAAGCCATAAGATGTGATCCACCTAACTAATGTACCTAAAAAACTCTAGGGATGAAATACCACATTTGTAGAGTATAATTTTAGCATTCAGAACAATTCAGAAAGATGTAATAGCTGCACTCAGATATCCAGATATATCTGTGGGGGAAATATTCCTAATGATAGATTGCGAGTTGTATGAGTTCATATTGGCTCTATGTTGTCTCTATATTGCCTATAGTGTTCTGTGAAAAATTGCAGGAACTTTGGACTTACTTCCTGAAAGCGTTCCAATGGCATATGTCCATTCTGTTGCATAAGTTGCCCTGCTGTTTGCCATCAGGTTTAAATTCAAGGCTATGAAATGTAACTTAGATCACTCATTAAAATGTCCAAGAATAGGAGAAGTCACTATTATTATGCTTGTCAATCATAGATTATGGTTTAATGAGAGAACATAAAATGGCATATAAAGTGAGTCATAGCAACTGTTTACATCATATAATTGGACCTCCATATCAGCGGGGAATCTGCTCTGGTTACCCCCACCCGTGGATACCAAAATCCATGCATGCTCAAGTCCCATTTTAGTTAATGGCAGTGCGGCTGTGCTCATGCAACATTAAGAAAAACCGGGGGGGGGGGGGGCTTGCCATCCGTGGATGGTTAAATCCATGGATAGCAAGTCCACCAATACAGAGAGCAAACCATAGGCGGGTTTACCAGTGTTTTGATACAGACTCATGTTGGGCCATGCCTCTTCAGTTATAGCCAATAAAGTTGTTACATTTTCCAAAGCAACAAATTTTGTTGGTTCATTTTGACCAAGCAGAATCACCAGCTTTGGCCCATTACAGACGGGCTTAAAAGTACGCGTGGAGCGCGTACTAGGGTTAGGATGGGGCGGTGCTTTTGCACCGCCCTAATCCTAGTGCGCGCTGTGCGCGCACAAAATAGCAGCAGCCATTCCACACGGCCGCCGTCATCGAAATGTGACGACTGCGCTGCCTCCAAACGAGGCGGCGCGGTTGTGACATACTGGGGTCGCGGCAGGGCGCCTAGGGCACCCTTTCCGCAACCCCGGAAGGAGCTCCGTTTCGGAGCTCCTTCCTGGTTTGATCCGCTGGGCACAGTCTTCAGACAGCTGCGCCCAGCGGACCAAAGGAGAAAGGGGCCGAACGGCCCCTTTCCCCTTCTCCCCGCCGCCGCGGGATGTCCTTGGGGCTTGAAGCCCCAAGGACACCCCTTTCCAGGCTGTGGGGAAGGGGCCTTTTGCTGCTTCCCCGCAGCCCGGAAAGCGGCGGATCGAGGCTTCAGAGGTTGCCGCTCTGGTCGCTGAGTCCCCGATCCGGCGGGGAAAGGTGCGCCTACAGGCCACCCCAAAGGGGCGGTCTGTAACGTGCCATAGTCATTGGATCCTCAAACTGAAAGTGACATATTCTTCCATCCAGTCCTATTGTTTTCATTTCTTGACTCTTAAAGGTATTAATACTCAGTTATATTTTTCCTGAGAGGCTTGCCATCAACAGCTGCATGATAGGCAGGAATAGCACAGTGGAAATATGTTTACAAGTTGAATTTGACCATTGCTGATGGGGAATGGTTTCACTTCAGTTATTTATTTATTTATTTTATGAAGAATTCATTAAAGTTTTCAATTTGTTTCATATGTTGGATGAAAACAACTTAAGGGTTTTTAAAAAACAAAAAACAAACTCCTAATGTGAGAAAAATCAAAACACCAACTTCTTCGTACATGAGGCCTCAGTATGGGATGTGTACAGTTCCTCTTAAGCAAGACCCATCACTTAATTCTTCTGTCTTCCATTCCTGGTTGTGAAACATCTTTTTTTTCTTTCCAGTAGTGAACATGTAGTTTAATTCCTCAACAGTGAATCGTGCATTGAGTATTAGTGAATGCTCACTATCATAGAATCTGCAATCAAGTCCCAAGTACCAAGAGGGAAAATACACAGGACACCCCACTTACCAGAAAGGGGATCCCCCTGTCGTTTTTAGTCCTGTGTCCATTCTGCAAGAAAATTGTATCTCTTTTAAGGGGAAAGGGGAAAGGAGAAGCATGAAAAGCACCACCCATGCTCAATTTTTAGGTATGCATATCCCAAAATATTTGAGAACATTCACTCAAAAGCTTACTATATTTTAGGTCAATCTGGAGTTGGAGCAACTTACATAATAGATACAAGTACTAATGGAATAAAAACAGAAAAATCCATGCGAAGTTCTTAGATACATCTTTGGGTCCATTGGAAGGCCTCTCTTCAGTTTGGCTAAGCAAG
The DNA here is from genome assembly GCF_019175285.1 of Sceloporus undulatus. Classification (NCBI taxonomy): domain Eukaryota; kingdom Metazoa; phylum Chordata; class Lepidosauria; order Squamata; family Phrynosomatidae; genus Sceloporus; species Sceloporus undulatus. The sequence goes on along the minus strand of NC_056526.1, from coordinate 157,216,988 downwards.
TAGTAGCCTGTTGCAGAATTCAAAGCTTGGAAAGGTTATTTATAGATTACAACTCCCATTCTGATGAAAGTACTCCATTTCTACCACTCCCAGTCTGACTGTGGCTTTTTACTGCTTTGTTTGCTAGAGAACACAATTCACAATATTCTTTTCTTTTGTAACCATAAATTATGACTATTTTCATTCCTATTCTTATAGCAGGGGAACTTTGAAGACCCAATGGACAGTGGAGATGGATAATCCAAAAAAAAAAAGCTTTTGCTGCACAACCAAGGAAAGCTATTTCATTCTGGAAACTTAAAGAAAGACTAGAAAGTAATTTTTAATACTGATGTAGGCCTTCATTATTCATTATATAAGTCTCTATAATTCTTACTTAACTAAAATATACAATGGTAGAGAATGATAGCTGCTCTCCTCCTCCTCTTTCTTTAGGTTACTCAGGAAATCTGAAATTCAACTAAATGCCACTCTTTTTACTTATTTATTTAATTGTTGCCCATTCATTTACTCCATCAGTCTGCCAATATCAGGTCTCTGGGCAACATACCAAAGTACACCTACAACTAGCCTTATATAATAATATAATAATAATAAAGATTTATTTATAGCCCACCCAGTCACGAAGAATCCGGGCGGGTTACAACAATAAAATACATCAATTACAATACAGTTAAAAATCAAACCCTAGACCTACCGCCCCACCCCCATACCCAATACTAAAACAAAATTAAACAATAATAGTATAAAAAACATTAAAAACATTTTTTTAAAAAAGGCAGAAACATAGGTGGGGAAGAATAGACAACTGAGGGGACAATATCTCTATATCTGGGGAGGGTAACTAAGTTGGAAAGGCCTGCCGGAAGACATCGATCTTGAGTGCTTTCTTAAAAGCTGTCAGAGTGGAAATGTGACAGATCTCCTCCAACAGGTCGTTCCATAGTTTAGGAGCAGTAGTAGAGAAGGCCCTCTGGGAAACTGATGTTAACCTAGATTTTTTTGGCTGTAGTAGATTTCTTCCAGAGGACCTTAGTGTGCGGGGCAGACAATAGAGAAGAAGGAGTTCCCTCAAGTACTCTGGGCCCAAGCCATGTAGGGCTTTAAAGATGATCACCAACACCTTGTACTTTGGCCGGAAACTAATAGGCAGCCAGTGCAGGGACTTCAAGACCAATGTTATATGATCATTCCTAGAAGTTCCCGTGATCAGTCTAGCTGCCATATTTTGTACCAACTGAAGTTTCCGAACTTGGCACAAGGGTAGCCCCAAGTAGAGCGCATTACAGAAGTCCAATCGAGAGGTTACCGGTGCATGTACTACTGTTTCCAGGTCCCTCGGCTCCAGGAAGGGGCGCAGTTGGTGTATCAGACAAAGCTGATAGCAGGCGCTCTTGACTGTCGCATCCACTTGAGCTGTCAGTTGGAGCGACGAGTCAAGGAGCACCCCCAAACTGCGAACAGAATCCTTCAGGGGAAGTGTGACCCCATCCAGAATTAGCTGACACAACTCCATTCCTGGATTCGGGGTCCCTATAGCGAGTACCTCCGTCTTACCTGGATTCAGCTTGAGTCTGTTTTCCCTCATCCAGTCCATTACCGCCCCAAGACAGGCATTCAGAGGAGAGATGCCAACCTTAGTCACTGCTTCAGTCCGAGACATAGAGAAATATATTTGGATGTCATCAGCATACTGATAACACCCCGCCCCATGTCTCCGGATGATCTCACCCAGCGGCTTCATAAATACAGTAAAGTATTTATAAATACTTATAAATACAGTAAGTAAAATTTTACATTAGACCTGACCAAAGATTGTGTTAATGATGATGAACTCTGTTACACCATTAAGGTCTGGTACAGATCACCACTTTGTGGTGACCTGGGGCCAAAATTAAGGCTGGGGACCATGGAGCGTCTGCACACTCCGCACTCTCCTGGCACCATTTTGGGTATGCGGGTGTCCACATGCCATGTACGCTGATAATGTGTCTTGTGTGCCATTTCCACATGGGGTGGCGCACAGAAGACATCACCACGCCGATCCAGGGATCTAATGGCTCCTTGGGAATGGCATGAAAAGGAGCTGCTTTTCACAGATCTTTTTTGGGGTGGATCATTGCTGCACCCATGCAGTTGGCACAGCAATGATTTGGGGCAGAAAGGGGCCTGTCTGTACCGGGCCTAAATCTACTATTGCTATTACCATTTGATTGATAGAAGAGAATAGAATAGAACATGTTGCACCTCTACAAAATATGAATATAGTCAATTGCTCTTCACAGAACACATCATCCTAGCCAATTGTCTTTTTAAAAAAGAAGATTCCAAAATTATATGGAAAGGAAACTTATTTTTAGTGCCAACTACATTCCATTTCTTTCCTTACTTAGCTACTGTTGATGTTGTGTCTCCTCAATAAGAAGATATTTGTATTAAGAGCAGGTTCTGCTGAGGACTGTGGCGGGGGGGAGGGGGAACAACCTTTAACAAGTACCAATCGCTTGGTAAAATGGAAGTGAAATTTTTTCCAACCGTTCTTTCCTCTTTCCTATACTTAATGTTTTACTTATCCCAGTTGACCTGTCACATCTACAAAACAATGAACAACTTTACTTGAAAAAGTCTGGCCTCCTTGTAAAGGAGGAACAGGTAGCTTAGGAAGGAAAATTTTAGACTGGAGAAAGAGAAGGAAAATGTTTTATGAGAGAAAAGGGTTTTGCTTACAAACATATAAGATGTGGTAAGAATGGACTCTGTTACCCTAAAAATAGCAAATTCTCACAGAAAAAAGGGGCTGTGCATGAATATCTTCACTTTAAAAAAACAGTTCAGATCCACAACAAAGAAATAAGCAAAAGTGAATACTTCCCATTCATTATTTCAGTAGTTTGTACATGTAAATCAGCTCAACAGTATATTTTCCTGTATTACCACTAGGGAAACTGAATCTGGGGGATTTTAACTTGCCAAAGGAACAAAGATTGCCATAAAAGTGAGTCTTTTGTCCAACTGATTGTTCCAACTTGGGAGGGGGGAGACCCTCTTTCACCATCATTTCCTGCAGGAAGAGAACTGAAGAACTACAATGTCATGTGGAAAAAATAACTACAACACGTGTAGAAAGGCACTATTATCCAGCTGAAATTCTGCTTTCTTTCCTCATCTGATAAGCTCACAAGTGAGCTCTATGTCAAGTTTTAAATGATAATGCTCAACATATGCTGTTCACCAAACCATTACAAAGAGAAAATATTGCAGTTATCTCCCACAGTTGAATTTGTGTCTGAACACTGAAAATAATAGTCTCTAAAACACTAGTTTACAAACCCAGAACATATTTGGATATTTGACTAGTCCTATATTAATAAACCATGATTTATTAGCCCAGGTTTGAGCTGAATATTCATGAGATCGCTCCTTGACCCGTTCCTTCCTTCCTCCTATCTCATCCCCAACTTTATCAGAGTTAATGTAGTTTATTGCAAAATAGTTTCCCATGATCTCCAAATGAGAAGCTGTAGTTTAATGTGTACCCCTAAACAGGACATGAAACAGATCAGATCTGGGTACTGGCTTAATATCATTGTTTCTGTATTGGCCATCATGGAGAGCTGTAGTTTTAGCTTCACTGAAGAAATAACTAAGAGAAGAAGAAAGATTAATGAAGAGGAAAGGAGCATCTTTTACCCCGGCTTAGTTTATTGGATTAGGATCATGTCTGAAATATAATCTCTCTCCCTCTCTCTCTCTCTCACACACACAAAGAGTCATTTTGTAAATTTTGATGTACAATACAACACATGTTCCTTAAGTCATAGACTACATTTTGGAATGAGAATACAAAATATCATCTAGAAAAAATATTTGCAAGGAATGAGAAATACCCACAGGAAATTGGGCTGACACTCTTGGAATGCAAAGATCAAGGGTCCATTTTCTTTATTTTCATTCAAAACAAAAGTGGCAAATGCAACTGTAGTAGCATCATTTGGAAAGCAGACTGAGAGGAAGAGAGCAGGACCAGGATATACAGATAATTATTAGATTCTGATTTATTTTTTTCAGTTCTCTTGATAACATTACTTCACAGTTCTGACCACAAACCTATAAGGAGATTAATAGCTCCCCTGCAGGGAGAAAGGAAAATTAAACAGTATGTCAGAAGAAACATTTTGAAGTATGAAAGCACAACATACCATTTACATCTCAATACACAAGTATATGCAAACTCCTCCTTACATATCTGTTGGAAGTTATCAACAACTACCACAATTATTTTATTTGTTTCTTATCTTCTATGACTTATTTACTAGCACAAGGTTGTTCATGTTCCAGGAGGAAAGCTGAACTATTTGTCCCCTTACAAGACCTTATCACATAAGAACAACCATCACAGCCACAATGCCTGCTCTTTCAGGGTATTTCATCAAGTAATTCCCCCAAAACCATCAACTAAGACAAGGAAGTGAAACAATTTTGCATGCTACTCCAGATGTAACCCCTTTCCCATATCTCTCAATCTGACATGGGCCAGATGGGGACAAAAGATGCCAAGTGTGGGACACAAGCTCTGAGCTGCACTGGCATCTTTAAAAGTCACAAGGTTAATGTCTTTTGCACACAGGGTTTTGTTGAGATTCATGGTGTAGGATTTCAGACAAACAATTTGCTGTACTAAAAGCAAAAAAGAAAGGATGTTTCAAAAGAAAGAGAATATACTAGAGTGTAAAATGGGTCCTACTCTCTAAATAAGCTCTTCAGAATAAGGATGAACCATTCTTTCTGTTCTTTGGGTCTCAGAAAAGGAAGATATTTCCTTAGTATTTTAATAATGTAAGTGTATCCCAAAGGTAAGTTAATACAACTGCACCAGAACAGGGCTGAGAGCCTCAAGGCTACTTATGAAAGAATATAATTTCTGAAATTGCTTTATCCTTCATATTTGCCATCTCTGTAAGAACATCTACAATAATTTCGTGAAGGTTAAAGTAATCTGAGTCCAGCCATCCACCACCCCCCCCCCCCAGACCAATATAATTTCATGGATTAAGTGCCTCAGACAGAGAAAACTAATTTCCTTAAGGTACTATTTATCCCATTTAGGAGGGAAAATGAGATAAGTAAGGAAGGAAGGAAGGAAGGAAGGAAGGAAGGAAGGAAGGAAGGAAGTTATATCCTAATATCCTTCATGATGGAACTCAGAGCATTGTCAGTGGGATTTTCAGGAAGATAATGACCCGCCTCTTAGATATGGCAAGTTGATCATATGCCCTCACCCCCTGTCCTAAAGATCGCTGTCATTTAGTCTCCCCCCGCAAAATCCCCATACCACCCATACAGAGTGGTTGCTATTTTATCAGTGATACAAAATGGCAATGAGATCCTCAGATAGATGGTTTTACATGTATCCAAGTGAATCTGTGTAAAAAAAAAAAATCCAGACATTCCCACCCCATACAAGATAATCAGGAAATGATAGTAGACCAAGTGCTCATGAGGATGCTGGGAGAAGAGCCAGGTGACAGAGAGCCATACCCCTTGCATGTGTCGCTGTATTTTGCTATAGCATTATACTTAAGAACTAGATATTTTTACTTTCTTCTGTGATAATATAAGAATATGCTCAACAAATAGATTCAAAAGAAAAGTTACTCTGACTTATCACCTGACTTTTTTCTCCTCTCTCATCTCTCCCACATCACCCTGTACATAGAAAATTAAGTAAGTTTGTCAGTCCCTCGTGTTAAAGAGAATCATTTATTTTTAGTTTGTGCACTCACAACATTTGTACAGTTCATTCATTATAGTTGTCCATATGTGCAGCTAAAAATTTCTTCCAATATATGCCATTTCACTAAATTTATAGAGGAGAATACAGAATATACACACATTACCAGCATATACCCACAGGAATAAACCATGCTCCTCCTGGCAAGATTTGATGTAAGCATATCTCTGACAGTTTTGATGACATTATTCTTCTCCAAAGAATAATATACCACTCTTAAGAGCTGTCTAAATTAAAACAGGGAAGGTTAATTAGAGCAACAAACTCTCAGTGATGAAAGAAATCCAACCTTTGCATTGTTCAGATGATGACACTGAAATAATAACTGGCACTAATTCTAACAACCACATCAGAAAGATGAAGGAGATCTTTATGTTACTGTATATACACAAACACACATCCCAGAATGCATTCTATTACAATCAGATGATATCTATCATGCTTATTATTTGATACCGCTCTAATCTGAAAATAAAGTTAAAATCATGGTTTGATATTTTACAACCTTTTTCCTTCTCTGTATTTTGAAATGTTCTTGGATTGACTTAACAGAAAATTAAAACATATGGTCTATTTGAATACAAAGAAGTAAAAGGGGGAAGACATAACTATTATCCCTCTATCACCCAAGTATGCATTAATCTGACTTTTTTGTATTGGCTACACTTTGGTTTCTAATTGTGAAGAGGAATAGTAACCAGCAAAGGATAAATTGTATGCATTACTGTATTGTTTCTTAGGGAGAACGAGTATGATGTAGTGGTTTGAGCATTGGGCTATGACTTTGGATATTAGGATTCCCAACTTGGTCATGGAAACCCACTGGATGACCTTAGGTGAGTCACACATTCTTAACTGTAGAAAACTCTGTGATAGTTTTCCCTTAGGGTCTCCATATGTCAGAAACTACTTGAAAGCACAAAACAACAATGACGACAACAACAACAACAGTTGTTCCTGAGTTGCCTTCTGTGCCTTTAAAACATCAGGTGTTCTATTTGTTTAATTATTTGTTTCACTAATAATCTATTGTGCTCTTAGCATGGGTGTAAAAATAATTTCATCCATCCTCAGGTCTCTTAAAAAGAGAACAAGTAATTCACACCTCTGAATGCTTTCTGTTTATAAGAGAGATATTTTGTACTTCAGCCTGCTAAACTGTTCTAATTATAGCATCTTTATTTTTACATTTGCAAACACCTTGCCAAAAAAAATTGTGGGAGGCTTACTGTGTGTAAATTGTCATAAATCATGCAAAACCCGCAATCAATGTTCACACTACCACGCACTTCTCCCGTCATTAAATCGTCATAGAGTCGGTGGCCCATCAGTAAAAGCATCTTTGCAGCCGCCATTTGGAAATAACGGGATCTTCTGTTATTGCCAAATGTCAGCTCCAAGGACGCTTTACTGATGGGACAAATGAGCGATGATGCCTCCACTACGATTTACTGATGGGAGAAGCCTGCAGTGGTGTGAACGCCAATTGCGTTCACAATTTCTGATGATTTAATTGTGATTTACTCATGGTAAGCCTCCCGCGTGATAATCCCCATAACCCAAGTAGAAATCAAGGCCAATCCGGATTCTCCACCTTCTATTGACTGGCTAACAGAACCCTGTAGATGTCCAAGCCACTCAGTCTGTGCACTTCCACTCCTCCCATTGCCCAGCATGAGCCATTTATCCATCTAACCCTTCCTATAATCTAGACCCAGAGGCCTTGTGTGGTGAACAGACCAACCAGCTAGCCAATCACAAGGCAGCTGCCTTCAGCAAATAAGATGCTGGCTGGGGAAAGTTGAAAATGCCATGTGGCAGTTGGGTTTTGACAGTCAGGGAACTGCTTCGTCCAGAGTGGGACAGTTAGAGGAAGTGTCCAGGTAGAGATAGGGTCTGTTCCAGAGGGGAAACTGGTTATAATCTACAGTGAGGCACCTTTAACCAGTTAATGACTCTAGTTGAGGGAGTTATTATAGTAAGCCTGAGTGGCAATATTATTCTGTATACGTAGGCTTAGGAAAGTAGGCAAGTAGGACAGTGCCAGTGTCCTTGAAATCTAGTAACAGTGGTAGCGAGTTTAACAGTTAAAACAAAATAACCTGTAAGAAGTAACACGTGCCTGAACCAACAGCTGTTTAATGCCATTCAGTCCAAGTAATATCTGTTCAAATCCTTTTTTCAATAAAGTTCATATTTTGTTTTATCTAAAGGCTTGTCTGCAGTATAAATTATATCTACGCTACTATTATACAGTACTGTGAACCTGAGTTTTTAAAAGGGTCTGCTCAAGTTTGGGGTCCCACTGGTGCATAAGCATAATTTTGATGGCAGCATTGGGATAAAAAATTCCATGGGCCTGCCATCATAGAAAAGGATTCTGGTTGTGCATCACACCTTGCAGGTTTGTTGTTGTTGTTATTGCTGCTGTTGTTGTTGTGTGCCTTCAAATCATTTCCAACTTACAACAACCCTAAGGTGAAGTTATCATGGGGGTTTCTTGGCAAGATTTGTCCAGAGGAGGTTTACCATTGCCATCTTCTGAGGCTGAGAGAGTGTGACGTGCCCAAGATCACCCAATGAATTTGTATGACAGATCCTGATTCAAGCCCTAGTCTCCAGAACCCTAGTCCAACACTCAAACCCCTACACCACACTGACTCTCTTTGCAGGGTCATTACATAGTCCAATTTTTTTTTCCTGAGCCTGCAACAAATAAGTAATGAAGGGCATTCACCAAAATGTAATACCAGCAAGAAGGGATGTTTTGAAATGTGATACTCTTGAGATGAAAACAGTGTTAAATGAAAGATGAAAGCAATGTTACAAACTTGACCCTGGTTTCATCCAGGATATAATGAGATAACTGTGATCCCTGCTGTTCTCTGAAATAGTATCTAACCACTGTGACAGCCATTGTATCTTAATGTACCTACTCATCTTACCTGGTATTTCTGGTCTCCTGTATCTCAAATGCTTAGGTTCTTTCTAAGCAATTTTCAATGCCAGACAGGAAGAAAAACAACTTAAATCAATGGAAGAGAGGGCCATACTCTTTCTGTAGAAACTGTAATTTCAGGAAGAGCCTTTGTCAGTCCAAGTAAATTTTTGACAATGACATGTAACCTCTCTCATTGACCCAATGAGTCTGAACTGCATTTTAATTGTTCCATCTGCACAGCTATAAAGAATTTTCTTTGTGTACTGTAAAATAAAATATACTGTATACATTTCATTCAGCTAGAAACAAAATATCTTCTGTTCAGAGCTGCTGGCAGCACAATAGAACATTTTCTTTATTACATACTCTGAAGCCATCCCACTTTTTCCAACCCCAAATCAGGTGTGCTAGAGAAGCCAAAAGTAAACATTATGAGGAAAGCATAATCACTGGAAAGCTTGAAAGACATAAATCATTCTTAGCAGAAGTGCAAAGTTAGGTGAAAATACTGCTAGCTTGACAGGTTCTTTTTTTCTCACTCAAGCACACATTGACTAATATGACTGAACACGAGGCATCGATATAGACTCCTACTGGTATTAAATACCTACTATATTCAAAAATCAACTCTGATCTTAGTTTCCAGAATTATCTTTTCTGCTCTCTATATTGGTAATCAAAATTTGTTGCAAAGGATTAAAGAAACTCCCAGAGTTAAATCATAATTTAAATTTCAACACCGCAAACAGTTATTCTTCTATGACAAATTGTATGCATTATCAAAAAGACACCAAATATTGTGGGGAAGGAACTGTAAAAATATAGTAAACCTATTTCCTCTGTTATGATTCTGCATATTCTACTTGAACTAACAATCTTTTCATTTATATAACATGGTTAGTCTAAATTTCCTAAAACATAGCATTTCTGTTGTAAAACTTTGAAATATGTGTACGAATAGTAAAGAGTATTTCTGCTAGTTACACCAGAATTATTTTTAATAATAAAACGGACACATTGTCAGAAGATGCATGTTTAGTTCTAAACACAGCAGATATGACAAAAAAGAGAAACAAAAGACTGCAGCAACTATAGGACCATAACATTAATTTCACACACAAGCAAAATTATGCTTAAAATTCTGCAACCTAAATTGTGGGGATTTGCCATCCAATGCATTTGGTAAATGCAAAAAAAGTTATTTTGAAGAAGCCAATGAATATGTGCCACTTAGGGCACAACGGTGGAAACAAAATATACTATTGCCTATGAATCCCATTTTAAAAAAAGAAGTAATTATCAATTTTAAAAAACAGTCAACAATGTTACTATAATTAACTTCCATGCCTCATAGTATTAACAACGTATTAATTTTTCTATTTGTAATCATCAGTGTTAGTAAACTCATCTTTACACCTAACATTTCAAGCTCCAAACTGTTCTGTCATTGTGCTTCTAAAGAAATTCCATGGATGGTCATGAATTTGTCTATCCACTAAACTAGTATCCCTCAGTTCTTGCAACAATGATTCCTTATCTTAAGCAGTCTGTGAAAATTAAATACAAATTGAGAATCTCTTATCCAGAATTCTGAAATCTGAAATACTTAAAAAAAAAACAGACTTTTTCACAATTGGATAAAATAGTGACATATTTGCTATCTGGTGATTCAGTGTACACAAACATTGTTTCATGCACAACATTATTTAAAATATTGTGTATAAAATTACTTTTAGACTATGTATATAAATCTGTATTTGAAACATAAATAAATTTTGTGTTTAGACTTAGGTTCCATCCCCAAGATATCTCATTATGTACTTATAATGATTTAATATAATACAGTTATTCCAAAATCCAGAAAAATGTCAACATCCAAAACTAGGAAACATGGGCGGGTTACAGACCGCCCGTTTGGGATGGCGTGCACCTGCCCCTTTCCCCGCTGTATCGGGGCCTCAGCTGCCAGACCAGCAGCCTCTGAGGCCCCGATCCGCCACTTTCCAGGCTGCGGGGAAGCTGCAAAAGGCCACTTCCCTGTGGCCTGGAAAGGGGTGTCCTTGGGGCGGAGGAGGAGAAAGGGGCCACTTGGCCTCTTTCTCCTCTGTGTCACTGGCGCAGCCGTCTGAAGGCTGCACCCAGCGACGCAAACCCAGAAGGAGCTCTGAAACGGAGCTCCTTCCGGGGTCACGGAAAGGGTGCCCTAGGTGCCCTGGCGCAGCCCCAATATGTCACAAACGCGCCGCCTCATTTGGAGACAGCGCTGTCATGACATAGTGATGGCGACGGCCGTGTGGAACAGCTGCCACCATTTTCTACGCGCAGAGCGCGTACTAGGGTTAAAGGATGTGGAAGCACCGCCCCTTCCTAACCCTAGTACGCACTCATCGCGTACTTTCTGGCGGTCTGTAACCCACCAAGGAAACTTTGCCTGAGCTGAATATAGAGCAGGTCCTCAATTAGCTCCCCCCATTAAGCAGAGTGAAGTAGCAGCAGTAGTTGGAGGACTGAGCTGTGTGCTGCTGTCTGCCTTCAAGTCATTTCTGGCTTATGGCAATCCTTAGGCAAACCTATCATAGGGTTTTCACTGCAAGATTTGTTCAGATTTTGTATACAGAATATCAATTGCAAATATAGTCTCAATTAAGGCAAGAATGGAATAAGTGACAAGAACACTATCAGGGTTCTTGATGAACTTCATTTTCTACAGTCTAATATTTGTTGTGATTAACTCCCCTTGAATTGACCACAACTCCTGGTAACCCTTTGAATGAGACACCATCAAGACCCCCTATCTTCCACTGCTCTGCTCAGATCCTACAGGTTCAGACCCATGACCCCCCTGATTGAGTCTTCCCATCTGGCACATGGTCTTCCTCTCTTTCTGCTCCCTTCTATCTTCCGTAGCATTACTGTCTTTTCTAATGAGTTGTGCCTTCTCATGATGTGGACAAAAAATGGCAGCCTCAGTTTTGTCATCTTGGCTTCCAGGAAGAGTGGAGAGTTAAGATCTATTTGTTTATCTTTTGGCTGACCATGATATCCTCAGCACTCTTTTCCAGCAGCACATCTCAAATGAGTTTATTTTCTCTATGTCAGCTTTTTTCACTGTCCACTATCACATCTCTACATGGTGATGCAGAATACAATGGCTTGGACAATTCTGACTTTAGTGCTCAGTCATACATCTTTACATTTTAGAATCATGTCTAGTTGTTTCATAGCTGCCTTTCCCATTCCTAGTCTACTTATGATATCTTGACTGCAGTACCTTTCTGATCAATGTTTGATCCAAGATACAGAAAATCTTTATTTTAATTGCTTTGTTATCTAGGTTAATTTATGTAAATCCTCTGTAGTCATTATTTTTGTTTTCTTTATGTTCAGCAATAACTCTGCCTTTGCACTTTCTTCTTTAACTTTCCTTAGTAATTGTTCCAAGTCTATTATGTTTTCTGCTAGTAGTATGGTGTTGTCTGCATATCTTGGATAGTTGGTGTTTCTTCCTTCTGTCTTCACACCTCATTCTTCTGAGTCTAAACCTGCTCTTTGTATGATATTTTCTGCACACAAGTCGTACAAGTAGCATGATAATATCAGCCTTGCCTGACCCCTTTGCCAAATGTGAACTATTCTGTTTCTCCATATTCTAACAGTTTCTACTTATCCTAAGTACAGATTTCTCATCAGGACTATCAAATGTAGTGGCACTCCCATTTCTTTATTAGTGTTCCATAGCTTTTCATCATCTATGCAGTCGAAGGCTTTGCTATAATCTTTAAAGCACATACTGATTTTTTTTTCCTGGAGCTCCACTACCCATCATACATTTGCTATGTGGTCCCTACTGCCACTTCCTTTCTTGAACCCTGCTTGCACTTCTGGGATTTTTCTCTCTTTATATGATTAGAATCTATGCTTCAGAATTTTGAGCATAATTTGATTGTGTGGGAAAATAATGCTATGGCACTATAGTTGCTGTGGTCTTTTGTGTCTCGTTTTTGTGGGCTGGGATGTATACTGATTGTTTCTACTTACTGGCCACTGTTTTGTTTTCCATATTTCTTGGCCTTTAGTTAACTTTAGAGTTGTGTTGCATGGGTTGCAGCAATTCAGTTGGGGTATCTAATATGCAAGTATAAAATCATTTATAGTTATGCTTTGTAGTAACTGAGAAGGGAAATGCATGCTTCCATTTCTCCATGATGGCATGATATTAACTGGAAATAAGATTCAAAAGTAAACTTGAAAATGGCTTTCACTTTTAGAAATAAAATCTCTCTCTCTTAAACTACCTGGAACTACATTTCCCCACTTACTTTGTTGTATCACTTACGAAGCCAGCTATTGTGTCCAGATGTCAATGAAATGTTTTACATAAACCATGTTTTACAATTATGTATTCTCCATTTATCGCCTCAGATGGGAACACTTAATTTGACTATGAGTGTCTTGGTTATTAGCCAGTTCTAGCATTAGCACTTGGTTTGAAGATCAGATGTTCGACAAAGCAGCTCACAGTGAGAAAACTGTTATTTTCCTTCTGCACCCCAGAACTTGCAAGGCCTCCACACATGCTGCACACTTTCTACAAATGCAATTTCTGCATATGGGACACAAACATATAAACATACTTTAACAGTAGTTAGAATCTTAAACTTTGGAGTGCATATAGGCCAATTTTCCCTGATTATTTAAGGTCTGCAAATTGAATTTTTTAAAGTTCTTCCCCTTAAAACTGGCCTGAAATGTGACTGTTAAGTATAATCAGCATAAAGCAAAGCAAGCCACGTATGAATCTGCATATTTCAGACACAAAAAACATCTGCTTTACCATGTTGTAGCCAATGGGAGAAATGCATTCAAGCAAGGCATACAATTTAAATCATGGAGCACAAACATGCACAATTAAAAAGAACAAAAGGAACAATTATTTGGGGCAAGGGGGAAACCCTGATGTAACTAGGTACAGCCCAGACATATGGGTAGGAAAAGAAGGAAGTATACAAATGTGGCCCTAATCTGAGGTAATGACCAAGACCTTTAATTCAAAAATGAGATACTATACAGATTATATGAATCATTCTATATAGCCTGGTAATGGCAGCTCCACAGAAAGAACATACATAAGGATGTGGATTCATTCTATATTTCTATGTGTGTGTTATCCCATTTAGTTGATAATATGGGTGCTACTTACACTGTATACATAAAAATACTTGTAAAATGAAACAGAGTAGTTGAGGTGTGAGCAAGGCCCTTCAGATGACTTTGGAATCTGAATGTTCCAGCACAGTCAAGAGCATTTCTAAAACTAAAGGCCCTTTCACACTACATAGTTACTTAATTAATCTCATAGCACTATGATTCCACTTTAACTGCCTTGGCAACATTCTACAGAATTCTGGGCCAGTAACATCACTAAGGGGTTCAGGGAGTAAGGCCTGCACTGAATGACATCCTAGAAGAGAGGTGACACCCAGTCAGGTCATCCTCTCACTGGGAGGGGGCGGGGTAAGCGGGGTAAGCAAGGGCAAGCATGCTCCTCCAGGCTTTGCCATGGTGGCAGCTCCCTCCTCAGGAAGAGGCCATAGCCATGGCAAAGGAGAGGAGTGAGTGCACCCCTTTTTTTAGTCACCACTGCTCCCCATTACCCCTCAGGGACGTAGCTAGGATTTTAGGAAGGAGGGGTCCAGACTAAGGGCCACCATTATAATGGGGCTTGGGTGCAGCGGCGCAGCAGCACACACCATTCATTTTTCTAATGGAGGGGGGGTCCGGACCCCAAGAACCCCCCCCCTTGGCTACGTCCCTGTACCCCTCCTAGTAATCCTTTAACACTGGGTGACACCTGGGGTGGGGACACCACTGCCTGGGGTTTGTAATTAATTCAGTGAGTCATTATAGTTCTGTGGTTCAAAATTCTAAATATTAAATTATAAATGGTAAATCTTAGCATATGGAATTGTCATGACAGTTAAAGTGACATCTTAATGTTTTGACTGTGTAGTGTAAAAGGGCTCCATCATAGTTAAAATGAATCATAGGCCCGTTACAGACGGGCATAAAGTACGTCCTGGGGACATACTAGGGTTAGGGAAAGTGCGTGCCTTATGCATGCACCTAACCCTAGTACATCCCCAGGACGTACAAAATGGCGGCACCATATACACATAGGCGCCGCCATTACGATGTCACAAACGCGCTGCCTCCAAACTGGGCGGCGCAGACATGACGTCTTTGCACCGTGCGAGGGCGCATATAGCTCCCTTTCTGCAGCGCTAGAATGAGCTCCGAAATGGAGCTCCTTCCATTTTTTGCATTGCTGGCGCAGCTGTTAGACAGCTGCGCCAGTGACCCAAGGGAGAAAGGGGCCAAGGGGCCCCTATCTCCTCCTCCCCGCCGCCGTTGGGTGTCCTTGGGGCATGAAGCCCCAAGGACACCCCTTTCCAGGCCGCGGGGAAGCAGCCTTTTGCCACTTCCCCACGGCCTGGAAAGCAGTGGATCAGGACCTCGGAGGCTGCCGCTCTGGCAGCTTAGGCCCCTATCCGGAGGGGAAAGGAGCGCCTACATGCCACCCCAAAGGGGCGGTCTGTAACGCGCCATTGTGCTTTATCTGTGCAGTGTGAAAGTGTTCCAGGAAAACCTGACCTATCCATAAAATAAAAGGATCTGGTAGAATGCTGAAGTGGTAAAATGACCTACACCATGACTGAGCACAGAGGTCTACATTTTTGGATGCTTCCCTTTATTAAAAACATCTACAAGCAGAAAGATTTTATGATGGTCAAAGCTTTGCTTTCATATATGATCCTGCACCCAAGGTGTATAAATGTGGCAAATAAATAGATAAATGCATCCATCCTTAATCATTTTAAAATAATAATAATAATAAGCTATCAGTTCAGCTCATTTGCTTCAAATATCACATAATTATTTGTGTTCTGAAGTTTGCATTGTCCTCTGGTTCTTCAGGTTCATACTGCATTTTAACAATGGACTTTATCACACAGAAGGAAATCAGGGGTTTAAACATGATTATCCCATGAAAATTGTGCAATCGTAATTAAGATTTTCACACATATTGCAATTAAAGCATCATTATAACCAGAAACAAATCAGTAGTGGTATTTCCTCATGAATGATTTGTTGCTGGTTATTCCCTGGTTATTCCTGGGATATTGATGCTTTAATTGCAACATCATGTGAAAATCTTAATTGCAATTTGATGATTTTCATGGGATAATCACTGTTTAAACCCCCAATTTCCCCCCCGACTTCCCCATGTGATAAAGTTCATAAATTTTCCCATGATTTAATACAGTATTATCTCTGTTCTTTGTTTTAATTTATGTGAAGTACCTTGAATCTCAGTTTTGGGGATAGGATGAAGTAGGAATGAATAAATAAGAATAATTTCACAGCCCTGTGAAGTTAATTATGATAACATTGTCTTTTTATGTCTATATTATGAGCAAGGTGTAAATTATATAATAATAATAATAATAATTTGTTTTATTTATATACCGCTATTCCAAAGATCATAGCGGTGAACAGCAAGTAAGCTAATTAGCAAATAAGCTAATTAGCCCCCAACAGTCTGGGTACTCATTTTAGCGACCTCGGAAGGATGCAACCCTGAGTCGAGCTTGGGCCCTTTTGCTGGTCTTGAACTCGCAACCTTGTGGTTTCGAGTGAATGGCTGCAGTACAGGCATTTACCCACTGCGCCACCAGGGACCTTAGATAACAATCAAATCACAAATCTAGAAGGTCCATTGGAACACCCCCCTACAAAAAAAAACATTGCTTATATTAATTCACGGCTGCAAGCAAATCGACTGTCTCTGAAAAGCCAAAGGAAAGAAGAAAGGTAACTTACATGCTGGAAGTACTGGCTTCATTTCATGATCACCTAGCAGGTTTGCATTATGAGAAGTCATGGAATTCCTCCAAACTAAATCTACATTATATTACCCAGTTTAGGTAGGCTTGGTAACCCTTCATTAAAATAGTGCTTATTAGTGTCTGGAGTGCTTTCTTCAAATGAAAAGGCATGCCAGAGACTTTCCTAAATGCAAAGGAATTTTAAATAGGTAAATTAATGTTACTATACAAAGTTCAGTCTGTTTTTGGAAGTATTCAAAACATATTTCTGTGATTAACATAATTAATGCTTCTTTTCTTTGGGCTTTTTTTTTAAAAAAAAATTTGGAGAGGGTGAAATAGACTATAAGTATGACCTCCAATGTAATGTTTTCTCCATAAACCATTAATGGAGAACTTATGGAGAAATGGCTATATTTAAATGAAAAAAAGAAAATATTCACCTTGGAAATAGCAGCTGAAGTGGGAATGGAGTTCACATGAGTGTTTCTCTTATAATATAATGTTTGTATACTATACTAATGCAGCAAAAGGGTAACTCGGGGATCCATTTGAAAAGGAAACCCAGTGGCACTTAGGAGCTACCAATATGCACATGAAAATCCCCACAAGTATAGGTGTCCCATGGACAGTCTTCAACTAATAGTAGAAAGAAATAAGGATGTGCTGGGGCATGTGAGGGTAGATGAGTATGTGCAGAATTTCAAAGTTCCCATGTTTGCCCAGCATGTTCTCCAAAGGAGCTTTCAAATATGCCAAACCTGACTTAATTCCCTTTCATGGACCACTATAGCTTTAACAAAAGAAGAAAAAACAGTAAACAAAGTGTGAGCTAAGCTTCTCTCCACCTTCTACTTTGGCTATAGTAAACCAATAACGTCTAAGAAGGGTGGATAGGGTAACCATGGCATATCCCCATCATTATTACTGGATTATTTTGATTCTTTTAAAAAAGTTATGCATTACTGGAGTAGGCAGACGATGTTGGGAAATTTCATTAGTCTTGTTACAGTTTCTTATTAAAATTTCTTTTATTTGGGCCCCATGAAAAAAAAATTTGGAAGAATTTACCCTAGGCTGCATCCCCACTGCAGAAATAATCCAGTTTGACACCACTTTAAGTGCCATGGCTCAATGCTATGGAATTCTGAGAAATTCAGTTTGTTGCGGCCTCAGAGCAGATTATTTCTGCAGTGTGAATGCAGCCTTAGATATTCAGTTGAGTTTGACCTGGGTGGGAACATAAGTATATGCAGAATCATGGCCTATATGAATGATGAACAGCCACCTGAATCCCATTGACATGTTAGAATCTTCTAGACTGACTGAACTTGAGTTTAAAAAAATGTTCCAAAATTCATATCCCACCTTCTTTTCTAGGGAAGAGTGGGAATCAAACCTTTCAGGCTATACAAATCATAACTAGTAAACAAGGAATGTTAATATTCAACCATTTCTTTCTTGTGAATTGTGATTGTTTCCTACCCTCAGATCGACTTTGACTTCTGGCAACCCTGTGAATGCGGTAGCTCCAAGACTCCCTGTCCTCAGCGGACCTGATCAGTTCTTGCAGACTTAGGGCTGTGTCCTCTTTGATTGAATCTATTCATCTAGTGTGTGGTCTTACTCTCTTTCTACTGCTCTCTGTCTTTCAAAGTATTATTGTCTTTTCATGATGTAGCCAAAATATGACAAGCTCAATTTAATCATCTTGGCTTCTAGGGAAAGTTTAGATCCAATTTGATTTGGTACCCATTTGTTTGCCTTTTCATCGACCCACAGTATTTGCAGAACTTGTCTCCAGCAATACATCTCAAATGAGTTCATTTTATTTCTATCAGCTTTCTTCACTACCCAGCTCTTTCACACATAAATAGAGATGGGAAATGCAATGGCATACACAATCCTCACTTTAATGTTCAATGGTATATCTTTGCACTTTAAGATCTTGTCTCATTCTTTCATAGTTGCCTATCCTAGTCAGAGTCTCTTCCTGATTTCTTTTCTGTAGTTTGTGTTCTGGACAATAACTTTTCCAATTTATAGGAAGATTTTACACAGAAAACAGCAATGTTACATAACAAAACCATGTGCCTAGTTGTTTATACATGAGAGGAGTAGTTAGTTTTGGACTGGGACAGACCAGGTCTCAAGGAAAATTACTTTTCTGTTCCTAAAGGAGTCCAAATGTTATTGCCCTTTGTCCATGGTTCCCACCTGGCCAACAGGGAGATTGGCCTTTGCCTGCATTGAGATCTCTCAACCAAAACAACATCTGCTATAAAATAGAAGTAGGTGACTACTATCATCACCTTTTTTCCTGTTTGATTTTTAATACTTTTGCTTAGTGAAGGTGCCAGTGGAACTTCAAAAGCTTTCATTATGTATTTTATGCATTTCAGTTGGCCAATAAAGGTATCACTCCTTTGTGGATTTTGGATTTTATTGTCTTTTGCTGCATGCCCAACATAGCTATCCTTGGATATGACCACTGGAGATGTAACTGACCAACATGAAGGCAATATATGGTCATTTTTCCAAGTGAGAGGGAAATGATCCCTAAAATAATTTCATTTCCACTAATAACAACAGATTTGAGATGATCTATCTATGCATTTCTCTCTGACTCCATAAAAAAGAATACATTTTCTGTGCCCATTTTAGAAGATACCCGAACTATAGATATTAAGCATGTTTCATTATCACAATTATATAAACAGGGAAGTTCTATGGTTGCATTGCATCTCCCATTGGAGTCAATAAAATTCCAATTAATAAATATGGATGCAGAGAGCACTTAGATTGTATGTACTGTACAATACTTTGCTAGCTTGAGTACTACAACTCACTTGTGGTGGAAATGTTGAACAGAGGTTTCAAAAAGGAATGGCTACAGTGTTAAAGGTTGAACTGTGCTACTTAATTGCAAGAACAAGGGAAATGTTTATTTTAGGAATAAGAATCAAAAAGAACTTTGCAATTGAGGGTGGGAAAAAAATCTACCCACAACAACAAAATGAAAAGTCTGTAAAAATATTTCTCCTCTTCTTTTCTTTTTGTTCCATGGCAGACAGATTTATAGATGCTTTTAGAGTTGCCAAAGAAAAGGCTGGAAATCTTAACTTTACTATCAAGCCCAGAACAAAAATTTTCTCTGATTACATGCAGAAAAGAGTAATCAGAAAAAGATAAAAGCTGTTTTTTCATATTAACCTAACTTCAAAAACAAATTTATGTCAAATATATCAGACATCCGCTAGTTTATGAAATGTTTACCCGGCCACATGGAACATTAAAGAATAAAAAAGTCTAGTTATTGTAGCTCTTCTCTTGTGGTATACTAAAGTAGTAATTGATCAGTATAGTATTATGGATAGCTACCACATGCATATGTATAAAAGATAGAATTGCTTAAGATGTTTTCAGCTTTTTAAGGTAAACTTTGACTGGCTTAACTTTTATAGGGCTCTGTTAGACTATTTCGATATTCTTTCTCATCTTGCATGATATTTGTAGTCCAGCTAAAGGTTGGATACAAAGACAGAAGCAGTCTTCCTCATCTATGTCCTAGCCTGATAAGAAAAAATTGCCCTTAGTATGCGACTGATCCCTCATTCAACCCACCAGTCAGGTGCTTTGCTTATGGCCAGGATAAATTGTAACAACATGCACTAAGATTCTTATCCATTCCAGATTCTCCTTGGCATAGACTCCCGACAATTGAGAAACTCAGGCCTGTTACAAACAGCCAAAATAAAGCTGCTTCGAGTCACAGTGGAGGCATGGTGTTTCAATGATGTATGCGTCCTAAGAGTCCAGAAGTCGCACCAAAGCCACGCTCCAGTCCTTAGGGCTGGAGTGTGGCTTTGGTGTGACTTCTGGACTCTTAGGACGCATGCATGATTGAAACACCATACCTCCACTGTGACTCGAAGCAGCTTTATTTTGGCTGTCTGTAACAGGCCTCAGTGTTTTGCTGAGCTAAACTGTAATATAGATGCCAAGGACATTTCTTTCATAAAGAGTGCTCTGCAGTCAAGGTGCTACCAAAAACAAAA
This sequence comes from Sceloporus undulatus, assembly GCF_019175285.1. Taxonomy (NCBI): domain Eukaryota; kingdom Metazoa; phylum Chordata; class Lepidosauria; order Squamata; family Phrynosomatidae; genus Sceloporus; species Sceloporus undulatus. Next base: position 157,196,312 of record NC_056526.1, on the reverse strand, counting down.
CCTTATCCCTTTGTTGTTGTTGTTTTTTATGTACCATATTTCTGAAGTATGTATAGGGAGAACATCACCACAGAAGATCTCATAGCATTAGTAAACTTGTGCAATGAAACTATTCAACAGAGAAGCCTATTGTTAAGTCAAGCATTGGCTAAAGTCTATCTCTCTGAAGATGCTTTCTCTCACTCTACACTGTAGCAATGAATCTCTCTAGGGTAATTTTTAATTAGCTCAATTAACTATTAGGTTGTGCTACAAGCAACTTTTTGTGGAACCGTTTCCCACCTGTAGACCAAGAGAAAAGTGATCAAAGGAATTTCGTAGAGGCAGAATTCTCTAAATGAAGTGTTTGTTTTATTAAAGGGGGAAATCACACAACAATCCATGTTCACTTATACAAACATGCAAGGACTAAAGAAATCAGAAGTTAGCTTTGGAACAGTTGGAGGCTGAACTAATGGTGATACTTACACAACATGAGGCTTGAGCCCGAGTCCAACTGTAAGGGGAACTGTGTGGGATATGGCTGTTTAGGTGAGAGGAGGGGCGAATGGAAGTATCAGGACCGATCAGGGGTCACAGTGACAGAGTGTCCCCATGCCTTCCAACTAACCCACTAACAAAGGATTTTGGAGATCTTTTATAGGCCAAAACATGCCTGCAGGCAAAGGTGTTTGTCCTACATCAAAGGAAATCAAATCTACATTGTAAAGGATCACTTGGTCTGGCAATGTCCGGGGTGAGAATGAAACACATGGGAAATAAGGCATTTGAGAGCCTTGGGGAAAGTTTCAAGGAGGGACTGGGTTGTGTTTTTTGTTTTGTTTTGATAGTTTATTTTGCCTTTTTTGCATTGGGGGGCTTTGGGTACAAATTTTGGGGAATTTTTGCTTGAGAACTGTGTCATTCTCCCCCCCCCCCCAGATTGGAAGATTTTTGAGACTGGTGAGGGGCCCTTATGAGCCAAAAAGGTAGGATCCAGGGGCTACAGAGATCCCATGGCCCACAATTTTGCTTCCTTTATATACAGTTACAGTCTACATTATTTAGTAGGGGGTGAGCAAGAAAGAGGAGGATGAGCTTCACTTTGGATGAATGGAGGCTGTTGCAAAAGCAGAAGATTTATAATGGGACACATCTTTCCATCTGTCTCCTATTCAATTCAAAAGGGCTTGCCTGATGAAAATGTTAATCCATTGTTTCCCACTATAAATAAAAGAGAAGCAGATGTACTTCAAGATGCCTGTGGTGGTCATTACACTACTGGGTTTCCCACACCTTTTTTACAGTTAGGTGTATCTTGGAACTTGCTTGATTGTGCTTACTGTTGCCATCTCTTCTTCTCCAGTCATTAATATCCAAAGTCTGGATTGGGGAAAAAGCAGCATGCCGGAGTAGAAGACAGAGACCATATTGTATTTGGCTCAAATTACATTTCTTTAGTACACTGAGATTGCGGTAAGGTACATTAACACCAAGATCTAAGGATCTGTGAGATTTTTTTTTAAAAATCCCCTGAAAGACATTACCTCACAAGAATACAATGTTACACTGCATTAATATTTAAGGACTAAATTAAACCTTTCTGGAATGAATGTGTAGCATCAGCAGTTTAGAAACATAGAGTCAGTGTGTTTGGCACTTTTTAATGTCTTAGAGGTGGAATCAGTGGAGACTTGAAATCTTCCTGCTGGCAGCCAGGGTCATGGGAGAGGTTTCCTGCAGATTTATCAAGAGATGAATGAGTGCCAAACCCCATTCTGTTTCACTCTCCTAGAAAGTATGGCTGCTGGAGTGATTTTTATAGTTGTCCTATTGGCTATCTCTCTGGAAAGTCAATCTGAAATAGAGGTAGAACTTAATACTACCAGCTACATTAAGGATGAACTTTCATTAGTATCTCATTCATGCTTTTATGGTTCAGACCTTTGCTTCCAAGTCCCAGAAAACTGGAGGAAGGTAAACAATGTCCCTATCTTCAAAAAGAGGGAAAAAGAAGATTCTAACAATTATCGTCCAGTTAGTCTGACATCAATACCAGGTAAGATTCTAGAGCAGATCATTAAACAGAGAGTCTGTGAACATTTAGAAGGTAATTCCATAATCACAAAAAGCCAACATGGGTTTCTGAAAAATAAGTCATGCCAGACTAATCTGATAAAATTACCAGCTTGATAGATGAAGGGAACACTGTGGATATTGGATAACTTGATTTTAGTAAAGCCTTTGACAGGGTTCCCCATGACATTCTTGCAAACAAGCTAGTAAAATGTGGGTTAGACAATGAAACTGTTAAATGGATTTGTAATTGGTTGACAAGGCAAACTCAAAGGGTGCACAACAATGGCTTCTCTTCATCCTGGAGAGAAATGATCAGTGGGTTGCCACAGGATTCTGTCCTGGGCCCAGTGCTGTTCAACATCTTTATCGATGACTTAGATGAAAGAATAGAGGGCATGCTTATCAAATTTGCAGATGATTCCAAATTAGGAGGAATAGCGAATACCCCAGAGGACGGGATCAAAATTCAAAATCATAGAATCATAGAGCTGGAAGAGACCACAAGGGCCATCCAGTCCAACCTCCTGCCATGCAGGAAATCTCAATCAAAGCTTCCCCGACAGATGGCTATCCAGCCACTGTTTAAAGACCTTCAATAAGGGAGATTCCACCACACTCCAAGGGAGTGTGTTCCACTGTCGAACAGTCCTTACTGTCAGGAAGTTCCTTCTAATGTTGAGGTGGAATCTCTTTTCCTGGAGCTTGCATCCATTGTTCCAGGTCCCAGTCTCTGGAGCAGCAGAAAACAAGATTGCTCCCTCCTCAATATGACATCCCTTCAAATATTTAAACAGGGCTATCATATCACCTCTTAACCTTCTCTTCTCCAGATGAAACATCTCCAGCTCCCTAATTCGTTCATCATAGGGCATGGTTTCCAGACCCTTCACTTTAATAGATTAGAAAGCTGGGCCAAATCTCACAAAATGAATTTCAACACAGAGAAATGTAAGGTACTGCACTTAAGGTAAAAGAATAAAATGCATAGATATAGGATTGGGGACAACTTGCTTAAGAAGACTATGTGTGAAAGGGATCTAGGAGTCTTAGTAGACCACAGGTTGGACATAGGGCAACAGTGTGATGTGGCAGCTAAAAAGGCCAATGTGACTCTAGGCTGCATCAACAGAAGTATAGTCTAGATCAAGGCAAGTACTAGTGCCACTCTATTCTGCTTTGGTCAGGCCTCGCATGGAATACTGTGTCCAGTTCTGGGTACCACAATTCAAAAAGGATGTTGAAAAGCTGGAGTGTGTCCAGAGAAGGGCAATGTAAATGGTGAAGGGTCTGGAAACCATGCCCTATGAGGAGAGACTTAGGGAACTAGATATGTTTAGCCAGGAGAAGAGAAGGTTAAGAGATGATATGATAGTCTTGTTTAAATATTTGAAGGGATGTCATATTGAGGCTGGAGCAAGCTTGTTTTTTGCTGCTCCAGAGAATAGGACACAGAACAATGGGTGCAAGCTACAGGAAAAGAGATTCCACATCAATATTAGGAAGAAAGTCCTAACTAAGAGCTGGTTGACAGTGGAATACATTCCCTTGGAGAGTGGTGGAGTCTCCTTCTTTAGAGATCTTTACACTGAGGCTGGATGGCCATCTGTCGGGGATGCTTTGATTATGATTTCCTGCATGGCAGGGGGTTGGCCTGGATGGCCTTTGTGTTCTCTTCCAATTCTATGATTCTATTATTCCAAACTCTTCTCTTCAGTTCCCATGTTGAAACAACTTCACTGCCTGCCAGTTCCTTTCTTGGCACAATGCAAAGTTCTAGTTCTGACTTTTAAAGCCCCACATAGCTTGAGTCCAGACTATTTCAAAGACAATATCTGCCTATAAAAGCCAGCACAAGATCTAAGATCTGCAGGAAACAGCTTTTCTCTCTCACCACCTTCACAGGCAAGTTTGGTGAGGACATGGGAGACAGCCTTCTCTGTGGCTGCTCCGAGGCTGTGGAAAACTCTTTCAAGGAAAGTCAGTTGGCCCTTTCCCTTCTCTCTTTCCTCCAGCAGATCAATAACTTTTTTTTTATTCAGGCAGGCCTTTGAGTTTAAAGTGTTTTGAATGGTGTTAACCTTGTTTTTAATATATATTTTATTTAATTCTTTTTCTAACTTTTGTAAAATGAAATTTTGATTTTCTTTTAAATTTTTGGATGCCATCTCCCATTCCAGGAGACAGGTGTGGTATAAATTCAATGAATAAATAAATAAGGTAATTTTTAAAAAGACTTTGCAATGACAGATGTGTGTAAAAAAAACAGAACTTTCTTACAATGATAATTACTTAAGAGGATCTTTGCCTTGCTGTGCTTTCTCAATTTTGAGTGTGAGTACCAAATGACTCTGCACAAAACCAGCTACAACCATAATTCATGATATGTGAAGTACTTCTATTTATTTATTTACTTAAATATTTGTATCCCTCCCTTTATTGTGGGATCTCAGAGTAGGTTACAAATTAAACAAACTAAACCAATTAAACTAATTCTTGACTATTTATTATTTTTTATTTATTAAAATATTTATATTCCACCCACAAAGGCTTTAATATAAAGCTATGTTTTCAATCAGTACAGAAAAGAAACCAACATTACCTACAATTAAACCTCCAAGGGGAAGGCATTCCATGATTTTTTTCCCCAAATAATAACCCTTAGTGAGTTGTGATGGGAACATATGGTTTTAAAGCAGTATACTAATTATAGTAAATCATAGACTGGGGTCTCCCCCCTCCCCAGACCATGTCCCCATGTAGTTACTCAACATGGAAAATGATTCCAGCCCCACAGAAATTTCCCACCACTGAAGTAGTGCTTTAGACTGATAACTCTGACTTTTAATTATCAAAACTAATAATGACTTCCAGGATAACCAAGGATGCTACTGTAACTCAGGATCCAGCCCTGAGTCACCCCTCTGTGACCCTTGATATCAGATTAATATCAAACATGGAAGTTTCCAGCAAGCAGCCAAAAGGGGGCTCCCCAACGAAGGAAATCAGCCAAACCATTTTGGGACATCCAGATTACTCAGTATAGAAGAAGCCCAAGGATTTAGTCATGATGGGATCTCTCGAGATTGGAATCGACATAATCCCTTCACTAAGGGAGTGGTGATAGTGATCTGGACATGGAGATTGTTTGGGTACAGCAGACAAAGGAAGTTTTCTTCTGGCACTGAAAGTATTTTTGTCTGCAGGACTATCATGCCAGTTGTCCAGATGTTCTTGTATATCACACCTCATTTTAATTCCCTGGGAAAGTCACTAAGCCTTTCAATTCCTGACACACTGCCATCAGGACATGATTCTTGCTATAAATACATGTGCCCAGACAATAACAAGTATGAGTGATGGCCATGATATGTGGAAGATATCCATGATATGCATAGAAAATGTTATTTACTGTGTAAAATGCTTTGATTTAGATTTTGTGCATGGCAGGGGGTTGGACTGGATGGCCCTTGTGGTCTCTATGATTCTGAAATAACCAAATGCATATTTTTCACAAATTATTTTCTGGACTGCAAAGATCCCCATCCATCCAGGATTCTTCTCCCAGGGTTTCTTAAATAATGGTTTTTTAACCATTTTTGAATATTTTTAAAAATCCCATCCATAATTAATGGTGAGTAAAATATTGTTTCATTCCATTTATGATAAATATTTCAAAGACTTACCAAATTCAAAGTATCAAAATCTTCACATTTCTTCATCTCCAGGATGGGGGGAAAACTGAGAGTTAAAAAATTCTAAAGCCATAAGAAGTGAATTCAACAAAGTCCTCTATACAGGTCAAGCTTCTTAGCTATTAAAAGTCTGGGTTGAATCGATGCCTGCCAAACCACTTGATATCCAGTTAGAGCTGCCAAGTCTTCTGAATGGCTCCTTATCTTTAAAACAACTATGGCAGACAGATACAACATGGTGCTTTCCATGCTGGGAATAGTGGTACCCAAGGAATGTGACCAGTGATGATAGTTGAATAATTCATTTCAGTATATTATGAAGAATTTACCAAAATTTGCAAATGACATTTTTGTGACAGAAAGAACCTCAAGCTTAAATTTTTCAACTGCAAGAGAAAGTGAAAGTGACAGATTTCCCCACTGCTAGGATTACCTGCTTTCTTTTGCTTTTTCAGTAACAGGTTTCCCCATTCCCTATGGAATGAAGTGGGGAACAACATATTAAAACACAGCAACAAATAGTCACATAACACAGGGGCAGACAGACGGCTCCGTGCCACTCATGTTTGTCCCGCATCTGTGCTGCAGCAACCACATGCTGTTTAAAAAGAGCCACTCTAGGCTGCTCCTTTTTTACACCATCATAAGGGCTGCAATGCATCCCTATGATGGCTCTTCTGCCCAGAGCAATTTGGGCACTCGGGCTCCCATATGTCATGGATGCATCCCCCATGTGGGCAGGGCCATGCAATCATGGCTGCGCCCACACGTCTTAGGGCTCAGGAGCTTGCAGTTGGTGTGCACTCCCGAGCCCTACTATAGCCGCCAGGACACTGCTTCCTGGCAGTGTGTACCAGTCCAGAGTTACAAGCATGAACACCAGTTAAAAATACGTAAAAAGTTAAAAGAGTAATAGCATCAATTTAAAAAGCATGCATATTAAAAACAATGTGTTCATAATTTATAAACTAATTATTTAGAAACTATCTGGATAGGAATACTAGAAACTGTTGGTCTTTAATGTGGTTTTAAACTCAGACACTGATGTATCTCTTCCAGCGAGAAAGCAGCATGGGGTTTTCAAGGAAAAGTTTTTCAGACGGGATTTACCATTACCATCCCCTGAGGCTGAGAGATCCAAAAACACCAACAGGGACACACACACACATCTATGTTCAGGTGAAGATCATCAGAAAAGGTAACCATAGCAATCTCAGCTTCATATCCTTCTCTGAAGCTGGTTTGAAATGGGTCTGGAAAAAATCTGTATCATTCAAAACTGGCTGGAGATGGACAGCAAATGACCTCTCAATCACCTTGTCCCAAAAACAAAGTTTTGATACAGGTCCATTGTTGTTTAAGCCCAGAGGCTCCAGGAAGGCTTTTTAGAAGTGGACCATTACCTTTCAAAGCTTCTAAAATCACTATCATACATCCTAGCATACTATGTTTAGGCTGATGAGTCCTAAATTCAGCAGGTCTGTTCTGAGACTTCTAAAAAGGTAAAGGTTTCCCCTTTGACATGATTGTCAAATCATGTCTGACTGTAGGAGTGGTGCTCATCTCTGTGGGAGCCAGCATTATCAAAGATTACTCCATGGTCATGTGGTCAGCATGACTGCATGGAATGCTGTTATCTTCCCACTGAAGTTCTACCTATTTATCTACTTGCAATTTTACATGCTTTTGAACTGCTAGGTTGTCAGAAGCTGGGACTAGTGATCGAACCTTATTCCATCACATGGCATTTGGGTCTCAAACTGCCAACCTGGTGACCTTAAGGTTTGAGCCGATGTCTTAAATTGTTGAGTCACAGCATCCCTTTCCTTCTTTCCTTCTACTTAGGCCTCTACTGGCCTATTATTATCACTATTAGTAGTAGTAGTATTCTCATAGAAAATATTTTGCTGCAAAGTGCATGAAATAAACAGCCACATGTAACAATTGCACAATCTTGTGTGGTGATTCTGTAATCTAGGGTTGTTGAGTTCTGTAGCAAGGAACATTATAAGAGACCAAGTTAATGTTTCAACTGAATCATTTTAAATCTCCTGTAATAAAAGTAGGAAATGGTCTCCTAGGGTCTCCTTTTCTTTGAATAAAAAACCTGTTGCTTGAACTATGACACTTTTGAGGCAACCTAACGATTGCATAATGTACATAAAACTTAAGGCAAACTATTCTAATGATTATATAGTGTAGATAAAACTTAAGGCAAACTATTCTTTTTGTAAATATCTGTTTGGCTGAAGTCTTTCAGTCATTGTTGGTAAATACAAAACAGAAAGATTAGTATCCAGGAAGTTCAACGTTTGTATGTGCTTGGGCCACCCCATACTGTATCACAAACTGCTTGTGCAACTCTTCTATTTCAAAATATTTTTCTAAATATAGTTGGGGTATGGGGCAATCTCCTTTTTAAAATACAGAAGTATCCTTGGACAATGCAGAAGTATTTTGTTGACTCAAACAAGCGGGTTTACGTAGTCTTGCTTTGCTCAAAGACTCTTTGTTTGCTCGAAGACCTGCTCCTGCTGCACAGAGTCTAGCAGATGTGCCTTCAAGAAACTTCTTCCTTCTATTTCCATCTACAGAATTAATCATGTCATGCTCTCTGCTGAAGTCTTGAGTGTCTGAAACATGATGCAACATTTTTAATTCCCAGAAATGATATGGGATAAGGACAAATACCAGACTGGGCTCTTTTTAAAAAGTGTATGTTTGAAATGGCTTCCAAATATGTTACTTGAAACACAGAATGACAAACTTTCTTCTTATTTATACGTGCTGTCATGAAGAAATGTTGGGTCATAATGTACTATTTGGAGCAGCTGGAGTGAAAGATGGAAAGTATTGAGAATCAGCTTAAACCAATCACTTATAGAAGGGTGAGAGATCCTCATTTTTTTCTCCAAGAGATGGATATTATGGTTGCAGCTAATAGTAGAAGGATTTGAAACAGCTCTTTTAGAAAAAGAGTCAAAGACCAATGGCAGCTATCAAAGAATGAAATGTTGTTTTCCTGTTTTGATTGACTGTAATCCTGTCTGAATAATTCTATTGTCCTTAGGCAGTGCCTCAGTATACTACTGACAAATAAAACAGTTAAAATTGAAGACAATGCTTTAACAGACTTCAGAGCTAAAGAAAACCAATATGGACTAGACCCTTAATATGGCCTGTCTTGGAACATCTTGGTAGGTCTGCTTGAGCCATCTACCCACCTGGCATTTATATGTCTGCTAGCTATCAACAAGGGAAGCTTGGGGTTTAACACCTTTTGGGAGCAGAATATTTAAGACATTTAGGCAGGTTAACTTAACATACAATAGAGCAAAACTGGCTAGCCTGAGTATGTTGTATTTAAAATTATCAACTAGATTACTGACTCACAACTCTGCCAGTAAGTTTTTCTGGCCACCATTTCCTTCTAAAACGCTTTCCCAGTGTGGGACAAAAAGATACTTTTGGAAAGGAGAGAGGGAAGGAAGGATAGTAAATTACAGGAAGATAGGCTGCAAAGAAAATTTTTTTGAAGAGAGCTCTACAAAACATCTCACTAAGAAATACAAGGACAATTTTCTTCTTGTTTAAAGAACATCAGTGAATTTGTGAAATTACCAATGACAGTGGTGTGGTACACACCGGGCTTTTGCGCTGAATTGGCGCCGATTCTAGGGTTAGGGTCCGCATGGCAACTGCACAGTCCCTGACCCTAGCACAGCATGGTGACGTAACAATGGTGGCACCCTGTGTACACGGTGCTGCCATTGTTACATAAGAACCGCGTGGCATCTGCACATTGCCGCACAGCACTTACGTCATGACATCATTGTGACACCAGAAAAAGAACCCATTTTTTCTGGGTTCTTTTTCCTCTGCAATGACGGCACACTGTTTGGGGGTTGTGCCATCCCTGCAGAGGGAACTAGGCCATTGGCAGGCTGCTGCTTCTTGGTGGTCTGTCCCAGGCCAGTGTTATACCTGGAGAAATTGTGACATTCGTCAATATTTATAATAAATACATAGCTACAAATTCAGCTCAATATTCCTAGCACATTGCTAAGCTGTTCTGTATACATCTATTTGGAAGAACATCTCACGGATATGGCCAAAGGGATGAGTTGCATCTTAAAGAAAAGAGAAGAGAAGCAAAGACCAGAAGCATAGGTGTAGACAAGGAAAAAAGCTGGGTGATGACAGGAGAGAAAGCTAAAGACAAACCTTCAAAGAAGGAAACTTTTTTTAAAAAAAAATACAAATCCAATTCTTTTCCAAATTATCATCATCATCATCACCATTGTCATTGTCATCATCATCATTATTAGTAGTAGTAATAGTAGTAGTAAATCCACAATGCAGGGTTATTTTTTAAAATGAGAGTAAGAATGAGAAAGAGAAGTGTGTAGGACTAGGGAGAAGGCTATGCTACATTAATGATGTGTTCTAAGTCAGTAAACCAATGAGAAAGTGCATTATAGTGTATTTGTACCAATGGTAAAGATATACATTTTATGTACTAATGTGGTTTCACTGTGCTGGGCTTAACAAGAAACCAGTTTGAGGAGGAAAAGGGTCTTGAGGATTAAAAACAGGAACAGCACAACATGGAGACCCCCCCCCCCCCGTCCTTCTTTTTGTTCCTCTGTTACCAATGACAAAACAGCTTTTTTTAGTGGAAGGTTCCTGAGCCTTTTCTAGCGAAAGGAAGGAAACAGTGTAACACCAAGCACAAATCTCAAAGGGAGAGCAGCTCTTTTTTGTGCCCTGCAAAGGGTGCAATAGCCGTGGTGCTGTGGTTTTATGGTCCTCCTTCAGGGTTATGTCATGTGGACGCAGCACCAGAAGAGAGCCATGATGCTGCGCACCATGTGGAGCGGTGCATGGCATCACACCGTGCGTCATGTGGATGCTATGCTCTGACTTCTCCCCCAAGCTGGCCTTTAAGGCTGGTCTGCACAGGGCCTTACTCTTCCTAAGCAATTCCATGGCCAAATCATCTTTGTATTTTATGTGACTCCTGTGTCCAACATCAAATAAACAGCAGTTTATAAACTGGATGCTTACAATGATATCAATTTTATGTCATAGAACTGATAGTCAAAATCTTGTTTGTTTATCATCAATGCTGTGTGATTAACCTGACTTTTTTTTAAAAAAAATCCAACGTTTTCTTCAATCCTACATCATTACTGATAATAGTCAGTTAATGGAATCCATGCCCTTGTCCCCCAGTGATGTTTTTTTCATGTGAACCATAAATAGGAAATAGTAAACAGAGCAATACCAAATGAATTTTTTATAAACTTAAAAAATACTACATGGTAACAAAGCAAACATACAATGTTTTGACTGCATAATATGTTAAACTGAAGAAAGACTAGGATATTGTGAAAGGCATAACATTTAAGTTGACTTATTTCCAAAGCACATTTCATCATTGCAAGGAAAAAGAAATTCCCAAGCTGTTGTCATTATTCCATGGAGATCATCCTTGCATTTCCTCCCTTGCTTTTGTGTGCTTTATTTGGTTCTATAATTGCATGTTTGTGATACTCATTAGCATTCATAAAGTCTAGCGAGCCATATTCATGCTTTTCTAGCAATGAAAGGAACTCAACCAACTTTGAAATAACAGCATACCCTCACTTACATTTAATAGACAACAAGTTCTGGAATCGGTTTCTGTATTCTTTTGTTTCCTTAAATTAGAATTAAGGAATTGCAGCATCACCAAAACAAATAAATGTTTGGATCTTTTGGTAGGTCAGGATCACTTAGAAAATAAGGAGGGTATGGCTACAATCTGGGGAATAAGGTTCCATTCAATGATGGTGAATGGATCTGTTACTGCAAGCTGGCAAACTCACTTTCAATTCTATGGCTGTCCTTCCTGCATCTGTTCCAGGTTGTATAGAAGCTTTGCTGGTACTGAACCCTAAGCTTTGCTTAGGTTGTTGTAAAATTCAAATTAGCTGTAGAAGAACAACTAGCACTCCTGGAACCATTTAAACTCAGTAAGACTTACTTTTTTTTTAGCCTATTTACAATTTTAAAGAGATTAAGCATGTATTAAACAAACTAAGACAAAAACAGGTTAAGTAGGTTAAAACAATCATATGGACAAATATTTTGGACTGCTACAGGCCCCAAAAGGATTTAGAGAATAGCTATGTGTTTATTTGGCAACTAAATAAAACCAGCCTTTGTGCTGGTTGGATGGGCCTTCTTAAATGGCACAGATAAATGTAAAAAAATGGAAGTGCGGGTTATTTGCACATCCTGTTTCATTATTCTAACATAGGAGACAGTCATAATTCACCTATTTCTCTTCTGCCCATTAGAACAACTACAGTGGGATCTCTGTATGACTACACATAGTCCCAAATACAGCTTTTCACAGGTGCCATGTCTGAATAGTTTTTCCATTCTCACACTCCTGCCTTAACACTTGGAAAAATATTAAAGTTCTGTCCTCCAAGGGCAAGTGTCATACATTTGGGGTTTACCACTTAACCCACCACTTTTCCACCAGATGTGAGTTTCTGGCAAACCTCCAGTGCCACCAAACGCAAAGACTTCCACAAATCTCACTGTAACTACTAAGAGTGAGGGCTTCTCTTTGTCCCTACCTCTACCACCAATGTAAAGACCTCCTCCTCTCCAAATGCTGTGGGGCTCTCCTAGATAATGTTAAGGTACATGTGTGAGATATTATGTTGGTTGTATCCCACTAGATCCTAACCCACACTATTCACTGCTATTCATAGGCACCTTGTGTGAATCCAAGCTTTGTAATATATACTGTTCCTGGAAGCCAAAAGCATATAAATACAAAAGCAATACTTTATTAACAGATGTTGAACATAACAAAAAGATTATTTAGTACATCCAGAACACAGCTCACACTTGCTCACACACTCCACTCCTAGCTAATTCAGACTCCACTCATTGTCTGGAAGCTGACTGACTGACTGACTGACTCTCTTAACTCTAATCTCATTTCACTTTCTTCTTTCAAACTACCCAAACTAATCTAGCTGACTATGCACTTGTCTACATTATTTATATGCTCCACCACCACCACGACCCCGGGCTGGCTGTGTGCTGTTTATATTACGCAGTTCCCAAACCCAAAATAGGGTCCAGACTGTTTACATAACACCCCATCCTGAGTGGGAGTTTCCACCCTTTGTCTTATCTTTTTGCTTCAGGTTTTCCAGGAAAGCTGATGTAGTAGCATCAATAAGGTTGAATAAGGTTGGTGAATGATAGGTGGGATGATAATTGATAGACAGCTTGTCTACATTTCATAGAATCATAGAATTGTAGAGTTGAAAGAGACCACAAGGGCCATCCAGTCCAAACCCCTGCCATGCAGGAATATTTGCCAGAATATGCTGGTTCACCCCAGAGTATTCTGGCCCCAAATTCCACCCTAACTCCCCTTATTTGCTGCAGCAAAATGTAGTATGGCAGGCAGCTACCTTTCTACACAGTCTCTGTGAGCATCCTTGCTGAGTTGCTCTGTGGGCACATCATTCTTACCTTAGAGCGACTCACACACATAGCGGCAGCACCAGCCAGCTCACAGGGATCATGTGGAAAGGCAGCCATCGGTCATCACTGAAATTTGCTGCTGCAGGTAAGCAGTCTCAAGATTCCATTATCTCACCCACCCTCCCGACAGCTCTTTATCTTATTACCTGTAATACACAGTGCATTCACCAACAAAATACCTAAACACACACACACACATATATATATAGAGTAAACTATACATTTTACACCAAAGATCGATAACATCGCACAGACACCTAGATGGGGAAATCCAAAATTGATTTCTTCTATAAAAGTGCCAGTACAGTGGACCCTTATTATACGCTGGGGTTTGGTTCCAAGATCCCCCGTGTATAACAAAATCCGTGTATGCTCAAGTCCCATTACATATAATGACATAGCAAAATAGTGTCCCTTATAAAAATGGAAAATCAAGGTAAATGTATACTTTTTTGGAACATTTTCAAACCGTGTATGCTTGAATCCATGTATAAAAAATCCGTGTATAAGAAGGGCCGAATGTACGGCATAAGATGCAACCATGCTACTATAGTGTGATGGCTTGAAATATGAATGAGGTCCCTAGACTGGGAGAAAGCTGGGATATAAAAATAAAATAAAATAAAATAAGTGGTGTAGGCATTTGAGTCTGTGCCCATGTGACAGGATCAAGATGCCAAGATAAATTCAATAGACTTATTTTTTCTTCCTTTCTGTAGTTGTGGTGCTGTTTCACAGAAAATGAACTAGCAGTTCCCTCCTCGGTCAAGATGTTATAAAGATTAAAGGGGCAAGATCCCCCTTTCTATAGCTCTCAGATTGAAAAGCCCTAATACCTTAGTTATGTAATTTAAGAACTGGTGTAACTGAAATCTATCTATATTCTCCTACACTTAGGTTTACAGGTTACACAAGACAGACATATTGTGGTTAAAATGCCTGAGAGCAACTGACATGATAAAATATTGCTGCATATACAACCAAAGTTATATTGCCAAAAAGTGATTTCATATAAACTCAAATTATTGTAATCATTTCTTTTCTGGTAAAAAGTTTTCACACCTCATATTCCATTGTGATTAATTAACCAGTTTCTTTCTTCTTCTTTTTATTATCCAGCCGAAGCTGGATAAATACCATTGTTGTACAGTGGGAGGTGGTGACAGTGCTGTACTCATTCCAGATTATATTCTGAATTTGGGAGCCACCAGCCACCAACCATTGACTCTATGTATAAGTAAATGCACAACACACTGAGTCAGTGATTGTTATACGAGTACATTTTGTTAATACAAGACAGCCAGTTTTGTTGTGTCTACAGACAGACATGGGACCTGATAGCTCTCCTGACTAGTAGCATTCATGAATTAGTCCAGTTTGGGCTAATGGTAATCTCCCCATCTATATATTATGATAACTCACATCAAAGTTATTGTACAGTTACTTTTTTTGCCATAACAAAAAGGATTTATTCTGTGGTAATAAACATTGGCTTAAATAGAAGGGCCTTAATTAAAAGGATGAATACCCATTGAAAGCTAGCTACATTCTGCAAATGTTGTTCATTTAGTTTTGCTGGACAGATATTTATTAAAAGAATTTTGATCTCCCAGTTACTTTATTAAAGATACAGCTACTTAAAAAAAGTCAACTTCCTAATTTCTTCTAGTGTATGTTCTGCCATATCAAAAGAACAAGGAGTGCTTCCTAATGTTCACAGCATGCCTGCAGTGTCTCAAATATTGGTGAAAACTAATATTCTTGCATCACATCCAATAATGATAAAAACCACAGGTATAATGAGGTATATGAGCATGGACATTTTTTAAAAAAATTAATGGTGTTAAACAAAGGTGAAGGCAGAAGAGAAACACAGTGAAGCCTATTCTGAAAAGTTGATTTATTGCTCAAAAATTCATCTGAAACACTAGAAGACTGCACTTGGGTTTTCCTTTAAAAAGGAGATTTAAGTGAAATATAAAAGGCATGCATGCCTAATTACTCACCTAGACAGAGCCAATGCGAGATGCCAGATCAGATCCCGCACATTACCCATGCCCCTGAGAAACACAAATCCTATCTGAATTTTGAACAATGTATTTCGTGAGCATGTCTGGGTCTGATCTTTTCATGCAAACCCACTGCAGAGAAGTCAGATGAAACATGTGTATCCAGATTTCCATCTCCAAGTCTCTTTGGTGTTTGAAAGTATTGAAGGCTTGGGTAGCCATATTCATAATGTAAATTCAGTGATTTTCAGGACCAAAAGCTGTTTTTATTTTTATTTTTTATTTGTATTTTTACTTAAGGAACATTTGTTTTATACCACATCAGTAAGACTGTTTTCCATTACTGTCTTGTAAACAGACAATAGAGTCTTTAAATTCTATGTATCAATTATCATGTATGATTGATTTTCTCTTTGTTATTTTCAGTTCTTCTCCTTTCATCCTCCTTTCTAGTCTGCATCCCCACACTTCACTACTCCTGAGATAATACTTAGATATCAGTTCCAGAAAAATGCATATGTAGAATGTGTATTCTTTATGTAGTATTACCTTTACATCATATTACTGCAATTTGCTGGCAGCAACCAAGAGTGGGAAAGCATATGAGGCTGTTAGAATCCTGCAATGCCACTTTAAAGGTGCTAAGGGCCCCTCATTTGCCATTATTATTCAAAGTGCTCCTGTACCTTCTAAGAGGCATAAATGAAAATGCCACTATATTTACAATATCTTAAAAAGCATTTAAAAATAATAATAAAATAGGTGAGGTGTGACAGGGAAGTGTAGCCCTCTGAGTTCCAGACAGTAGCAAGTATGATTCCAGATAGTTGCCCATCCCTGCTGTGTAGGAACATACTTTCTTGCCTGATTCTGCTCTAGTCCATGCCATTGGTAGGGATGGAAAGAATAGTCTCTGTTTATTTCCCAATTGAAAAATTGATTTCTTAACAATTAGGAAACTCTAAGGGGATGAATAAATACAACTGTAAGACTTTCATGCAGTTTGTTTCCAGTGTCTGAACATCCTGACACATTCAGGAGGATTCCTGCACAGAGAAATATGTGGCTGTCTGAACAAAAATCATATTTCCTATGCAAAAAATGTGTTGCCTCTATGCATAGGAAACAGTGCTTTATTGCATAAGAAATATTTATGTTGTTTGTTTTTGCACAAAAAGCTTTTTTTCTGTACAGAAAAAAACATTTTAGGATATTCTAAATGTGATATTCCCTTTTTCCTACAGCTGTGAGAAAAGTACAGTAATTATTAATCTGGATGAAATAATCAAGGATTAACCTCCCTAGCCAGTGGCTTCATAAATGACCCTTACTATCAATAGGTAGGGAAATAGAAAACAGACCATCAGTTTTTGTAGAGTCAATTATCCATGGAAGGGAAGGAGAGAATACCTTACTGTACAATGCCTGTCTGCCTCCTTTTCATCTCTCACCCACCTATCCAAGTGATCACCCTTAAACATGAACTCTAGAAGATTCCTGCTGGGTTAGAAATATGTTTACGTCTTCATTGACTATACGTGAGTTTCTTTAACTGAAATATCATACCCAATGACAAATAAGAATCATGACATTTCAGAAACCTATGCTTTACAGGTAGGGTTCTTCCCTACCCTGCAATGCAGCCCCACTATGACTGTCATTGGCTTCAGTCATCAAACCACATGCGCCTATTGACTGGAATTAGAAGTACTGCAGAGAGTATGGCTTGGCAATTGACTTTATAAGCAACATAATAACTATGCTTTTCCTCTGTTTCTATGTGATGTCAGTAATTTATTGCAATTCTTCACAGTCCATGGAAACCTAAATGTTTCCTACAAGGAACAGTTGTTTGTTAGACACTACAAACCTTGCTATAGCTTTTCTTTGCCAGTACACTCTCGGTATGTTTTTGATCAGGCCTAACTCATGACACTTTTATGCTTTTTCCTCAAGCTGGTTTATTTTCGGCATAATTAATCTTTCTTTTCTTGGAGATTCTAAGACTCCCACCATTCAGTAAAATTGATGGCATTCTCCATTTCCAAGCTGATACTGATCTCAAGGATTCTCCATTTACTGGCCAGATGTTTTTCACCAAAAACATTGCTACCTAATCAGGTTATGCTTTTTATATCCAGCCAAAGACTTTTATTAAAGGGAGTCATTTCATCAGGAAACATTGGCAGGTAACCTTGAGATTTCTATTTTTTGTGCATAAGTTTTGTCAGCTGGAGATGTGGTGTTAGTCAAAATAAGACACATTAACTTTTCTATACACACTGAATCTTCATCTTGGCTGAAGGATACATTTTAAAGGAATTTATTGTTTAGTTCACACCAATCATACATATGAAATCTATGAAATTAGAGGGCCAGTTCTCATAATGCTGTCCATGGAAAAGCCACTTATTCTTCTCTGCCATCTAAGTAAAGATTTTAAGGTACTCATTCTTTATGAATTCTGAGCTGTATTTTCAGGATTAATGTGAAGATCAGAACATGCATATTCTTCCTATTTTGCAACTCTTGTTTATGCAGGGTTCAAAAATGCAACAAGATGCAGTTAAAATGCATATTTTGAGATACAAGAATCTTAAGAAATCTGTATTTCAAAAGAAGATATATTTAGGAGATCAAAGTATCCATTTTAATATGATTTTGTTTTCTATTTAAAATATACTTATTATTTTAGAAAAGCTAGAACACATGCAGCAGGAGAGACTGCTGCACATCTACATCTGATGGGTTTGTTTTTTTAAAAAAACATCCTTATGATGAACAACATTTTTATTGTTTCTCATCCAATTAAATATACTGAAATGTCATTTCTTTTAGAGCAGAAGAGAATGGACAAGAATGACCTTCCACTAACAGAAGTCAAATCTAGCAAAGGCAGAAGGGATATCCCTTTCCCACTGCAAAACTTCTGTGCACACACATACACCACCACCCCTTAAAAAAACTGCTCCAGGAGACTAAGAAATTGTCTGGAACCACTTTTCAGCTTGGGAGGCTGCTGGACTGAGGCCAAGGAAAGGAAGTTTGTTGCACTAGTAGTACAGCACTAGAAACACACCTTTACAGTGGACCTTTTCCATCCATGGGGGCTTGGTTCTGCCACCAATACCATGGATGTTACACACATGCGTGCACATTTCAGGAGGCTCTTCTAGCTGAATCTTGTACCAGGAAAAAATATATATATATATATTTACAGAGGAAAATGTGGGACACAGAAACTTTTGAAGGAGTCACAAAAGCAGACTTGGGACTGCATATAACTTGCTGGCCACACCTAGTCTTGTTTAGGACATATCTACATATCTGCAGTTATTGGAGTATAATACCACTTAGCTTCCAGGGCTTCATTCTATGAGATTGTAGAATTTGTAAGTTGGTGAAGCATTTGCAGTTTAATAAAACCACTGATAAAACTGAACATTAATGTTAGGGCCATCCAAGCCATAGTATTTCCCATCACTTGTTTCATCTGACTTAATTCTACATAGGATGAGGCTGCCTAAGCACTGATTTCAGTGAAAGGGGTTTAACTACACTTAAAATGAAATACAAGTGCTTATTTCCAAGTGAATAATTCATTTAAAAAATATTTTCTTAACAGCATTCAGGTTAAAAATCTAGGTGATACAACATTTTCCAGTAAATTTTAAGCTTTAATTTTTAATGTTTTGTACATATCATGCTTAATCAATAGATTAATTAATCAAGATTAATTCATATAAAAGATTTTTTTTATATTACTGGGCATTTAAAAATATTACAAGGCAGTTTTTGTTGATGATTGGGAGCTGTATAAGCAATAAAGAATTTCTTTTTCTTTCTTTCAACCAAGAATTGAAAGTCTGGAGGCCCCACAGCTATTTAGTACCTTACCTTGTTATTCCCATAAGAATTCTGATGCTGCATGCAGGAGAAAAAAAATAGGTTTTCATTGGCGTATTTCACTTAAGCATTCTTGGTTGTGGGGCCTTAAGAGCATGTTTGAATTAATCACGCAGAGCCTCTGTAGTATAAAGTCAACAGGGCTGGTGTTCTTATATTATAAATCATTTATGTTGAAAGGGGAAGGAGTCATAATCAAAATGAGTGGGTCTGGGAACAATCTCTGCTGTGCACAAAAAATATTATGTGAACCTTTAGACACACAGAAGTTTGAACACTGATTCATTACAACAAAGCACACATTTGTCCTTTCTTGGTCTGAGCCGGGTAACTAATGAAATGCAACACCAGCCTCAAATGCAAGACTGTCTTCTGTACTCATGGGGGAAATTATTGTTGTTTCTGAGCCAAAATGTCTGCTAGTACCCAGGATGGACACAGCTGATAGCTGCACAGAGGTAGCAAGTTTACGCCAGGTTTCCACTGAATTAGAATTAAAGCCAAGCATGATATATTTTACAGCTGCAGGTGAAATAGAGAACCCAAAAGTAAGGTGCAGGAGAAATAACTTCCTGAGAGAGGTTGAAAAGTTACTTTTAGAAGTAACTATGTTTCCCAGAGCCTCCCAGCCAAGCTGAGGAATTCTAAGACATGTCATCCATAAAGTAACTTTTCCAAGCTCTGATCCCTGGGATCAAGGCCTGCTCTAGTGAGCAAAAGGAAAAGATGTGAAGTCAGAGGCTTTCATGGCTGCATCCATAGTTTTTGTGTGTTTTTTTGGGGGGGCTGTGTAGCCATGTTCTAGAAGAGTTTATTCCTAGACACCTAGACAACTTCAACAGGAGAGAAGAAACCCTTCAATGATTGGCTACCAGTCCTGAAAAACACCAAAACCAAAACACAGCAAGCACAAATGAAAATCACTCAGGGTCAGGGGATTTCCCAGCAGACAAATAGACACCCTTAGGCCTTGCCATTCAACAACAGACCAACACAGAGATTAACATGTAAATCACTTCCTCTCAACTAAGGGTCACACAGTATATATACCCCACTCACTTCCATGCCAGCATTCTCTGAAGATGCCAGTCACAGATACTGGTGAAATGTCAGGAAAAAAAACTCTTCCAGAACATGGCCACATAGCCCAAAAAAAACTATGAAAGGGAAAGAGGTAAGGAGACATGGACAGTATGACAGCTTCATAAGCAAAATCCAAATATTATCCCAGAAGATCATGGCCCGTTCCGGACGGGCATAAAGTACGTGCCAAGCACGTACTAGGGTTAGAAAGGGGCATTCTTTCTGGATGCCCCTAACCCTAGTACGCACTCGGCACGTACAAAATGGTGGCGCCTGTTCTACATGGGCGCCGCCATCTTGACGTCACGGACACATAGCGTCCACACATCCTGCAACAGAAGTGATGTTGCGAGTGCGCCATTGGCCACTTGAGGCACCACTTCCAGGGTGCAAAAAAAAAGCCGCTTTTTGCGGCTTCTTTTTGTTGCATCCAGGAATCACACGGTTTGACCTCTGCAGTTCCCAGATGCAGCACACGGCGGCACCGGCAGAGCACTGTTTTTGGGTGCTCTGTAACACACTGGGAATTTTCAGTGCTCAGGAA
>NC_056526.1:157111619-157175450 GCF_019175285.1 Sceloporus undulatus | reverse complement strand
GAAAAAAAAATAAACACAAGCTAACCTCCCCAAGTCATTTAGAACAAATCTAGTTAAAATGGGCATCTGTCAGCACAGTGAAAAACAAAATTGGAAATTGTACTTTCAGGCCATGCAACCTACTCCAAATTGAGGTATAAAGTATAATTGCATTCTTTCTCCATGTATTTATTTTAAAATTGCAGTTAGCTGGAGGCTTTTTCTCAAGTGTTAAAAGGACAAGCAACCATGTTAACTGTAAATACAACTGGAATTGCTTGTTGAAATATTCATGTAATAATACTGCAAAATTACATTTGACAAGTTTCAAGACCACATTCCAATTTTCTGCTAATTGCTATATCAGTTTACTAGTAAATTTGTTTCACTGGGTTTTCATTAACCATTGATTTTTTCCCCATTTCATTTTCTTGTTTTGCAGTGAACTATCATAAAGAAATGCTCATTTTTGGTAACACAAAAAAAAACCCTAAAGTAACATCAGTCATTCACAAACTAGCTTGGCAATATTCTCCCAACAACCTTAAGGTATCAAGTACGTACAGCCAAGACATCTTCTGTTTAATCCAGAAGGGACCAAAGAGTCCAGTTTATTCCACAGGCTCTGCAAAATACGCCTGTCAGATCTGAGAGCCAATGTACACACTCCAGGGGAAACCATCAGGGTTTTTATTATTCAATGGAATAAACAGGCAATGAGAATGTGTCAGTGTCAGCTTTTTCTAGCAGAAATTAATATTTGTGCAGCATATCTTCAGTTGTTCATTAGCTCAGATACTGTAACAAGCCCATTCTACCAAAAATATTAATGGAAATAAAATTATTAAAATGGAAGTACGATCACTGAAGAAATTATACTTTGTCATAGGGTTGCCATTTTTCACAAATAACTAGACCTTCCAGGGGTTTTGAAGGAAATAAAGCAAATAAAAGGGTGAGTGTGGGTGTGCATGTGTGTATTAGTATTACATGTGTGTGTTCGTATTAATTTAGGTTAGTCAGGATCATACAAAGAGATGGGGATTTTGCCATTGCTTTTAAATGTTCTAACACAACAGCAGAGAAACACTCTTCTGATCTCCCACCTGCCCTTCCAACATTTGTTTCTGTCTCTCTTTGTGAGGCAAATGTTGGATTGCAATGTGGGAGTCTTTCTTACATCATGTTAAACCATGAAAATCTTATTTAGTATTATTTGCACAAATTGACATAAAGTCTTTAGAATTTTTCCATAAGTCTTAATCCACAGTGTCAGCTGGGAATGTGGGAAACAGAATCTGGAATCTTTTGAAAACAAGCCATATTTTTAGCATGTTTCTTTCCAGGTGAGACTGACTCTAAATATGATTGAATCAGTGAAATATATTGCATTTGTTTTTCATTTTCTATATGTTGTCCCATAAGCTTGCTGGGAAAATGTTTTCAGGCACCAATAGGCATTGATTGTGAAAGGAAACACTCGCCTAAACTCATATGTATGTATTTAACAACAGCAGTTTAAGACTTGCATTCTGCTATTCAAGGTCCTTACTACAAATCTTAAAAACACAACTACATTTAAGATTTGTTTTAATTCAGCCTGATAAATAGCTGGTGTCCACAACCATTGCTACAGAAAATTTGACATCATTTGAGGAACAAGTTTGCCAAGGTACTGAAATGTATGTCAATATATAGTGTTCTCATCAACAGCAAAATTTTTCATCTCAATTAAAAAGATCGTGTAGAATAATAATCCAGTGTTTTGCATTCCAGTGTTTCTACGTAGAGGAAATTTTAAGAGTTTTTTTCCCTGTTCCATTTCCAGTCCTAGAACACTACTCAGTGCTGTAATTCCAGACTGAGAGGGGGGAAACCCAAAATAAACTTATGATAGCTGTAGACCTTTATTGCTCAGCCAACAATATCATCAACCAAACTTTCAATTTCCTTTGTTTGCAAGTTTCTTTTAAATCCCATGTTGCCATTTAGCGTGACTTTTTAGAGGACTATTTCCATCCAAAAGTGAAATAGACAATGTTATGATCTGTAACTAAAGTGGCTGACCACAAATTCACATTTTGTGTCGTAAACATGCAATTCTGGTCAGACAAAATCTATTAGCTCAACTTTCCCTTGTTTGTTCTCATGTGTATTCTCCATTTTTGACCTTTCTCTGATGGTCTCTGTCCAGTGGGAAAACCTGAAACCAGCAGACAAAAGTATTAAATTGCCAGTTTGTTCTTGAATGAACTCAATAACTGTTAAAAGAAGAAGAAGAAGAGAGAAAAAACTCTATACAAGAATAGAAAGTTGCACTCTGAATATATCCAATAATTAAGTGCACCAATTCTGCAGCCTGAATTTGTACCTCATTGTGGGAAATTATACTTCAGAAAATCATATGGCTTTTGAAAGCCCAAATATGACCACTAGTTGCAGCAGGTATCCTTCCACAAGCTCCAGCAAGCTAAGCAGTTCTCAAACTGCATTTAGGAGCTGTGCAGACAGCCCTGAAGGGTCAGCCTCCAGCCACCCCTTTTACAGCCAGATCGGGGCCATGGCAGCCGCACACCATGGCTCCACTCTGGCCTTTACAGGGGGCAAAAAGGAGCTGCAAAAAGCTCCACCTCCAATCCAGCCAAAGATGTTGGTGTGCACGGCCCCTTAGATTGTAACAAAAGCTGATGCACAAGAAGCTTAGAGGAACCACTCTTGTTAGGAATCTTGCTGCCAGACATGAACTCTTTTCTGTAGTAAACCTTCCCTGTGACAATAGTCAGATCTGATGAATGCTGGTTATTCTGATCTAATGATGTGCTTCTGAACTTTTTTTTTACATTTTGACACCTCAGAAATACAGTGATAATGGATACTGTTCTGTTGTTGTTTTACGTGTGTGTTAGGTTCCCCTGCAGAAGCAGCTGGAGTTCTTTTTACCAAGGCAGAACTATGGAAACAAAATTGTACATGTGGTTCCATTGCGCATGAGGGTTGTACGTTAGGTTGCACATTTGGGTATGTGTTCCATTGTGAAAAGGATTATCATAGCATAACTGCATGGGGAGATTTATGCCTAACAATCTTGATGTATGATCTTGTGTCAAAATCCTGCATCATCTACTTAATTATGAATGTGTCACTAAGTATTTCTCCTGGACTGCCTGCCCCCACCCAGAACTATGTTAACATCCAGCAGCACCAAGCAACAGAGGTCCATTTAACTGCCACTAAGAGAACAGGAGGATGACATGTCCAGATGTCTTCTGCCAGTGAGCAAGGATGCAATGAAGAATTCTGACAGAGCTCCTTCTTCTGATTCTTGCAGCTTATTCAGTGGTGGGAGGGGACTGGAAACATCCTCCCCCTTCCCTGCTGTTAGCAGCTCCATTGCTCAGGGCAGTTGCTGGCTGTTAAGGTAGGTTGCAGGGGACATCTCAGATCATGGCAATAGTGCCATGATTGCACATACATATTAGTGAATATGGAGCATAAAAGATCCATAAACCTAGATTATGAATCTATAACCACAACAGAGGATGGCAGCCTATGTTAACATAAACCATATGAGTTCTAATTCTGCATAAATAGGTTCTTTGTTTTGGTACAAGGTTCATGATAATGTGTACCAATATTACAGGAAGTTGGGTTGTGGCTGAGAGACTATGGATTATGACAGCTCTTAAAGGTAGTCCATTGATGTAATACCCATTTTGTTGCAGGCAGTTAGTGAAAATCTGAAGTATAGTCCAATGTTATTGTCAGTTTTGGTGTGTAGGCTTTTTGTAGGGAAATACATATGTTCAAATGTCATGTTGGCCCTAAAGCAAAGCACATTAAGTGACAGAGGGCTGGGCACAAGATTCGGGGGGGGGGGTGATTGAGGTTATCAGCTACAGATGGAAATACATATTCTCTACACTTGTGCTGTAATATACTTTGTGGTTTACACTGGCCTAAAAGAATTACACCAACATAAGTACTTTCTGGATTTTATGCAATAAGTTAGTCAATATCTCATTGTGCAACATTTTCCGACATCTGTGTAAAGACAGCTACTTGATAGCATGTGCTGGTTTTGCCTCTCCCTCAGCCTAAACCACTAGTGATTGGCCATGGAGCTACCAAAATCCTACTACAGTGTTGACATCTTCCCTGGAGTCTGTGACAACATTATAGAGGATCTTAAGAAAAGTCAACCCTCTTCAAAACAACAGAGAAGTACATCTAGTATAGATCTGAGACTCAGTCTATATATATTGATAGATTTGTATGCATCTACAGAAATGGTGATGATTTATCAGAATCTGCCAAGGATTTTTTTCATTACATGAAATACACACTTCAAAAATAATATTTGTATATTTAACAAATAGGGAAATACACATAATTCAAAGGATAATGTAATTCAAAAGCTGGTGATAGTGATGTGAAAAGTTAAATAAACAGTTCAGGCTCCTCTAGAACCTCAAATTAAGCATAGACATTTCTTCTCTCCTTGCCAAAGGTAATCCCTGTAGATTTACTGCTTGGAATATTTGTCAGTGTTTCTAGGATGAAAGAAACCATTCTATACCATGAGGACCTTTCCCTGACAAATCTTATGAATTTGCCTGTACTATAAAAAGGGTGGTGATGCCATATTCCTAAGTACTGTTTATTCATTTGGGTCCCTCCTTTTTCTTAAATTGCTTTTTTTTATGTTCCTCATTTCACAGAAACATTTGTTGGAGTTCAGAATGCTGTCAGATTCCAGGTTCTGGGAATTTTCCTTCCATAGGTCATAGGTTTTTCACTGTAATCTGTGCACACACACACGCACAAGGGAAATTTACAGCTGAGTCTCACTAGTGCATGTTGCATAACTTATTTATGTTCATGTATCACGCAGTTTCTTCCCCTCCACCCAAAAAAATACCTGCAGACAGCCTTGAAAACAGCAGGAGATTCAGAAAAGGTATTCAAAGGAAATCGTTTGAGGAAGACATCACTTTAGAAGTGGGGAAGTCTCAGACAATGAGTTCTTCTCTTAGGAATATTTGAGTTCCTCACAAACACCCTTAACAACAAGAAGCCAGTTAGTCTAAGAACCATGTCACTGGAGGTAAAACATCACCTATGGATTTAAAGAGAATGCTGCAGACTTTATTTATTTATTTATTTATTTATTTATTTATTTATTTAATGGTATTTATACCCCGCCCCTCAGCCCTAATGGCTATCAGAGCGGCTTACAATTATTATTTATTTAGACGCTTCCCTGCCCTCAGGCTTACAATCTAAAAGACACGACACAAAAGGAGAAGGGAATGGTGGTGGGAAAGGGGATGAGGTCCAGTGGTTCTTCTCTCCCTCTGAGGCCTGGACCAAGGCAGATGGCCTGGAGGGAGGGCTCTTATTCTTCAGGATAGCCCTGGTGGAGCTGGGTCTGCCTGTTCACTCCCTCACAGGCTGAATGATGACAGTTATCATGGAGGGAGGTTTTGTTTTCTCATAAATAATGGTGCACAGATAGATACAGGTGAGTTATCTTCAAGTAACAGAAAGGAATGGCTGTGCAAATGACACACAATTATCCAATATACAATTGGCCCTCTGTTTTCATGGGGGATCCATTCTGGACATACACACACTGCATGAAAATGGAGACTCACATGTATACAAGCACCATAGGCTTGAATGGGGCATGCCCCCATGAGTGTATTGGGGTGCGCGCCATGGAGGCATGTCCCATTGATGATAACGGAAGTCACCCCTCCACGCATATTAAAGAACACAGATCCCAAGTCCGTAAGAAAGGAGAGACGACTATATTTAAAACAGCAGCCACATCCAGTTACACACAATAACAGAAGTGAGAATGTTCTAGCAATTCAGGGGCCAATCTCCTATCCCCAGTGTCCACTGTGGGCCATACTACCCATGAAAATTTTGGGGGGATATGGAAAATCTAAAATGTGATTGTACAGATGTTCATTTCACTGGGGTTGTTGAGACTAAAACATGTGCAAAACATTCAAGAGTATCCATAGCAGGATTCCTAGCTGGTATCCCAGTGCACACAGGGCTTGATCAGTGCACATCAGCAGTCCCTAGCTATTGTCTGGATGTATGTTGGGAGTGACCAGTGTGCACTGGGACTGATGTGCAACAGTCTTCACTGGCTTCCCTACATAGTAACACAGCAGCCTCTTGCTGAATACAGATGTTGTGAATATGGAAGTTATGGATCTGCTGAATTCACTTTCCTGCAGATGTAAGTTCACTTATGCAGATACAAATGCCATAAAGAATTCCATGCAAAATCATGAAATTGATAAAAAGAAAATTAGCCAGGAAAAAAAGGGGGAGGAGAATAGAGGAAGAAAACTGGAGCAGTCCAAGAGCCCTAAATAATAGCCATATTTTTATTTGTTAAAAAAAAAAAATTTACACTGACACACACACACACACACACACCACCTTGTACCATGGATGTCACGTTAATTTAAATGATTTAAAAACAATATCAGATTTAAAACAATCAAGAATAATGTAAACAGATGAAAACATTAAAAATTAAAACTAAGATGAAAGGTTAAAATATTTTAAAACCATATACATTTTGAAAGGCAACTGTTAGTTCTCAAAGGCTTGAATTAAAATCCGTGTTTTAACTTGTTACCAAAATGAAACTCACATGTATACAAGCACCATAGGCTTGAATGGGGCATGCTACTAGTACCAATCAGGCCTCTAACAGGATGACTATGTGCAAACTGTGGACTGTACTTTTCTCTCCCTTGTGGTACAGAAAAAAATGAAAGCAATCCTTTGAATTTATATTTGGCTAAGGAAAATGTTCCCTAGAAACAAACCCAAATGGATCAACCAATCTCACATAGAATAATGTCTATCAGTGAGACAAATCAAGTGTTCAAATGTTTCAGTGCTTGGCTTCAACCCATACAAATCTAGTGATGCATATATTCTAGATGAACAAACTGATCTCTGCCTCCATTGATAATCCTGTGTTCATGTGAATTTTTGCTATGCAGTCCATAGGCAGGTTGACTCTTTTATATTTGTTGTTTTTATGTACAGCGCTGTGCAAATATACAGTGCAATATAAATAAAGAATAATAAGAATAAGAATAATACGACAATTAGAATGCAATTGATGTTCTTTTGTGGTCTGTTTCAAGGGATGCATCAGGTAGGATAAACAAGCAGACACACACACATATGCACACCATATATCTGATGAAGAGAGCTGCAGTCAAAATGTCTTTAAAATGTTAAAGAGATGTTAAGATGTTAGAAACATCTTTAAAATGCCACAATATTCTGTATTGCTGTTTTTTAAAAAAAAAATGTTATATCCTTTGCATACTTTGTAATGAAAAGGCCTCTTGCAGACTGGGACTACATTAAATCATGGCTGGCATCCTGTTGGGAATTTACTACATCGTGAACCAACTTGTGAATGCACAATTTAGAATTGCAGCATTGCCTAGATATCAGATTCCCAAGAGGGGAATGAGTGTTTTTGTAGCTAAATAATTTGATTAAATAGGCAGAAACAATTCCCAAAAGGATAAATTATAATACAACAAAGTTTGCATATACACTCTGTGCTGCACAGAAACCACAAGAAAAATTTTAAAACATAAGTTTGGGTAGGAATATAACAGTGATAGCCATTTTAGCTGTGTTCTGTGGAAGTGGGTGAGCCTTTACACTGATGGAAAAGACACGTCAGGTATCCTTTGGTGGCTCACAAAAAACATGTTAAAAGTTTTTTTTAAAATGGTGCAATAAATAGTACATACTACACAAACATGAAATAAACATGTAACATGCCAACTATTGTTTTATGAAGCTAGAACAATACTAATCTTACATACCTTTGCATTATCTCAACTTGTCTCCGCATAATTTAACAATTTTTTTTTTACAGAATTGCAATTCAAAGTAGTTTCTGCTACTGAGTTTCCATTAAGTTTCAGCCCATTTCATGATGGAATTTGTTTAATATATTTTTAGTCTTCTAAAACAGTCTTAGTATAAAATATACCATCAAATGGCCAAAACCATAAGCCTTGTGAGACCTCTGAGCAATCTTAACCAAGCAATAGAAAATTTACTGTTGAGAGTATGGGGAGTAATCGGGTATTGGCAAGAAGAATGACTGGATGACCTAATAACTTTTTCTCACTACTTTCTATGAGACTATGAACAAGACCCAACCCTTTTAATAAATTACTACATTCACAGACAGGAAACCATCCAACTGCTTCTCAGTTGGCTTTGGTAAATTTCAAGGTAACCATATACTCTAATAGTGAATTAATGTTTTGAGTGTAGATCCTCATGCGGCCAGAATGGTGCTATCCACACAGAAGTGGCTGTGGCCTAGTTACAACACCTTGCCTAAGTTGGCTCATTCTTTGTGGCTTTTCTACTTGAAGCAAAACACTTCTTTTTTTCAGACAGCCATTTGAGTTGGTAAGTTACTAAGGATAGAGAAGAATTTCATTAAATTTTGTAGGTTAAGCAAAAGTAGCATTTTTGTATCTCCCAGAACTTGTGGCAAGAAAAAGAAATCTTGTGAAAGAATGTATAGAAGGAACTATGAGGCTTATGGGGCATTTCTGAGAAATAGAGTATGCACAAAATGATGTGCACATGCAATTAAATGACTGAAGAAATAGTGTGTAGGCATGTCAGTGATGGAAAGTACGTACAGTAGGTAAAGTACTTAGATAAATATGTTCTTTAAGAGAAATGTATACAAATGTGCATGGTGCTGACACCAAATCTTTTAACTGATATGAAACAAAGACAGGAAGAAAGAGCAAGTAAAAATTCAATGAAATACAACAAAACTGAGTTTGAGAAATTTTAAATTCTTATTCGTTAGTAAATGATTTTTCATTGCTAGCCTGGTGTTTATTTGTTTCAACTCTTTCTGTGTTTTTAGTTGATTTTAGTTTCATAGTTTTATTTAAATTCAGCTATTGTCTATGTTTGGTTTTTATTAACTACCTCAAGTAGCTTTTTTTGCATAATATATATTTAATAGTAATAATTTGGATTAAGGGTACGGTGAAGTTTTGTGAAATAAAAAAAGTCCTAAGAGGGTGGGACTCCCAAAATAACTCAATGATGACTATGGCGCAGACATAGAAAAAGGAAAGTGGTGAATAACATGGTGAATTCTGGAAGACGCCATGACTGGAATCCTGAATAGGAACATTCCATACATTGGAACATTTTGTTTCATGGTCTATTTATAATGGAGAATGCTTTTTCCATTGTTGTAATTCCATGTTTATGAATGTATAAGATACAAAGGATATCTATTATAGAATACTGGTAAATTTCCGCATAGATAAGTTACTTTCCCAAGTATCAAAAACAGTTACATTCTTTAAGAATTTGGAATGAACTCTGAAATTTTAGTGTGAAGCTTATCCCTTCCTTCATGCCACATGACAAGCCAGTCTGGGATTCAAAAGGAATTCAAGCCCACTTTGTTACTTAATATGGATTTGGAAAGAATACTTGCGCTTGAATGAAAATGTAGAAGGTAATAATATAAATTAGTTGATTACAGTTTTTAATAAGATTTAAACATAAATAATTTTCCAGGATGAGGGCACTAAAAGGAGACGTTAGAGGAGATTTGTAAAGAGAACATTTTAAGAAAGTTAAATGAAACATTGGATTCATGATCAGTGTTATCCATGGATGTGATGAATGAAAATGTGTTTTATAACACATTAACACATTCACAGAAATTTCCATAGAATGGAAATAGATGTAAAACTACCCCCCCCCCCAGAGCATGCAAGCTTAAAGTTGAACATTATTAGGTTCTACTGGTTAACAGTGGCACAGTAGGAATTGAATCTGTTTCTATTAGGTATGTTACATAGTCCCATGCCATTAAAATACAACTCTAATTTCAAACCAATTAAAATGCTTCTTGAATG
Organism: Sceloporus undulatus; assembly: GCF_019175285.1. Taxonomy (NCBI): domain Eukaryota; kingdom Metazoa; phylum Chordata; class Lepidosauria; order Squamata; family Phrynosomatidae; genus Sceloporus; species Sceloporus undulatus. The sequence goes on along the minus strand of NC_056526.1, from coordinate 157,165,494 downwards.
AAAAAAAAACATGCAATTTATTTAATCTAAAATAATTACAAAAATAAATTATAGTTTATTAAGTTCTCAATATTTTACCTACTTGAGTTCAATATAGCCTTTAACATGGCTAAGACAATATGGTCTTAAACATGCAAGGCCTTATCTATGTGTTCTCCTTGTCTAGCAAATAGCTTACAATAAATCATTAAAAAATTTTGTACATTTTGTACATTTTCATAACAATTATTCTACATATTGATCAACCTTCCTCTCGAACTGAAATTATCAACATCTGAAATAGAGAGGCTAGGCTGAGTCTAGAGGTCCCATGAGCAGAAGTCAAATGAATGCAGTGGGTGGATAACGTTTTTCAGATCCTCCTTCTCTACGTAGTCCCCTGAAAACTTGCCCCAGGGTTTGAGAGACTTGATATAATGGGAAGAGATAGGAGAGCTGCAGAGGAAAACAGTTAAACATTTCTCTTTCTTTCCTTCCTCAGGTGGGAGAATCTGGTAGATCTCAGTGCTTTCCATAAATAGATGGAACCTCAGTTCATGAAGGTAATGCTCTGGATCCAACCCAATCATCAGGAAAAACAGAAAAGGGAGACTGGGTAAGGGGAACTAATATTAAATCAAATGGGAACATAAAAGAGGAAAACTTAAATGAAAAGAAAATCAAGACAGTTGGTGCCTATCTTCAAACAGAGCAGGAGGAGTCTGATGAAAGGAATGAGTGATCTATGGAAAGCTCACAAAACCACGAGTATTTAACATCTCTGTCCAACTTGGCATTGTCTCTCCCTATTAGAATGAGTTTTCCTTAGTAGTATGCATTACCTTCACACCCTATGCATCAGCTAACCCACTTCCTGAAGGAAAGTAGCTCCTTCAGCCCAAACACTCTTACCGATCCAAAAGATTTATTGTGTTTAATTCTAAAACTGTTTTGCATTTTTATTTGGAAGAATCCTGAGTAAGCTATCTTCCTCTTGTCCCACTTGAGACTCAGTACTGACTCCCTGAAGCTCAGAAGTAGTTACCAAATATCTTCCTCAAGCTGTTCTTGGCTGATCAACTTTTTTGACAAATGGACAGAGTAGATATTAAATTGAATAACACAATTTAAATATATAATTTCCTCAGCTTTCCAATGATAATTACCTCTATGTTTCTAAGTGAAAGCAGAGAGACAGAAATCCCTCTGAAATTTGCAGGGTGTGTGGTTGAGAGGAACTGAGCTGCACAAATACCATGATTGGTGGTTTTCTATTCCTTTCTTTTCTTAGACTGAAGAAACTTTGTAGCAAAAAAAATGGAGTGTATGAAAGGAGGACTCATTCCCTGAGAGGAATAACCAAATATATGGTTGAATCCACGGATGTTCTGCTGATGACTGAAGGTTCTTTGATCTAGTAGAGATTTCAATGGGTGGAAAAGGAGGCAATTTTTGTCAGTTGAGAGCTTCAGCAGGAAGAGACAGTAAATGAAATGAAATGTCAGCAGAGGGACACAATTAAATACAGTTCTTATGGGTTTCTCCTTATGGGATTTTAAGTCCCATATGCACACACTGTTCATCCATACACAGAGATCAGGGAATCGTTTCAGATTTTTAAAATGCATGATACCTGAATGTCCTTGATTAGTGTTACCAGGTTTACAAAATAGTAATAGGGGACAGTAAAAAAATCATCACATGCAGGACTGACAATCAGTTATCAGCAAGTTTGTGTTCTGTCTAAACACCAAATGCAAGTAATGATTTCAGTTAACTTAGCCATGTATTTATCTCTACAGTTAATATATTGTCCTCATCCATAAATTACACAGTGCATATGTTTCTATCTTCATGAAGGGTCCACACTCCAAAATACCAAATTCCAGGCATGTCATTCAATCTATATAAAAGGAAAAGCTTTCCAATTTCAAATCCTGTGTAATAAGGGACACCTGCCAATCCTTTAAGGGGCAAGCTTTCTGGTGCTCAAGGGACATCCCTTACAAAAAGCAGACACTTGGAAACCCAATCCTTGATGCAAATCATGAAAGGATAAACATGCTTAAGCCAAGAAATTTTGCAATGTGCTTTGTTTCATGGTCATAAAGCATTAGAGTTATAGTTTAATATTTATTTTGTTATACAAACTGTTTCAAAATTTGTATATTGAAGCTAGTCTGAGAGCCAAGGATAGAAATGCGACGAAGAGTACTATATACCTTCCAACTGTCTAAGTTTGTCAGACTGTACCAATTAATCTTTTGTCATCCCACTTTTTCAGGTGCTGTTAAAATGCCCCGGTTTCTCTCTGCTCCTCTCAGTTTTCCCCATTGTCCTCAACTTACTTCCATTGCTGCTACTGAATTCAAAGTGCAAAAACAGTTTGCACTCACTTAACTCAGGGACAGAAAGGTAGAGAAGAGGGCAGAATCTTCCCCATTTCAGTTGGCTCAGGCAAAAGTAAACTGCTGCAGCCACTTTTAGCTTATGCGTTTCTTCTCATTAATAACTTTTACCATCCTGACCACATGCTGATGTTGCTTGGCCATCTGTGTCCCAGTTTTCATCTGTGAAATCTTGGAGGGTATGGTACTACAATGGAGCCAGGAACCTGCAAGGATGAAGATTTGGATTATTTAAAAAACATTTTTAATCCTTGAATGGTTGAAACCATGGATAAAGAATCCATGGATACAGAAGGTTAACTAAGTAGTAATCATGAATATGGAACAGTTAGAGATTGGTAACAGTTCCGTATTCATGATTGCTACTTAGTCACTATTGTGACGCTTTTGCCATAGTCATAACCTTCAACCTACTTCACCAAGCATCAAGTGCATGGGGAGAAGGAAGTCCATTCTGCAGGCAATCAGAGCATGAGTGAATGATGTTTCTATTGGGTTTGTAGGAGAGGAAGTTGGGCCAAAAGATGTTACTTAACTAAGGGATGAAACAGATCAGCTCTAGACACCGGCTTCCCAGTTGCTTGCGGGGCATGGTGTTTAGATGCTGCATGTCCCCAAGATGCCTGGATGCCACCCGGCTGCCCAGACATGGGCCAGCTTCTGGGTGCTCTGGCGGCATGGCATTTACATGCTGCATGCCTCAGAAGCACCGTAAAGCCACGACAGGGTGGGAAAAGCTGACTTTTGCAGATACAAAAAGGAGTGGCAATTTCCACTTCTTTTTGAGCCAGCAAAAATGTGGAGTGGGGTTGCGGCATGCTTTTGCTGCAGCCCTGATCTGGCTTTCTCAGGGACAGTCTGTTCTGCCCCAAAGTATACTTAAGTAAGTAGCTGATGTAGAATATTGTCCAATTCTTTTATCTCTCCTTCATTGTAATTTTATCACTGTATTATACCATATTTGTATTGCTATAATGTTGTATGTATGTATTTCATTTGTATGCCCTCATTCTCCCAGAATTGGACTCAAGGTGTCTCACAGTTAATATTGTTCAAAAACTCTACAATAAAAACATTAAAAACAATTTAAATTATTTGCTAAAACAGTATAAAATTGCATGCACTGAATGCTGTTACCTTCCCACCGAAGTGGTACCTATTTATCTACTTGCATTTGCATGCTTTCAAACTGCTTGGCTGGCAGAAGCTGGGACTAGTGACAGGAGCTCACCCCATCATGCAGCACTCAGGCCTCAAACTGCCAAACTTCCTATCTTCCAACTGCTGGAATTGGCATCTTAACCACTAAGCTACCATATCCCTCACAGGTGTGTGTGTGTGTGTGTGTGTGTGTGTGTGTGTGTGTGTGTGTGTTGAAACTAAATATAAATATCCCTCAATTTAGACCTTGAAACACAAAATGTTGCATCTTCAACCAGCTCACAACTATTCCTCTCTCTTGCTTCCTGTATGTGATCTGAAAAATCTACCAACCATAATGTTTGTTCCTCAGACATCTCTAATAGACTAAAGTGTCATCTTACATTTCTGATTAGTGTGTTATCTGGAAACACAGAGACACTTCTCTACATCATTTGCTAACCCATTGATAAAATGTCTACCTGCAATCTGGGCCTTTGAAAAAATATAATCATCATTCTATATAAGCAATATGTACTGTATGCCCCTTTACAATATGAGCAAATCTCCTGAAGAATTGTGGATTTTAACTTTAAAAATCAAAATCCCACATTTATTCAAACTTAAGATATTTCTGTCAAGACATAAAGCAGAAAGTATATCAATATTTATTCAGTGAGATTTATTGGCCCTCATTACCTTAAACCCCCATTTAACCTGATAAAATCTGAATTATTTGAGCCAAAATATGCACTGTAGTGATCATTCAAAAAACAATCTTTTTACCACGCAAGTGTTTAATGTGCTGGGCTTGTTGGAATTTTCAGATCACTCAAGGTCAGTTCCCATTGTCTGTGATATAAACATTATGGTGTGGTCCTCTATTTTTCCGCATACCAGACTGCCATATGTCTATAAACTGCTTTCAAATTTGGCCATTCCTCTTTTATTTGACCTTATTGTATTAAAATCTATTAAAAGGCAAGCATGTTGCTTAAAATATACTCCAGAATTCAGTTCTTGTCATTACTGTGGTCTTTATGTGCTGCAGTGTAGTGTACGTGGCAAAAGAGTTGAGGGAATATTTTCTGTTGCTGTAAAATCCTAGAATAGTCTCAACAGAGTTGGGAATGTTTCCAAAAAAATCTCCTTGTAAACAGGCTTCTTTTAACAAACAGATTTCTTTTGAAGCTTGCCAGACAATTTATAAGTCAGTGTGGAGCTGTTTCAAACCAATTAACAATGTGAAGGTGAGAGAAAACAAAAAAGGGAGGGAAAACAGATATGATTTGTAAGCAGTCTATGGAATGTCATCTGTTCGGAATGACCAAATGGAAAATGACCGGGCTGGTCCCAGCCTTGATTCAGAGTGAGGCAGCTGCCTCATGTAACAGATTTTGGGTGTCTCAAAAGGGTAGGGATTTTTTTTAGTTATTTGCTTTCTCATTATCATCTTTTTACTGGTTGAGACAACCAGAGGTGCTTCTAAGATTTTCAGCCAACTGTGTCAAAATAACTTGGCTGGCTTTGAGTACCACTGTATATATACTGAAGGGGAAACTGGGGGTTTGCTGTTATGCCTTAGGAAGCAAAAGCTTGGAATGGTCCATAATTTAACTGCTTTACTCCAGGTTTAAATCATGAACATTGTTACGATTAAACCACTCACAATTATATTTCCACCTGTAAAATCTGCTGTTTCAATGATACAGCGGTCTGTTATAATGGTAAATTAGTTTCTGTGTGCATATCAAGGGATGAAAACCATCCCTCTGGAGGCAACAGGTGATATTGTGGGGTTTAGAGAGCTTCTTTTCAAAGGAGACAAATATCTACTGCTATCTGTGGGCAGTCCACCAGTATCCTGTCATGGCCCACCTTTGCTGTAGCTTGGCCCTTCTCACTGCTAGATTCCATACCTCCCAGCTTGTGATGGATGCAGTAGCACCAAGCTACCTAGTCACCAGTCTGATTTTGCCACATTATCCTATTTCACCAAGAATATACCTGAATCCTATTGTTAGTTTTAATTCAAGTAATCTAAGGCCTGAAGCAGATGGCCTGGAAGACTGTGGAGACCAGGAACTGCATTTAGGGCGGCAAAATGAAATGCATAGATATAGGATGGGGGACACCTGGGTTAACGAGTATGTGTGAAAGGGTAGTAGACCATAAGTTGAACAAGAGTCAACAGTGTGGTGCAGCAGCTAAAAAGGCCAATGTGATTTAGGTTGCATCAATAAAATATAGTGTCTAGATCAAGGGAAATAATAGTCCCATTCTATTCTGCTTTGGTCAGGCCTCACCTAGAATACTGTGTCCAGTTCTGGGCACCACAATTCAAAAATGATGTTGACAAGTTGGAGCAAGTCCAGAGGAGTGCCACCAAAATGGTGAAGGGCCTGAAAACCATGCTTTATGAGGAAAGACTTAGGGAGCTGGGGATGTTTAGCCTGGAGATGAGACAGTTAAGAGGTGATGTGATAGCCCTGTTTAAGCGTTTGAAGGAGTGTCAAATGGGGATGGAGTAAGCTTGCTTTCTGCTGCTCCAGAGAATAGAACATGGAACAGTGGGTGCAAGCTATGAGAAAAGAGATTCTACCTCAACATTAGGAAGAACGTCCTGACAGTAAGTACTGTTTGACAGTAGAATACACTCCCTTGGAGAATGGTGGAATCTCCTTTGGAGTTCTTTATATAGAGGCTGGATGGCTATCTGTCAGGGATGCTTTGATTGTGATTTCTTGCATGGCAGGGGGTTGGACTGGATGGTCCATGTGGTCTCTTCTAACTCTATTATTCTATGATTCTGGATGGCTGCAGATGCTAGTCACCTTTGCAAAGAAGCTCTCTGAACTCCACAATATCACTTGTTGCTTCCAGAGGGGTGGTTTTCATCCCATGGTATGTATATATGGAATCTGACTTACTGCCCAAGCAACTAAGGGACAGGGGCTATCCACAACATGTGCTTTCCAAAGGTTTGGCAAAAGCAGCTGACAAGCCAAGACTGGAATTGTTAAAAAAATATAGACCACAAACTAATCATGTACACTGCACTCTGACATTTAATAAAATTACCAAGGATATACAGAAGGCTATACACAAACACTGGCACCTGTTAGAAAACAGTTCAGTATGTGAACAAAAAACAATGGTTTTATTTAAAAGAACCAGAAGCATCAGGAAATTAATAATGCATGCTGATTGTAATCTTAAAAGAAACTGTTGAGAATATTGTGATAGGTCTATATAAATTAGTAGGACAACATCCATGTGGTCATTGCACATACTGCACCTACACAACTGAAATGACAGAATTTGTAAATTACAATTACCAACAATGATATAAACTATCCCACTTTAACACATGCAATACTAGTTTTGTGATCTATGCTGTTCAATGTGCATGTAAGAAACTGTGTGTGGGGAGGACCACAAAGCCAATAAAATGTAGAATAGGTGAACACCTCTCTAATCTAAAATAATAGAAAAGTCAATATTCTCTTAGTCGATCCTTTGGTAGAAATGCAACATTCTACAGTGATTTTGAATTTTGGGTTATTTTTTCTTAATGAAAAAAGAGATAGATTCTATGACTGAAATCCTTGGTACGTCTAGGTTGAAATGAAGATTTGGACCTACAATCCTTAATTTGAATGTATCAGAGAAATTAGACATCAGAACACATGTATGGATATGAATGTAATATAATGACATGAACAGAATGAACAAATGTCTGGAGAGATTGCATCCTATGTCCCTGTGTCTTGTCCCAAGACATATAATTGGTTATGCCTTTCCACAGTCATCTGGAATATGTATGTATACAGAAATGCTACAATGTCTGTTCCCTTTATTTCTATGGTCCTGTATTTTGGAGAGTGTTTACAATTCCAGTGATTTCTCTCAAAGGGTATGTATAACTTTGATAAGAAATATATGGATTTTTTGCATCATAGTTTGATGAGTGTTGTCCTATCTTTTTAAATATTATATTTTAAGTGTATTTATATTTGTTTTCAGCCCCTAAGGAAGACCTGGTGTGGCCAAAATGCACTCGGTTTTTAAACACTGAATAAACAGCTGACCATCTTAAGAGCACGTGGAGCTTATCTCCTCTTTGTTTGCTGCATTCCATGATATGCACACAGAAACTAATTTACCATTGTAACAGAACTCTGAACCACTGGGATCAAAGCAACCAGCCCCGATCGGCCTGGGACCTCAACAACTGGAGAACCTGCTCCCGAAGTGGGCTGCCACTGTAGTCCTAAGCAGGCCGCTTGCAGGAGCAGATTAAATCCACTCCTTTTCCCAGTGGCTTCGGACTACCTTAAGCAGCCTCAAGTCAGCTTCTGGCCACTTCAGGGGTGTGCGTTGTCTACACACCATGCCCCCAAAGCGACTGGAGGCCACTCTATTTGTCTCATGGGTTTGGGGCCTTAGTGAATCAATGGGATTTACCTATGTGTTGACTCACCATGCCACAGTTTATTGAATGGGTCAAATCTAGTTGGGATGAACCAACGCAATCCAGGCCATGGTTGTAGCAATGCTGAAGAGGGCATTGCCCACCAAATAAGAATTCTTCCCCTACCAAATTTTCCTTCAGTCTCCATATTTCTAGCACTGTGGAGTGAGGCGCTGAAAATCGTTCTCACTTAGAACTCATATTTGCTGTGTTCCCATTCCCTTGGTATTTTTGCTTGCTTCTTTTCTTTGGATGCCCAAACTGTATTTTTAAAATGTTCAGATGACGTTTTAAATTGCTGCTATGCTGGAAATTTAGGGACTAAAGGAAAAAATCATTGGGAAGGGCAGAATTCCTAATTTGAGAATACCCTCATTTTGCCCCCATCGCATAGCTACACCGTTGAATGAGGCCATATCCTCTGTCTGGAAAATGGTAAATGCATCACTTTGAAATGTTACTTCATTGAACAATGATCATGCAGATTGGGGGCTCTTGGGGGCTACAGTACCAAAAAAGTAAGATTCAGCTTCCAAGTAAGTCCATATATAAACCAACCATGCAAGCCCATCACAGGGCACTTTGCCAGGGACTGCAGTATATTCCGCAAAAACTCTGAAAAGATCCTGTGCAGTCTGTCCCCTGTAAAAAAGCTAGACAGCATTGTGGAAGCTCTATTCAAAATGTGTGAAGAGCATGTGAAAGGTGGGACCAGACCAGCAGACCCATCATCCTTTGCTTTATGTCATACAAATAATAAATAAGTATATACAGAATGTTAAGTACAATTAAAAGAGTCTAGAAGATTCCACAAATTTTTCTACAGTTACATCTGTTTTGTTCTTAACTTAAAAGTAACAATAAGAATTACAGTGAGGATCAGAAATTAGCAAAGGAAGAAGGAGTTTATGTATTCTTTGGAATTTATTCAAAACAACCTCTCAACCAGATTTTGTCATTTGGAAGAGAAGATACTGGTACTTTTAGCATTTGCTCTACAGGGCAAAAATCTGTTTATGTGGGACATTTCTGACAAAGACAACAATCTGCAGGGAAGAAGTTAAGTTTTCTCTTCTTCCTCTTTTATTCCCCATACTCTCAGTCATGGACTTTTAATTTGCAGTTTTACCCAGCTGCTTTTGGTTTTTAAAAAAAGTACAAAAGAAAACTGGCTCTTTGAGGTGGGGAGGGGATTCATGACCAAGGGACTGTCAGATGCTGTTGATTCTACATACATAGCTATCCAGAAATCTTCATAAATCTGGAGCACATTAAAAAAAAAACCCATTAGTTTAGCTACCAAATGTTGAAACCACTGAACTGACGACATTTCCCCCCAAAAAAGAATCAAGGGCAGCCTTTAATACCAACTATTGAGAGGAAGGGTTATATTAATATTTGTCAAACAGATACAAGTATTTCAACAGATGAATTCCAGGTGTCATGTGCACCTCCTGCACCTGGACATTTGAGAACTTCTTTGGTAACTGATGTCTGACTCTTTGTAGAATAAATTGTCTCATTTCAGAATGACTGTAGGCCAATTGGAAGATATTACATTTCTCTTTGCATTCTTCAATATTCAAATATGATCACCACATTTCCCATCTGTGCCTATCCCTCCTTAACTTCAGTGTTTGTCCTTCACAATATAGCTATAATTGAATTTGATTCAATAATAGCAGTGCAGCTTTTGAAGCCACATAAATGAAGCCACTGGGCCACTAGGTGCATCCACCATCACCATGCACACCAAGTCAAGGAGCATAGGAGCCAAGACCAGTGACGTGATTCCAGTTTTTGAGGCAAAACCAAACGGTTACTCCCTGTCCCTGTCAGTCAAAAATTAACAATAATAAATAACTAATAATGTGCTGCCCATTCATGTAACCTAAAATCAACAGCATGAGGCAGCTCTTTCATTCTGCCTAATGCTAGAGTCAGACTGGGCCATGAAGAAAAATTATTTATTGTAATTTATATATCATCCTATCTCAAAGACTAAGAGTTACAACATGTTCAAAGGACATAGCCATAGAAATATTACATGCAGTACTTTCAAGGGCAATTGATTCATAAAAGGAAAATTTCCTAATACCCAATTAATCCAATCACTTTAAACCATTTTAAAGGTATTGAACAGTGATTAATATCATAGGATTAAGATGAATATACCAACAGTTGGGCACTTTCAAAGGCAAGTGAGCATTTTAAATACCAAATTAATCCATTCACTTTAATAAATCTAGAGGGTATAAAAGTATTTTAATTTGGTTCACCTACAGGATGAAGATGAATATATCAACACAGAATTGGGTGTAGTATGTGCCAGTAGCCTATATAGTCTGGCCTTCAATCATTCTACTTTATGAGATTTCTCCTTATCTGACAGTCTGGTTCTGCTATCTATGGTGTTTATCAGACGAGCTCTTAAAGAGGTACTATTCCAGTGTGACTCCTCTAGCTGCCTCCTGTTGCATGCTGGGATTGGCAGTTTTAAGGATGGGTATTTAGAATTCTCAGGCAGAGAAGTTCAGCTCCTTAAAACTGCCAATCCCAGCATGCAACAGGAGGCAGCTAGAGGAGTCACACTGGAATAGTAGCTCTTTAAGAGCATAGTGTGATAAACATCACTGTGACTACTTGATTTCTCCTTTTCATCTTTAATGTACATCAAACATCTGTCGGAGGAAATACCATATAGTGCTCTGAAAATGAAGTCAGATTTTAGCCCATTCCACATTGCCTTTTTTTCCCCCTGAGGAGAAAACATGTAGTCCTTTCCACACCATACCTGGACCACACCAACATAATATATTGTCTATACATTCCAGTGCAGTGTTTAGAGCTAGTGCATTGTCAGAAGCTATATGGCACCCCGAGCCAACCCGACTGCATTTTGTAGAGAGGTAGGATATAAATAAATATTATTATTATTATCATCATCATCATCATCATAACCGAGTCTCTTTTAACAAAAATTTGCCAAAGAAACCCTTAGCATTACCACACACAGAAACAGCACCATACTGCATAGATATCACATAATGAAACAAAAGGTTGCATCACTTTTTGCTAATAGCAACATTACAAAATTGTAAGAAATTGTTCCAAAAATACAATGTTCTGAAGTCTCTATTTCATCAAAATACTATTACAATGTAGGATGTCAGCCAAGAGAGTAGGATTTGGGGGGGTAGAGGGAACTATATACTAGGGACCTGAATAAAAACCAGACACTATCCAAAGGATCATAATTTCTATGAGATTTTTGTCACTGTTTACATTTCTCTCCTCATAATAATTAGATTTTACTGATAACACCATCTTTAGATTTCGCTCAAGGGTTCTGCCTTTTTGTCATGTTTTCCCATGCTTTTAACTTAAGTTCTTATTTTTTTTAAAAAAAATGATATTCTTACTTTCAGCAAGTTTAATGCCATCACAAATAGTTTACAACTTACCATTCGCTATCACAGGAAGGAATTTCTCCCAGGCTGCGGACAGATTGCCAAATTTGGGGCAGAGATGGGGTGGGAGTAATGTTTTGTTCCATGGAGCTGACTGCATTAAACAGTTAATGAAAGTTATTATTATTATTATTATTATTATTATTATTATTATTATTTAGGAATTGACATTTGGCCTGTATGAAAATCATCACAGGTAAGGATCATATATGTACATGCATTTCACATTGTGTACAAGCAGTAAAAATGTGTGCATGCCATAACAGGCTTTGTATCTATTGGCTGGAATCCTACCTGCACACTCATGACATAAGTTTGCATTCTCCATCCAACCCCTTAGTATATGCCAAGACCCATGGTCTGCTGCTTCAGGTGTTCAATGATTGCCGAGAAGAGGGAAGATCAAGACAACCAAGGAACAGGAATAGTTTCCATCACCAAGAAAAGAGACAATCTAGTTTGTCTTCCTTCTCTCTAAAGAACTTGTTCCTCAGTCAGTTCCCTCCTCATTCTCTCCGAGTCATTATTCATACCCTCCAACAGTCCCATTATGAGAGGGATAGTCCCATTTTATCATCCCACCCTTTCAACTGTTTTTAAAATGTCCCAGTTTCTCTGCCCTCCTCCCACATTCTCCCTCTATCTTCATCTTACTTCAATTGCTGCAGTCTGAGTATAAAAGTGCAACCATAGTTTGTACTCAGTTAACTCCTGCCTACAGATAATAGAGCGGTCAGAGGTCACTCCCATCTCGACCACCCTAGGACCACCCCAGGACTGTAGCAACCCCTGAACAGGTCACAAAAAGGAGTAGTAAGAAACTGTGAAAAGGAGTAGCAGCATTTAGCAGCCTTGGCACAGCCTCCACTCGACCTCAGAAAGATCTGGAGGAGTGTGACATGTGCATACCCAACTGCTGGATCAGTCCAATGGTGGCCCTATTGGCCTGTCTGTTTGAGGCCATTGTTTTTAATTTTGAAAATGGACTGAATCAATAGACATCAATAGAAAAATAAAATCAGTGTTGGTCTGTCACTGTGTTCCCATTGATTCTATAGGTCTGCTCTTGTTGAAGCTAACAGTTGGATTTAGGACCTGTCCTCTGAAATTGTGGCGGAATGTAATCTTAATAATGTCACCCAATTCATTAAAATGCTTGAACTGAAGAGATTGTGTCTCAGTACATAGGCATGAATTGGATGGTCTTTACATCCTATAATTCTATGATTGCATGGAAAGCAAAACAAAAGAAGATTAAATTTATTGTTTTCATAGCATGAGCCAGCTAAGGCTTATTGTGGAACCATGAAAATATAAAATCATGCCTTGCAACTGCACCTTCCCAGATGATGAGACAAGAGGTTATGGCAAGCAAAGCGAGTAAGATTTCCCGATAGCATAAAACTTGACTCATTGGCTGAGGATGAGCAAAAGCTGCTTAGTAGAGTCTTCCAAATAAACCTTGTTTCTCTTTAAAACACCATGACAATCTAATAGCCCTTCCTCCACATCACAGCACAATGTTTCCTTGTAAGAAATCTCCGTTGCTGAATAATAATTGATCCCAGCATTCTTTCTCCCATGCAAGCCAAATTCTTGGGGCCTTCCCTGTTCAGAATTAATTGCAGACCAAGCAGAGCTGAAGTCCAGTTGTCCACAATGTTTTATTGCACAAACACACTGGAACTGTTTTGTATTCCTGCTTTTTGACTGGCTGGCCAAGTGAATGGAAATTTATCATCATGTTTATCTGTTCCTGGATCTTTGTTATGAACCCCTGCAAAAATATATGCCTGCATTAACACACTAATCGCTGAGAAACCTATCAGTATTCTAGGAAAGCAATATTCACAGTATGCTGGAGCCTTCTGTGGAAAGAAAAGAGCTCTGATACAAAAATCAGGCATGTTTCTATTGTGATTTCCTTTTAATGAACTGTTTAATTGAACAGCCGTTTTAGAAACGCCACTTCAAATAAAATGGAATTGCTGAGGTTGCCTTTTTCTGGTTTTCTCTGAAGCTTGAGAGAAGCTTGCAAGTGTTTATGCATGCTCTGAATTATCTGAGCGCATGCTTTGCAGTTACTGTCAGGAAGCGTCTTCAGGGTATTTGGAAAGGCAATGCAAATGAAGGCACCAAAGGCAACAACTAGGAAAAACAGCCGGAGGAAGCAGGCAAGAGAAGGACAATTCCCCTGAATATTATATCATGCAGAATAAGAGGTCCTGCCCAGTGCAAGGAGCTATGATCTTGTTCCAGGAAAGCACTTAAGAACATAATCAACTTTAATCATATGCCTAGTCCCATTTGGTACAATTTTCAAAAGCCATATGGCTCTGATCTTAAAAGCATTCTTACAGCTTCCTTTCAATGGGGTTTGAACTGGAGCACTTTTGAGCATTGGTTTGTTTGTGATGTCCATGTGTGATTAATTGTTGGCAGAAATCACAATGATGCTGAAACTCAGTTGTGGGCATGAGGTCTCAGTGCCCAAGTCCTTTGGTCCTTCTGCTTGAAAGGAATGTAAGATCAGCCCTGAGGGGAAAACAAGGTACAGACAAAAGGCAAAATTAAGGTCAAAGGGACATGAACCACCAAACACTTCCACCTGAATCCAAGTAGACATCTGAATCCAAGTAGACATAGATTTCCTTCAGCTTTAGAAAGACCATTAGTTCTCTGTATTTACAGCTATAGTTGGAGATAATTACACCACAGTTTAATAAATGCCTTGTAGGATATCATACCCACTTGATGGCTTCAGTTTAAATTCAATTTTGCATTATAAAAACATTGGTTGTCTTGTGGAGATCTGAAAAAAAAGTTTCATGTCAATATGTGATATTCTGTCTTTCTTATTTCACATGTCTTTCATTCTTTTGAGCTTTCTATATTCTACGTCTACCTGCAACCTCATCTCAGTCCTCAGCTTAGAAAGTTATTTAAAACTTTTAAGAAGAAGGAATCTAATGACTAAACAGAGCTAGGATAATGCTCCCCAAACTGCAGCACCATCTGACCACTGCTCAATTATGGATAGCTTAGTATGGCATTATATGTATTACTAAAGGCAACATGCCAAGCTTGGCCTCAGTCTGCCATGATCTTTTCTGAATGCATAGCCATACTGACCACTGAGCTCTGTGGAATATGCCTTTGCCAGCTGACTGTTCTTATTTTATCTGCCCACTTCGTCAATATGATCTGACTGGCTCTTCTCCTTTAGCAATTAAAATCTTCCTAAGCATTCCAAGACATTGCAGATGCTCAATTATTATTAATTATTAGTAAATATTATTTGGGTGAAAATTCCCAGGTGCATTCCACATTAACTTTCCCAATAGCTTTAAGTTTTCTATTATCAGGAGAAAGAAGATTTCTTTTGGAAATAAAAAGCTAACCAAAAGGAGGGGCCTCTCCCACCAAGGCTTTTTTACTCTTTATTATCCCTTAAGTTTCTTAGATATTTTGCATTCTCCGTGTATCTTTGGCAGTTTGTATTATCAAATGTTTAAGTATTATGACATATTATTTACCTTCTTTGGGGAGTTTGGAGAATTTTCTATTACTTTCTCTGATGTTAGTAAAGTCACAAATCATTCCCATAACCTATAGCTTCAGGAGACCTGTACATCATGGAGACAGTGTTTTCAATTAATCTTTTTATGGAAAAAATGTCACAGTAACCACATTGCTTATTCAGTCACATACTATTCTAGCTGTAAATGTCTACTGCAAAACAGCATGTGACACCAAAATCCAGATGTGGAATTTAACTTCACCAGGAACAGTTTCAAATAAGTGCAGTATCAACATCTTTAAAATTCCAAAGTCACATTGAGGACATTGATTGCTTCTGACATACAACACTGAAGACACAGAAATCATTTCACAAAACATTATCTGTTCCATTTATATTGCTGCCATCATTATCATCATTGCTGAGGAAGAAGACACTTATTTGCTTCTACTTTATCAGTCATTCAGCTAAATCAGAATATGTTAAAAATGTATGCAATATTAAATCCACAAAATGAAATTTCTATACAATGAGAGCTACTGTGACCTAGCTCTAAGAAAAAATTAAGCTTACTTCTGCATAAGTCATATTAGAAATTCAACAAAAAGAACTGGGATTAAGGAGCATGCTGTGGTGATTCTCCTTGTTCTAGTGTAGATTATTTTTGATTCTGAAATAAGTCTACTCAGCTGAAAAAGACAAGAATAAGAAATAGGAACATTCTTAGAACAATCCTAGTGGGACTCAGAAGAATTAAGAGTGTGTCTCCATTAGCTATGCTTCTAATCTTCTCTTAAATCCTTGTTCCCACATCTTTGTTTAGTGTCCAGCATTTCTAATCCATAGAGATATATCAACTTTTGGCACCACATGAAAATGGTTTATCACAGAATCGTATTGTGTTGAGACATAGAAAAAAATCAGATGCTTTCTTTGCTGGTGTTGTATCTCAGCTTGCTCATATTTTCCCCATTTGGATAGCTAAATGTGTGGTCAAATGAGTGTGGATATGTGTTTGAACAGGTTTTGTGAGAAAACTACTTCAGCAGCTTCTCTAGAGTAGAAACTGCCAGCATGCCTGTGGTGCTGAATTTAACTTCCCAAGCCATCCAATGTCCAAATTCTGCTTCTATTTATACTTTATTCTACTTCTCTAATTTTTATTTCACATTCTGCTTGTGGCTTCCAAACAGATCTGCCTCTGTACTCTAATTCTCACTCTGCCCTTCAGAAATTGATTTAGATCCAAACTGAACCTGAACTTTGTCTTAGAAATTATATTACTTAAAAGCAAATAATATGGTGGCACTAAGGTACTGGGAAAATATACAAAATGAAGTGAAATGTCACTGTTCACCTTCCCACTTATTATTGGTCATCTAAGACCTATATTTTAATGAGACTTTTAAGGTATGCCTTTCTAAAATAGACCATGATACATAAGTGCTGCTGCTATTAGCATAGCCTCTTGCCTCACAGGAACACACTATCCCACCACCATGGAAAAGTACTGCCATGAGGGAAAATACATGCTGAATCATAAATATGATGGGGGGAGGGATTACTTTTTATAGAATAATGGGGGGTACTTTTTAAAGAATTAAAAAATCAATTTTGTTGTTTCTTTTAATTTATGTATACATTTGTCATCTTAAATATATATAAGAAAATGAATTAATGAATTATACGTATTATGCTGTATAAATTGCAGAAATAGGGTTCCTATCAGGTTTTTAACAGCAAGGAGAAAGGGTTAAGCGCCCTATGGCTGCAGTATTTAGTGTAAACTGTAGAGTCTAGAGGAATGGTTCTCAAGCTTTGATCTTCCAGACATTTTGAACTTCAACTCTCAGAAAGCTAAAGGCCTTCTGGGAATCAATGTCCAGAACATATGGAGGACCGAAGCTTCAGAACTGATAATCTGGAATATAAATGTGAATAAAGCTATTAATACTATATAATTAATTAATTTTAATATAATTAATTCAAAACAAAATCTAGTTTCTCCCATAAAGAGGTAGGTTAAGAATACTGAAAAACCATTTTAAAAAGAAATAAATTACTGACAGGACACCAAAAGTAAAATTAAAAATTAAAAAAACAGAATATCACAGCATTATTCAGATATCTTCACCTCAGGTCTTTTAGAGCTTTGTAGGTCAATACCACCATCTTGAATTGAGCTCTGGAGCAAACTGGAAATTTGCAGGACTGGTGCTATATGGTCTTTAAAATGCACACCTGACACCAGTCTGGCTACAGCCTTTTACACTACTTGCAGCATCTGAAAACTTTTCAGGGGAAGTCCATGTAGAGCACATTACAGTAGTCTAACTGAGAAGTAACTAAGGTATAAATCACTATGGCCACATCTGCCTTCCCCAACAAATGGTGCAGCATACTGATGATAACCCACCCCAAAGCTCCATATGACCTCTCCTAGTGGCTTCATGTAGATGTTGTAAAGCATAGGAGCATAGGAACTTCACAGGCTAATGGCCAAAAGTCTGAACAACAGTTCCTCAGCACCATCCTCTGCGAATATTCAGCCAAGAAAAATTCAAACCACAACAAAACAATGCCCCCAATTCCTAGCAAAATGGCCCAGAAAGATATCATAATTGATGGCATAAGATCAAGGAAGTCCAATAGAGACTGGCCACCAAGGTGGTTAACCAGGCCTGAACCCAGATTAGAGAGGTCTAGGTAATTAGTTTCATCTAAGAAAGCCTAGAGTTGTATAGTAATCACTCACTCTAGAACCTTGCTTAGAGAAGGGAAATTAGAGACAGCCCAAAATTTACCTAGGGAGATGAAGTCCAATGGATTTTTTTAAAAACAAAAAAATTACAATTGTTTTTTTTAAGTGATGTTGGAACATAAACACTCTTTCAATAACCATTTACAACCTCCACCACCCAAATATCCAGTTCTCCCCTGACTGTTTTAATTTGCCAGGATGAGATGAGACTGACAAACAAGTGCTTGGCCTCTCCTCTCCAAGCAACATACCCACATCAACGCATTGAACAACCCGGAACTGGGTAAAGTTTGCCACAGTTACCTGCCTAGACTCTATTCTCAATGTGAAGTCCAAGGCAAAATGAATCCAATAAATTTTCTCCTCAAATTATTTAGCAATTTCATTGCAGCACTTTTATGAAGGTTCCTCCTCAGCAGTCTGAGATCTAGAATGCAATAGCTATTTAACTATCCAGAACAGCTGTACTAGATGAGTTAGAGCTGATATCATAGAGGTAGCAAAGCATCATTTCTTTGCTGCCCTCACTGATGCAGAATACGTTCTAAAGTGAGCTTAAACCCATGTTCAGATTCATCCGGAGTCTTTTTCCAACATCACCTACTTAAGTACTTCATTACTCTGAACTCCTCAGAAAAATAAGAAGCCTGTGCAGTGCATCCAAGCAAAGGGTGCTTGGAAGCAACTGCAACTGCGTCAATTTCCCTACAGATCAACTAGAGCAGGGGTAGGCAACCTGCGGCCCGGCGAGGCCTTGGGACCGGCCCCAGCTCGGTCCTGCCGCCGATTGCCGCCGGGGCCTTTGGGGGGCAATTGTCTATAGAAGCCTCAGAAACATGTATTTATATTAACATTTTTTTAAAAAATCAGCAATTTTTTTCACATGTCCTCAATTTTTTTAAAACAAAGTGTCCTCCATTTGAAAATTTTGTCCTACATTTGTCCAGTTTATTTATATATTTAAATTTTTTTTAAATTAATTAATTAATTATTTTTTGACTTCGGCCCCCCAGTTGTCTGAGGGACAGCAATCCAGCCCCCGGCTCAAAAAGGTTGCCTACCCCTGAATTAGAGCATCAACTGATTTACTAACTAGCAGCTGGAAAATCCTCAAAAACATTCAGGAATCATTTTGGATCCATTAATCTCTGGGTTTGGACCATTTTAATGGGTCCACCCATTCCTGAAGAGGTTAGGAGTCCCAACAAAACTAAACTCTATGAGGAAGTGATCTGTCTGTGACACATTTTCAACCATTTTCAAATACTGTATTCTTTCTTTCCTTCTACTATCTTGTATATTTTTTCCTCAGAGATCCACACGGTTCACCTCCTACTGATATTAACGTTTGTATCATGTCAGTGGATTCTGAGTGAAATCTCTCTCTCTCTCTCTCTCTCTCTCTTTCTCACACACACACACACACACACAGAGAGAGAGAGAAGACCTAATTGCATTTATAGATTGTAACTATTTTGTTACATAGAATACAAAGTATCTATGAATGCTTCAAAAAGTGGATCTATAAATAACACAATCTGCTGAAATTATTATACCATAGGCATTCCAAATTTCAGATAGCGTTTTTAAAATCATAGTAATGTTTTGTTAAATTGTTATTACATTAACTGTTTTATTTAAATATATTCTTACTCCACTTCTTTTTGCTGGCTTGGGCTCGTTACAAATGGGCCGTTTTGTGCGTGCGGAGCGCACACTAGGGTTAGAAAGGGGCGGTGCTTCTGCACCCCCCTAACCCTAGTGCGCACTTCGCACACACAAAATGGTGGCGGCCGTTCCACACAGCCGCTGCCATGAGGACGTCACGACCGCGCCGCCTCTATACGGGGCAGCGCGGATGTGACGTCCTTGCTCTGCGCCAGGGCGCATAATGCACCCTTTCCGCGGAGCAGGAAGGAGCTCCGTTTCGGAGCTCCTTCCTGGTTTGGTCCGCTGGGTGCAGCCTTCAGACGGCTGCACTCAGCGGACCAAAGGAGAAAGGCCCCTTTCTCCTCCTCCCTGCCTCCACGGGGTGTCCTTGGGGCTTGAAGCCCCAGGGACACCCCTTTCCAGGCTGGGGGGGGAAGCGGCCTTTTGCCGCTTCCTCGCAGCCCGGAAAGCGGCGGATCGGGGCCTCAGCGGCTGCCGTTCTAGCCACTGAGGCCCCGATACTCCAGGGAAAGGGGCAGGTACAGCCCACCCCAAATGGGCGGTCTGTAACCCGCCATAGTGATTTAAATATACAGCAAAAAGACTAGAATCAAAAGTAAAGGAAAAAAGATGCTTAAACTGACATTTGTTCTGTATAAATTTTCTGATTTAATATGCTACAGCTCTGGAACCTGATTGGGTCATGTGTAACTTATTTGATTTGTTCTGCATATCATTTATTAAAATTCTTCTTAAATGAAAACTTGGACACAAGCAATTGGCAGCAACAAAAGCACGAAGATGGAATACTAAGCCACCAGAAAGTCTTATCTTTTCTGGTGGTGTACATTACTATAAACATTGGTGTTAAGATTTGCATTGTTCTGTATTTTTTTGTCCTGGGTCCAATTTAAGCTTTAGGTTTTATGTCCATATATTAGTCACAGCTGTCCCTCAGAATGTGTTCTTGTGTACAATCATAATGTGTGACGCTAATTATCACAGTAGGCCTCCTAAAATTCAATCAGTCAGTCTCCTGCTTAATTTCTTGTTCCTGGGCCAAATTTTCCTATAATCTTTGATTCTGCAGTTTCCTCCCTTTGCATCTCAGTTGCATATGATAAACAAGAAGTCCTTCTTCCCCTTTTTTGTCTCTCTGTGTGTGATCAGTTTCCTCCTGGAATCTTTCACTTTCTTCCTGTGCCTCTTTAGTTGAAGCATAAAGTTGAATTATGGCTATATTAATGGGTTTTCCCTGATTTTCCCAGAGTAATAGCATCAATGAATTTACTTTAACTGGTGTGATTTTATCCGATGGAATTTTGGGATCTGCAGTTTTAGTGAGGACAATTTAGAATTCCCAACCAGAGAACTCTAGTGCTTCACAAAACTACAAACCCCAAGATTCCATATAATGAAACCATGGCAGTTAAACATCATTACCATACTACACTCTTACAGTGCTGTTATTCTACTTTTTTGGCTCTGGCTGCCTTCTTTGAATTCTGAGGCTTGTAGTTCAGTGAAGCCTAAGAGCTCTCTGGCAAAGGCGGGTTACATACTGCCGAGAAGCAGCGCTGTCCCTGCGCTGCCGCTTGCGGCGTCCTGGAGCCGCAGCTGCCACACTGCGGGGCTCCCGGATGCTCAGAGGAAGGAGCGTGGAAATCACGCTCCTTCCGGGGCCGGCGAAAAGGCGCACTATGCGCCGCGGCATGGCCTCAATACATCACAACCACGCCGCCTCATGTGGAGGTGGCACAGTTGTGACGTAATCATGGCGGCGGCCATGTGGAACGGGCGCTGCCATTTTGTGCGCGCAGAGCGCACACTAGGGTTAGGGGGTGCGGAAGTACCGCCCCTTCCTAACCCTAGTACACGCTCTGCGCGTACTTTCTGGCAGTTTATAACCCACCTAAGATTTCTAAATGCCCCTTCCACAGCTGCAAATCCAGAATGCAACAGGAGGCAACCAAAGCAGTTAAAGTGGAATAGCAGTGCTATAAGATGTAGCGTATAATCTAGCAGGTGGAATTGTAGGCTGAAATCCTACACTGCATAAACAGTGCAGTGTAAATACTGGTAAAGTTATATTATAAAACCTTTCACCATATACTATCATAATGCAATGTATGCAAAAATGTGTCCTGCCTTGGGTCCTGTGCAAGGTGAACACCAGAATATAGATTAAATAAATAAATAATATAATATAATAAACATAGATAAACCAGTGTTTAATGTGCATGACTGAGAATCCATTTTGCAACTGTAATACACAATGTCCAAAGGCAATGCATGGAACCAATGTGCATTCACATGCTACTCTTACTTACCACATGTGGAACTGTGCTGATTATGACTGCTGAGAATTGTCTAAAAAATTGCATGTCTGCTTGAAACATAAAGGTAGAGACTTGACTTGAGATTTGCAGTAAAAGACTTGAAGACATCACTGGCTATAATGCTGTGGTGTACAGAGGGCCCCAGATAAATATCTTAAGTAATTTTACAGCAAGCAGTCAACCTCCCCTTGTGTCACATAGAGGGAGCACATATCTAGTATACACTGCTAAATGCAGAAAAGTGAGGGGAGAGGAAGTGTGCATCCCTTCCAAATTAAGGTCCATATCTTGGATTACAAGGCAAATGTCAGTTTCAAATCCCAGACACTAACCTAATAAAAATGACCTAAACTTCAGCATTTTCCAAGTGTACTTTTAAACTCTGTGTCCTCCCTGCAGTGTTCTGGAAATGGCTAGCATATAGCACAAATAAACATCATCCTTCTCTGAAGTTATTGCCATGAAAACATACACATGGCTGGGATACTTTCACTACAGATCACAAAGCAGCAGGCTTCTCCCTTTGTTGACAGTGCTGTTGGTTTCCAAATTGCTCAGCATGCTACTTTTCCACCACTTGTTCCTGAAAATTGAACCAGAAACTAGTGCATGCAATTTGGTTTAAAAGAGTTTGCTCATTGGCTGAGAAGGAACTGATAGCAGTTCCTTAGTGTTATTGACACCATGTGTGATGGGCTAGATGAAACCTCTAGGCATTCAGAAACAAGATATTTTCACATATTAAAATTCTGTGCATCCAAGTGGGTGGCCAAAAGCATGGCTATGTTGATTTCATTTTGGGAGGTTTGCACCCAGTTTTCTTTAGAAGTTTAAATTGAATAAGTGAGTATTAAAATTAAAAGTGAAGGCACCCTTTGCAAATGTGGACACAGGCTGGATGTCACAATAGTAAATATGGGGCAATTTTGCCTTTATGACAGTTTCATCAGGTTGAATTTTGAGTTCTTGCTTTCTCTTCCTACTTTTACTCATTTGCACAAACACAAAATGAAGATTGGTTCAGTGTTATTTTTTTTCAGCAACAAAATTAAAAGATTCCCTATCAAAAGTTGATTTTGAGGGAATGCATATTCAGAGAGTTGGAAGAAGGGGAAGGAAATCCCAGCTTAAACATACTCTAGTTCAGTTACTGGATTTAAATTAGCATTTTCAATTGCACTCACCTGTATAGATCAAGGGAGGTAATAGTGCCACTCTATTCTGCTCTAGTCAGGCCCCACCTGGAATATTGTGTCCAGTTCTGGGAACCAAGGTTTAAAAAGGATGTGGAGAAACTTGAGCGTGTCCAAAGGAGGGCGACTAAAATGGTGAAGGGTCTGGAAACCATGCCCTATGAAAAATGACTTAGGGAGCTGGGGATGTTTAGCCTGGAAAAGAGAAGGCTAAGAGGTGATATGATAGCCCTGTTTAAATATTTGAAGGGATGCCATATTGAGGAGGGAGCAAGCTTGTTTTCTGCTGCTCCGAAGACTAGGACCCGGAACAATGGATACAAGCTACAGGAAAAGAGATTCCACCTCAACATTAGGAAGAACTTCCTGACAGTAAGGGCTGTTTGACAGTGGAACACACTCCCTCAGATTGTGGTGGAGTCTCTTTCCTTGGATGGCCATCTGTTGGGGATGCTTTGATTGAGAGTTCCTGCAGGGGGTTGGACTGGATGGCCCTGGTGGTCTCTTCCAGCTCTATTATTCTATGATTCTGTGGCCCGTTCTGCACGGGCAAAAAGTACGTGCTTGGCATGTATTAGGGTTAGAAAGGGGCATCCTTTCCGGACACCCCTAACCCTAGTATGCACCGAGCACGTACAAAATGGTGGTGCCCATTCTACATGGGCACCGCCATTTTGACGCAGTGGACACTTAGCGTCTGCACGTCTCAGCACCATTATGACGCCACAAGTGCACCATTGGCACTTTGCAGCATCATAATGGTGCCACAAAAAGAAGCTGCTTTTTGCGGCTTCTTTTTGCTGTGCAGAGCAGCTGTGTGGTTTGGCCGCTGCGGCTGCTCTGCGCAGCAAATGAGGGTGCCGGCAGACCGCCCTTTTGGGTGGTCTGGAAAGTGCCTATTATTCTATGCTACATAGAATCAATAAAACTGCCTCATCAGAAATAACTTGAAGTATTCATTAGATCCTCCGGTGTCCCTGATTGTGTTACTGATAGCATAACAGTTTGCAATCTCTGCTCATACATGCAGATTGATCTTCCAGTTACGTCTCACTTCTAGTCACCTGCCTCCTTACCTGGCTTGCACCACAAAGGCAGTGGAGCAGAATAAAGGAAGGAGACCTCCACCATACCGGGTAAACAGTTACAGTATAACTGCATAGGATTTAGTTTTTTCAGCACATATATTGTTGAATTGCAGCTCCAAGAAATCCTCACCATTGACTATGCTAGCTAGGGCTGCAGGGACTTGCATACTAGACTACAGATGTCTTTAGAACATTTTAAGTATTCTGGAAGCTTTGCTTAGAGCAGCATACCATCCTACTAAGGCTGCATCCACAGTACAGAAATAATTCAGTTTAACACCACTTTAACTGCCATGGCTCAGTGCTATAGAATTCTGGGATTTGTAGTTTGCTATGGCACCAGAGTGCTCTGACAAAGAAGGATAAATGTCTCACAAATTCCATAGCATTGAGCCATGGCAGTTAAAGTGATGTCAAACTGGATTATTTCTGTAGTGTGGATGCAGCCTAAGAGAGAGCCCTTTCTCCTGTCTCCAGATCATTAGAGAAGACTAGGAAGTCAATGGTTTTGAATGTCTGCTGTGAGAAAGAGTTTAGATTAAATGGAGAATAACTTTTGGGACCATAATACTCACCTTATGTTTGAGATAATCATTTAAAAGACAATTATCAAAAGACCAAGAGATTCTTTCTGAGCCAGGAGATAAAGCTTTCAGTGACACTACCACTGTCCATTGAAGAATGAATTATGTACTATAGGAGAGTTAAGCCAGATGCATTTAATGTAATCTGGCAAGCTTTCCTACAAATGTTGTCTAACTGAATGTTGATTTTTACTGGCGTTTCATCCATGCAGAAAAAAAACCTTTTTGTTTGTCCTTTCCCTTCTACTTTAGCATTTCCTTGCTGAGTTAAAAAATCTCTTTATCTTCCAATACTCTATCTGATATTATCCTGGATTTAATAACTGAGTGGAGAATATGTTCTAACTTTGTTGTATTTTTCCTGTCTCTAGTTATGTTATGGACATATTTTGAGAATCTCATGTTAATAACAAAAATGATAAAGGAAATATGCAAAGACTAACAGAAGTAGATCATTGGAAAAGATACCAGGGGTAACTCAGACCAAACTGCAGCCAGCACAGAAAATCCACAGCTAAATCATGGCTAACAGATGGCCACCCAACCTATGTTTCAAAATCTTCAACAGATGTTTTAAAAACATCAGTTTTAAGTAGTTTGTTCCACTGTCAGATCACTCTTACTATAAGAAAGTAAGTCCTTTCTAATATTTATACAAAATATCCTTCAAGATAAACTGTTTCCAGGAATGAAGGTATAGCCTTTTTTATGAAAATATAGTTCTTTGAAACTATTGTCTTACATAGGAAATGGCTTTGAGTTGCACATCAGTTGCTATCCTATTGATGGAATATACTGCAAAAGTTTCTGAGCAAAGATCTTACTGATACATTTGGCACTGCAGTAGTAAAAGTCATTATGGTGTGCAGGAGCAGTCAACAGCCCAAATGTTGCTGTAACACAGTAGCATCTCACAAGGAATGTATTTTCACTGCCCATGGGCATATCCAAAGTGATAAAGATCTGGGATGCAATTTATTTAACATATCCATACCCACTAGAGCTAGTTTAAGCCGTTTTTTCTGCCTGGAAAAAATTCTCCTGATCACCTAGGTTAAGGTGCATGGTATCAAAGCCAGTCAAGTTATTTTGGCATATGAGGCAAAAAAATCCTAGAAGCACCTATATTATCTCAAAGGTCAGGTGCAGTTACAGGAGGACAAAATGGGGCTGTTGCCCACCAGTAAAAATTCTGTACCCCCCATGAAATTTTATTTCTTTAACTATATTTCTAACATTGTAGTAACCTAAATCTGTAATTGAAATCCCATTTAGGCATTCAAAGAAAAAGGGTAGACAAAGTTCCCAAGGTAATGCATACACAACAAAGATAAGAGTTATAAGTATGAACAATTTTAACGTCTCCAATGGTGTAATGCTAGAAATTTGGGGACTGAAGGAAATTTTCACTTGAGGGGGACAGAATCCTTATTTGTATTGCAGTGCCCACATTTTTCTCACTCCTTACAGCTATAGCCCTGACAGTTGTGGAGAAAGTATGACCTGTAGACATGCACACCCCGACCTATCAACCCTCAAGTGATTGTAAATAACTTTCCCTGGCAAAATTTTTCCCAAAATTTCACATTGATTGTTAAAAGAAATAAATCCCATATTTCATTTTCCTCTCTCTCCCTGCCTTAGAGTAAGTCCAACTGCCTCTAGTACTAGCAGCTAGCTCTCCTATAAAGATCTGACCACTGAGAGGATTCAGAGCAGGCTCCTTGGGAGGAATAAAACAGAATACTGAAATTGCCTGTGGCATGGGGAACTTATATGATCCTTATGCATTTATTCCCTACACTTTTGTCACAATTGTCCATGCATAGAAATCATGAATACAAATCAGTTGATGCACAGCTCTAGGTTATTCATTTGTAATTGCAACCACAAATTCCAGCCAATATACTCAATGCACATTGCAACTAGGGATTCAGTTGGTTCACTGGTCACCATTACTCTGTCCCCAAAAGGCTGAAATATCAAATAAAAAGTACATTTTAAATCAAGACCTCTGAGGAAATATGAGAAATATCAAGTACAATCTGACCAAGCCTCACATACTTGGTAAAACCCATCATGGAAGTCAGGCCACTACACCACCTGCAGGACTTTTAAACACTAAAGGATGACACATCCAGCCCCTATCCATGAGTCAGCTACAGTATTACATGCAGTTCTAGCAGGACTCCACAGGGGTCCCTGCCACTGCCACTGCTCATCATATCATGTCTGGGTGGTGCAAGAGGGTTGGACATCATCATTAGTAAACATCCTGATCACTGGCACCTCACATTTTTTTTCAGTTTGTGTGACTGCCAGGCTTCTAGAGTGGGTTTGGGAGACATTTGCAATTGTTGCAATGATACAATGACCACAAATGTGAATCGCAACATTTATGAGGCTATAAGTCTTGTTAACAACCTCATAAATATTGAACAGGATGCCAGCCAATGTTTATAAAAATTGGGAGTGACTTCATATTCCAAATAGGTTTAAACAAACCCTTTTCTATATATGGGGTGGAGAGAGCTTGAGTCAATGGATACGTCTATACTGTAGAAATAATGAGGTTTGACACCATTTTTAACTGCCTTGCCTCCATCCTACAGAATCCTGGGATCTGTAGTTTTGTGAGGCAGCAGCATTCTTTGGCAGAGAAGGCTAAAGATCTTGTTAAAATACAAATCCCAGGATTCCATAGGATGGAGCTACAGCACTTAAAGTGGTGTCAAATTGCATTATTTCTACAGTCTAGATGTACCCTATGTAATCAACCCTGACTACTGCTGGAAACATAAAACATTCCAATACAATGGACATTTCTGAGAATTGTTATTGCACAAGCAGATTTTTCACAACAGGAAAGTACTGTAGAGTGGACAGACAGGGGATAGTTTGTGCAGACCAACAGGCCTACTCATGCATCACTTCAACGTGTGGAGGAGGGTGGCTGTGTAAACTTTTTGGTAAAAAAGAAATAGAATTTCAGATATAACGTTCTACGGCATCTGAACCTTAGATCACTTTGTACCTGCCAATTAAAATTTGCCAAGACAATTTGTCAAAAGGACACAGTCAAATCAAATACTTGGGCCTAAATCTACTCCCATCCAAAGTAAATCTATTGACTTAGGCCCGTTACACATGGGCACCCGAGGACGGACTGAGTCCGTGCTAGGATTAGAAAGGGGTGTCTCTTCCAGATGCCCTTAACCCTACCACGGACTGAGTCCGTAACAAATGGCGGCGGCCGTTCCACACGGCCGCCGCCATCTTGACGTAGTGGATGCTCTGCGTCCGCATGTCGCACCACAGAAGTGACGCCACGAGTGCATGACTAGCGCCTTGCGGCATCTCTTCCGGGGCCCAGGAAAGAGCACAATTTTCACACTCCTTCTCTGCAGCGTCCAGGAACTGCGCCATTTGGCTGCTGCGGTTCCCGGACGCTGCAACCGGCGGCGGCGGCAGACTGCCACTTCTCAGCAGTCTGTAATGGGCCTCAGTTGAATTTAGCTAAGTGATTACTTACCATCCAACAATTGATTCAAATGGTCTACTGTAGATGAGATAAGCAATTGCATGTTAATTCAACACTTGACCCAACCTCACTTTAGTCACTGTTATTGCCTGTACACTAACTTTTTAAGTATGTTTTAATTTAACCTGTTTAGTTGCATTTTAAGGGGGGTGGGATTGAAGGTTTGGGAATGTATATTTTAACTTTGTAAGATGCCCCAATTGCATTTTGTAGAGGGATGGGATATAAATAATTTTTTATTATTATTATTATTTATTACTACTTCTAGGATAATCTAAGTTTTCCTGACATCCCTGACAACATCATTTTGTTATCATGCTTCTTTACTGGAATAAATCTTAGAGCTCCTTAAATAATCCTTTCACACTTTATTTAAAGATATTTTAAAGCAATATTGCTTCACATCTGCCAATATTCAAGAGCATGTACCTTTTTTTCAAACAGAAGTTGTTAAGATTTATGAAAGATGGCTTTTTATTGAATGATTACCTTTGCTTTTTATGAGCTCATAATTATAAGAAAACCTGGTGTACTGCCAAGTTTGAAGATTTCCTTTCAACTGGTAAATTTTAGGGCCACATATGAAATTATAGATGCATATTGAATTGCCAGGACCATCTTGGCATCTGTCTTTTCCCAAAGTATTCAACACTCTTCACAGTGAACTGCATAGCTAACTTCTATTAGTGTGGCATTAACCTTTATCTGATTTTACTTATTCAAAAGTAGTAAAATCACTTGAAGGGTGGTTTGGAACGGGTCTTGTCTATATGACATTTTGTACTTATTTTCAGTTTAAACTTAAACTTTTGGCATATCAGTTTCACCACAACATGCATTTTTCACTCCGTTTTTATGTTATATGGACTCAATTTTCTCAGGACTGGAGTTTCAGTTTTTCATCTCTGCATTTAGCCTTCTAACTGAACCATGTCTGATGAAGGCCATTCTAGGGCAAACCTTTCATTTAAAAATTAATAGCTGACTTACACTGCATCTGTGTTAATCTATTAAGTGTGATCTGTGTTAATCTATTAAGTTTATCGCACAGCACTTGCAAGAACGGGAATGGAATTAGGAAAGAATGAGTGTTACCACATGGGAAAACACCACTGATGCCACCGGGAGTCCACAAGCCATTCCCCCACCTATTCCTGGCAGCCAATTTTGAAGGACAATTTTGAACTATTCTTCAAAATTGCTGTCATGGAATGGCTGGAAAATGGCTTGGGGACTCCTGGTGGCAGCAGCTGTTTTCTCCTGTGCAGTAATACCCATTCTCCCCCATTCTGTTCCTTTCCCATTCTTGCAAGTGCCATGCGATAAGCTTACTTATTTGGATATGCCAAGCTTCTGTGCATACTTATATGTTCCTGGCTCTTCTGAAACCCAATCTGGGCATGCAGAACTGGTTTCAAGCCTGAAATTGTAAACCAGTGGTTGGCAAGAGGTTACTCACAGCTTCTGTGGCATCTTAGTCAGTTTTGTGGTCCCCAGAATATACAGAAGTCATTTATCATTCTCAAAGAAGTATTTTTAACTGTAAAGGTAAGAGAGAGAACAGTACTCCTGGAAGCCTCCAGGAAGACTGATTTTTCTTGCTCCATTTTTTTTACAAACCCAGATATATTTACAAAACTTCTAACCACTTCTGATTTCTTCTAACCACTTCTGTTTTCATTATTGGGTTACAGTAGTGCACAGCAGGTCCTAGGGGTGAGGGGAAAGTTGGTCCCTCAACTCACAAAATTTGCCTAAATACTTTTGCAAATAGTGCATATTGGACATTTAGAATTCAGAGCTTCCCACCCACCCCTCACACACACACCTACAATAGTCAAGAACATGCATCATCTGATAGAACATAAAGTTCTACTAGATACAACTTTATCTCATATCCTTCTCTCCACATGGTAGCTTCACCTATCTCCTGTGGGGTTGGGAGGGGGGGGGGATATTTACTGGCCAGAGGAAGGTAAGAGACAGTCACAAAACACAATATTATGTCTGCACCTGCCCTGCAGAAATAATGCAATTTGACTCTACTTTAACTGCCATGGCTAAATGCTATGGAATTCTAAGATTTAATTATGTGAGATATTTAGCTTTCTGTATCAGAGAGCTCTGGTGCTACAATAAACTACAAATCCAGGGTTCCATAGCATTGAGCCATGGCAGTTAAAGTGCTGTCAAACTGCACTTTTTCTGCAATGTAGATGCATCCTTCATTCCTATAGCTTGACACACAATGATGTCATCTTTTGCATCCCACAGAGACCCCCTTGAGGTCAAGGTTACAGTTCCTTTTTTGTGGGAGATGGGGAAATAACCTGTTGTGATTTTGAAGAACACTCCTCTAGGCCAATTTACTGAGAAGGTTCATGAAGATTGAAGCTAGCTCAGGACTTTTCACTGCCTGGAACAGCTGCCCCCAGGGTTTTTGTGTAAAGAAAAGTATGGATGCCTTATATTGTACTTTTCCAGTCCAGAACTTTCTTAAAACATTGAACAGCGAGTTTCATCATATCTCTGTGCGGTATCTGCATGGATGCTTCATCAGCATTTAAAACTTAACATGGCTAAAACAGCACTACTTATTTTTCCACCAGAACCAAATTCACAATATACATTTTAAATTACCATTAATGACATTCATATTCAGCCTGTGAATAAAGCACGTAGCCTTGGCTTTGTTTTTGATTCCTCCTTGTTGCTTATTCCTCAGATCCAGGCCACAACCAACTCTTGTCAATTTTTTATTTGCAATTTAGCTAAAATGAGACTTTTTCTGTCAGTATGTACTACTAAGACTTTGGTTCATGCCCTGGTTATTTCTCACCTCGACTATTGCAACCTTCTGTTGGCAGGGTTTCCTCTGTTCCACCTTGGTCCTTTGATCTCCATTCAACCTTCTGCTGCCAGGGTCATCTTTTCATCTCATCGTCATGACCATATCACCCCTTTGTTGACATCTCTTCATTGGCTCCCCATTACTTTCAACATTTGTTATAAGCTTCTTTTTCTAACTTTCAAAGCCCTACACAGTTTGGCCTCTCTTTATTTGTCAGCTCTTATTTCCTCTTATCATTCTATTCATGCTTTGTGTTCCAGAGGCTTGGGGCTCTTGACCCAACCAAGGGTCTCTTCTTCCTCAACTCAGATTTTGTCCTTTCTCCCTTGCCGCTCCTTATTCCTGGAATCTCTCCCCCAAACATTTGTGGATTATTACTTCCTTCGTCAATTTCAAGTTGGAATTAAAGACATTTTTGTTTATGGAAGCATTTTAGATTACAGCCTGGTATCTCGGACAGTTCAGATTAAGTCTGTATTGCTTTGCCATAGTTTATAGTTTTAGAGCTATTTTAATGGATAAATTGCTTATTTTAAAATTTTGTGCTCTGTAATTTTAGATTGTATGCCGTAGACAGGTTTTATCTTGTTTTTGATGATTATGTAAAGTGCTGTGCAAAACTTACTGTGCTATACAAATAAACTATAATAATAATAATAATAATAATAATAATAATAATAATAATAATAATAACAACAACAACAACATAGCAATAGCAAGTCCATTTCTTTACCATTTATCAGTGAACCAAGCACTGCCTAAGCAGTTTACAATGTGTAAGCTAATTGCCCCCAACAAGCTGGGTACTCATTTTAGCAACCTATGGAAGAATGCAAGGCTGAGTGGACCTTGGAGCCCTGCCTGGGATCAAATTCACAACCTTGTGGCTTGCAGTATAGGCATTTAACCACAGTGCCAAAAGGGCTCCGTTATGTATGGTTGAAAAAGATAAAATGGAATGGGGTTGTGTGACATCAGAGGATGGATATCATGAGAGGGGATTCAGGAAGAGAAGATTGCATCATTTAAGCCACTGGATTGGCACCAATAAACAATTTGATTCCTCACACCTGCTCTACAGAAAGACCGAAGAACTTGGAAGCATAGTCTGGCCCAAGAGGAATATAGAAGACTTCAGTTGCACCCCAGATTTCATCAAAGCATACTGAGAACAGAGGTTTGGAACCTGTAGCATTCCTCATATTGTTTGATACCAATCACACCAGTCAGCATGGCCAGTGTTCAGGGATAGAGGACCAGATAAAGATTTCCAATGCCTGGCTTAAAGTTATCCAGGTTTTTGTTTTTTTTGTTTTGTTTTTAACTGTTTCCATTATGTCCTTCTTCATAAGCATAGCTGTCATTTCTGGACTTATTCATCTACCACATTCATCTCCATCATCTTCCTTTATCATGCTTTCTTCCTCTTCTATTTATCCGTTGTTCCTAGGCCAAGCAGCTGAGGAAAGGCCCTCCCAAGATCCCAGCTGCCATGACTGTGGACTCAGAGAGAAAAATAAGCAAGCATAGCACCATTGTGTCTAGGCCCAGCAACTGAGGAAAGACCCTTCCACTATCCCAACAGCTATTGTTGTGGCATCTAAGGGAAAGAAGTACAGGCAATATCTGTTGGACTTTTTTTCTCCCTCACTGTCATTTCCTTTTCCTTGTGTATAGTCTTTTATTTAGATTGTAAGCCTGAGGACAGTCTGGGCCAACAGACTCTTTATTCCTAAAGAGTTTTGGAAAGGAATGGACAGTCAAACCTACACTGAAGATTACAAGCAATTTAAATATAAATTACAGACCAATTAAATATATATATATCATCATCATCATCATCATCATCATCATCATCATCATCATCATCTTGTTATTTCCATGTATATGGTCATTTGCAATGTTTCATAAAGAGGAAGTGTTTTCATAAAAAGGAACTATAAAGGTTGATAGTTGTCATTCTAAAAGAGTTTACAGTCTGGAACATGCAAGTTGACCATCTTACTGCTGATCAACAAAAACAAGATGATGACAAGGAATGGTGACAGAGCTGAAAAAATTCTCTCAGGGAGGTGAGGCTGCTGACTAATAGTGGAAAATATGGTCTCCCAGAGCTTGTATAAGAGATAGCTTTTCCTGCTATCATTTCTACCTGTCAGAAGCCTGAACCAATATAAGGTTTCTAAGGAAATTTCCAGGGACGTGGTGACCTCTCCAGTATTTGAGAAATTATCTCTCTCTCAGTTCACATACTTCAACAGACACACACAAACCAGAATTGCTTTAACCCTGGAGCACCTGGTCAATGGGTATCCTCCTGGTTGCTTGAGAAAACTGCTGTCCTTAAGACCATAGATAAATCCTTCACTGCAAAGACAGTGGATGTTAGACAGACCATGCACTAAAATCTATCCTGTGACACAACTGGTGTCAGATGTTTCAGTATAAAAGCTGAACCAGTATTTTCTGACTAGCCAGCATTTCATTTCAAAATTATACTTCTGCTCCTGATAAATTTCTATGGAAATGAGAGAGACTTATGCAATGTGCCAAGTGCTGTTGCTTTGCCAAACAATGTAAAATGAAAGAGGGTCAAGGAACATCATCTCTTCAGTATGGTTAACCTAGATAACATCTTCCAGACATTTGCATGAAATTAAAGGGGAGTTAACTTAAACAGAGAGGAGCTGAATCATTTCCAACTTTAAGATATTCCTTGTGAAATGTCACATGTGACCCACAAAGTCAGTGAAGCACTTAACCATAAAAACTAGAAGTGCAGAGAGCTGTGCTTTGACACACTGTGAAAGACACACTGTAAATAATGCAGACATGGAGAAAGTGCTTTTTGTAAAATAAAAAAAGTATGTTGAACAACAAGAAATTAGGAGTGGGTAAACATGACTCACCATATTATGGATCTCATTAAAGAATAACAAAAGATATAAAAATGCTGTCCCATGACAAAACCACCATGTTGTCCTTGTGTTGTAGCTTTCAGGAGACAGCTTTGCTGCTGCTGACAAAATCAGTGTAATTAATGCATCTATATACCATAAGATGGCAAAAATATTTGATATTATGATAGACATGGTATAAATGGAAAGGACTTATACTGATGTGCACAATAACATGTACTCTGCACTTGCTCTTGTGGATTCCCTACTGCTAATGGCCTGGCTGCCCAGTGTCAGAGTCTGGAAGACAGGTTTTTACCCAAGTGCAACATTATCACCTAGAGAAAACATTTTCTCACAGCAGTGATTAAACTGTGTGATTCAGGATACAATTGGTAGAAGCCAAACCTGATTCTTGTGTCTCCAGCCACTGAGAATAAAATCTCTCCTCTTTAATTATTATTTTGATCTCATTTTATCCCATAGTTTGTCCAACAAACTAAGGTACCATCCTCAGTACCAATGCTATCCTCACAATAACTGCAAATTTCAGGCCTGACCATTGGCAGCAGTCTGGGGTGAACTGAAAAATGACATTTTTTGCTCTTGGTTTGGTTCTTTGCACCCAGTCAATATAATGTACTGAAACAAAAAGTGTGTCATGTATTTTTTGGAGGGAGGGAGGGAGGGAGAGAGAGAGGGAGGACATGGTGTGACAAAGCAGAAGTAATATTCTGTGGTTGTCAGAATGTTGACTTCATATGGGGCAAACTGAAATTCCATTGCTTGCTCAGGACGAGGAATATGTATTTTCATTAACCTTAGCCATAACCCAAACCCCAACTCTGACTCTCAATACACTGAATTATCATTATGGTTAGAAAATGCCATTTAAGTAATCCAATTTTTTTTAAAAAGAGGCAAAGGATCTTTCTAAAAATTCAGAACAATGGAAGTGTTATATAATTGCTACTTTTGGAAACAAATTCAGAAAATTCAGGTATTCTTACATTTGAGGAAAAATAGCCTTGCACAGTAGTTAGATAAATTCATTTTAAAACTCGGGTAATGTGCTTTTTCCATTTGTAGTCTTGCTTACATTAAGAATGATTTATTGCATGACATTGATTTACCTTGGGTTATATTTTAACATACATGGATATTTCAGCCGATCCATAATATCTAGGAAAGGATAATTGTGAGCATTCACTCATGGAGCAATGCTGATAACTTTTGTGTGTGTGTTGTCATATTATGTTGTCACTGTGTGTTGTCATGTTGCAGTATCTGTAGCAGGACACATTTAGCAGAGGTGTCCTGTTCTTCTTTACGTTCCTCTGTAAACTAGATTTTTTTTTCTCAAAGTCATGCCTCCAAACTGATGACATTTAAAATAACAATGTTTTATTTTGTCTTCACATAAGGCATTCACAAACATTCTAGCCAACAAACAGATGTAAAAGATTATGAATGCATCCAGAAAAATTCATTTTCTTGATTTTGATTTTGATTTTTGATTTTTTAAATAGATTAACCTAGATCCAACAATTCACCTCTACTAATAAACAAACAAGCTACCAGGATGATAAAGTGTTCCAAGGTCCATAAACTTTGTTGACAGTAAATGATGAAATGATGACAAACTATATTATGGGGGAGTAATTTGCTTTGGTATGTGATTAGTATTACACACATGATAGATTTTAAACAAGGAAAGAAACTGAAATCTTTAAAACATATTTGGTATATTGTTGTGGTTACAATATATTGGACCTTTCCTGTTTTAACATTACAGATAAAATTATGTCAATAAAACAAGAAATCAACACATTATACTAAAGTTAGAGAAAAACATCTAACACAAATCAATCTGGATTAAAAGGACTCAGCCTAGGAGACTGAGAGCTTGCCTCAAAAGCTTGTTGCTTCTCCCCACCTGGCTGCTTTTTGCACACAGCAACTTCAGCAGAAGCTGTTGGGAAATAGTATATAGACCAGGGGCTGCTCTCTGTCACAGAAGCCCCTATCACAAAGGGACCAGATATGGGATTACCGGCTCCTTCTCAGACCGTTCCCATTTGGCCTGTTCATTGGTCATATAGCTGTGCCCCACACCCCAGTGTTTCCCTCCTTGTTTCATATATCCTTTGCCAGTAGTCTGTGTCTCCTTCCCCAGTGATATGCCCTCCTAAGTGTCTGTTGGTCCTAATCTATTCTCGCCGTCTCCTTCTTTTACTCCCACTATCATCTTCTTCTCCCAGTTCTTCCTCCTTTCCTCCAGCCAGGCTTTGGAGGTTTCTATCCCTTTCCATGCTACCATCGCCCCTGTCCAATCACTGGACAACCTGGCCATCTGGCCCTGTCTCCCCTTCTAGGTCCTGGCTCTTTCAACTTCTTTCCTGGGGTTGATGCCCACTGGCCCTACTTCAACTCCTTTAACCCCTCTATTTTTCTCCCAGCCCTCAGCATGTTATTTATTATTATTATTAAACTTTATTTCTAAAGCGCTGTAATTATACACAGCGCTGTACAAAGTCGGTAAAATTAAAGAGTATATAAAAGCCTGCCCAAGGCGTACATTCTAAGATAATAACAATTAAAAGAGGAATAGATAAAATTACCATATAGAAAAGAAAAAAACAAATTAAAAACATCAAATATAAAACAAATCACATCACATCACATCAAATATTATCAGACAGCCAGATGACAATCACAAATTCCCTGAGAATGCTTCCCTAAACAATATGGTTTTCAGCTCAGCCTTAAAGCTGGTTAGGGAAGTGATGAGCTGTGCATGCAGAGGAAGAAGGTTCCAGGAATGAGGGGCAGCAAGAGAGAAGGGACGGATCCGGGACAGGGCAGAGAAGATCCTGGGTTGAGAGAGGAGACTTTGGCTACCAGAGCGGAGAGTGCGAGTAGGGATGTAGGGAGAGAGAAGATCAGTTAAATAAAGAGGGGCCAGCCCATGCAG
Organism: Sceloporus undulatus; assembly: GCF_019175285.1. Taxonomy (NCBI): domain Eukaryota; kingdom Metazoa; phylum Chordata; class Lepidosauria; order Squamata; family Phrynosomatidae; genus Sceloporus; species Sceloporus undulatus. The sequence continues at coordinate 157,128,625 of NC_056526.1, read as the reverse complement.
GGCTTTAAAAGTGAGTAGCAAAAATTTGTACCTGACGCAGAAAGGAAAAGGGAGCCAGTGAAGGGAGGACAACAGAGGGGAGACATGATCATAACGGCGATCGAGTGAAATAATGCGAGCAGCTGAATGCTGAACAGAAATTAATGGGTGGAGATGAGAGAGGGGAAGCCCTGCCAAGAGGAGGTTACAGTAGTCTAATTGTGAGACCACTAGGGCATGGACTAGTGTCTTTGTGGTAGAAGCTGAGAGATATGGACAGATTTTGGCGATATTATAGAGAAAAAATCTACAGACTTTGGCTGTAGTCTGGATCTGGGGGAATAAATGACAAAGAGGAGTCAAAGATGAAACCAAGACTGCGGGCTTCCTGGACCAGCTGGATAGAGACGTTATTAACAGAAATAGAAAAGGAGTAGTGAAGGGTGGGCTTAGGAGGGAAAACAAGAAGCTCGGTCTTGGACATATTGAGCTTCAGACGCCGATGGTGCATCCAGTGGGAGACAGCTGTTAAACAGGATGACACTTGCTGCTCTAGCTCTGGCGAAAGATTAGGGGTGGAAAGGTACAGTTGGGTATCATCGGCGTACAGATGGTAAGAGAAACCAAAAGAACTGATAAGTTTGCCAAGGGAGAGTGTGTATAAAGAGAACAGAAGGGGACCCAAAAAAGAGCCCCGAGGAACTCCAACAGATAAGGGGACAGAAGACGAGGTCTGACCACCTGAGACCACTGGAAAAGATCGATCTGACAAGTAAGATGTGAACCAATCGAGAACAAGGCCCGAGAAACAAAGGTCAGAGAGTACATCTATTAGGAGACAGTGGTCCACAGTGTCAAAGGCCGCAGACAGATCAAGTAGGACAAGGATAGAATAAAGGCCATTCGCCTTGGCCTGCAAAAGATCATTCGAGATCTTAGTAAGGGCCGTCTCTGTGGAGTGCCGTGGGCGAAAACCAGACTGGAAGGGATCCAGAATGGAGTTGGTTTCAAGAAACTCAAGACAGCGTGAATAGACAACTCGTTCCAACACCTTAGAGAGAAAAGGAAGAAGAGAGATTGGACGATAGCTAGCCAAGGAAGAGGGGTCGAGAGAGGGGTTTTTCAGGATAGGGGAAACTAAGGCATGTTTGAAGACTGAGGGGAAGGAACCCGAAGAGAGAGAGAGATTAAAGATATAGAGGAGGGAGGGTAACAAAGAGGGGGCTATAGAGATTAGAAGACGAGAAGGAAGTGGGTCAAGAGAGCAGGTGGTGGGTTTTGATGAGTTCAGCAGCAAAGAGAGTTCTTCCAAAGAAACAGGAGAAAACACAGAGAGTTTTTCTGTCATGTCTTTCTGTCCTTGGTCCATATCCATTGTCTTGTCCTACCTTCATGTTCTGGCCTCACCCTTGATCTCCTCCGACCATCTGCGTCCCAGCTCCTGTTCTTCCTCATGCCCCCCCACTCAGCAATTCATTCCCCTTTTTAACTTCCCCACCATCTCCTGAAGCTCACCCCTTGCTTTTAGGTCCTCCCATGCCACTTCTCCTTGCTCGGCTTCCAACCATGTTGGGGTGTTGCCAGCATCTTCCCCTGTTCATTTGGCATCTCCTTAGTGAGCTCAGGTGAGGTTAGCAAGCAGAGCAAGACACCCCAATCTCTTTCCTTGTCTGCCACAGAGGTTTCTGAGGCTAAGAGAGTGTGATTTGCCCAAGGTCACCCAATGGGTTTCCATGACTGAGTGGGGAGTCAAATATGTAAAGAAGGACAACCAGAAATAATGATGATCCCCTGGACTCTGCTATGAGAAAAGATTGATATTTGGGATTTTGTAAAGGTTAACAAAGGAGTGGAGGGACACAAAATTATGTATAATAGAATCCAATGTTATCTAACAAAATGCGACCTGGGGATAGAGAAAATGCACTTCAGGATCATCAGTTTTAAGAGAAATTTGAATTCAAAGAATTTTTTTTTTTGGCATTCCCAATAAAATATATTAATTTTACACAACCCAGAACACTCCAAATGCTTAAACTGCTACTTCCAGCCACACCAAATAGTGTGAGCAATGGTCAGAGAAATGACAAAATTTGTAGTCCAAAGCATCAAGTAGAGAAAAGAAAGAGTCCACATTATTATGCAGAACACCACTGTATACAACAAGGATGTCATGAGGAGGCAACATTTTAACAAGATTCTCATGGCAGCTGTTTTAAACATAGCACTTAAAAGTGTTTCCCTGGCCTTAAGATATCCTGAAGGCAAGAACTGGTCATCTGCAAGGCTTAAAGTTTCATGCTCCATGAGTTTATTGCTTTGACTTTGGCTGATCTGAATAGCTGGAAAGCTGATAAAGACCCTGGAAAAACAAAGTAATATTTTTACAGAACGTTTTGGCAATAGCAAAGGTGTGTGCTTGACAAAACATAATGGAGGAAAAGTATCTAGTCACAGAGTGCAGTTCCAGATTGTCTACTGTCAGAAGCAAGGACAGCTGTGAATTGTGGAATGCTTGTGGTTAACCACAGGGCACAAACACATAATCCTGCAAGTCCATCTTTCATTATGCCGACCTATTTATGAAACATGTCCACCCGGTCAACATACATCCAGCTACTAATCAGCAAAACAAAGCACTGTTTTCTTTGAGGACAAAAGAAAAGCCTAATTATGCTCCTTCCAGTTTTCAGTTTTGAATCATGGGTTTTGAATAATGAGTAAATTGAAATAGTCAAAAATTCCCATACACTGGATCAAATATTGATCAAAACAGTAACTGCAGACAGGAAATAAGAAGACTAAGATTGGGAAGGGCAGCTATGAACGAACAGGACAATATCCTAAAATTTAAGGATATAACTCTGACCTCTAAAGTGAGAATCATCCAAGCCATCATGTCCCCCATCATCATGTACAGATGTAAGAACTGGACAGTGAAGACAGATGATAGAAAAAAATAAACTCACTTGAGATGTGGTGCTGGATAAGAGTGCTGAGGATACCATGGGCAGCCAAAGAAACAAACAAATGGGTTCTAGAATAGATTAGGCCCAAACTCTCTCTGGAAGTCAGGATGACTAATCTGAGGTTGTCGTACTTTGGCCACATCATCAGAAGGTATGAATCAACAGAAAAGACAATGGTGCTAAGAAAGGTAGAGGGCAGTCAAAAGAGAGAAAGATCATATGCCAGATGGCTGGATTCAGTCCACTGGCCTGAGGACAGGGTATGTCAGAGATGCCTAATCCACAGGGTTGCCATGAGTCCAGGTTGACTCAAGGACAGTTAACAACAGCAGCAACTGCCACAAAATATGAACAGACATCAATTTGTACTTCACACATATGCAGTAATTAAATTAGATTAGATGCTGTTGTAAATATCTCGTGTTGCAAATCACCTAGAAGGAAATAACTGCAACAGTTATTTTTATGGCCATCAGCATTCTTTTGATATTATAATGGATCAGTATACCTCATTTCAAATTATTTCATTTCAAAAATAAAGCCTTTTAAAAAAAATGAAGCAAAGAAACTAAGAAAACAAGAACACTGAGCTCCTATATAATAGATTGAATAACAGAGCCAATGTGGTGTAGTGGTTTAAATGTTGAACAGTGAGGCAGGAGACCAAGATTGGATTTCCAGCTCAGCCATGTAACCCAGTGGGTGACCTTAGGCAAGTCACACTTTCAGCCTGAGGGGAAGGCAATGGCAAATCTTGCCAAGAAAACCCCATGATAGCGTAGCCTTAGGGTCTCCATAAGTCAGAAATGAAGGCACATAATACCAACAATATTAGTTAACTACAACTAAATGATACATTAAAGTAGTAAATCAGATCATATGCCAACATTTGCACCTAGAAAAATAAAACTGATGCAGTTTTTCTTTATTTTGGGGGTATATACTGTAAATTTATATCGGTACTGTAAAATATTGGCTCAAAAGGATCCTGGGAATTGGAGTCTGGTGGGGATATAGATAATTTTGTTAATTACAAATGAGCTTGGTCTCAATAAAAATGAAATTTTAAAGCTCGACGCCAATAGAGCTAAATCTACTATTAAACAAAAAATCCTAGAGGCAGAAAGATACATGGACTCCACTTCCCTCTCAAAATATGTCATGTTCAGTGCTCAAGTTTTGGTCCCCTCCCCAGCTCCATATCTGTTCCATGTTACCCTCCCGAAGTTTAGAAGGGCTCTAACTCTGGCACATTTCAATGTGTTGCCCACGGCCATGTTGGAAGGTAGATTAAAAAAAAAAAAACCTTTTGAATTTTGTATTTGCCCATGTGGCTCGGGCGCTGTTGAAACCAATGAGCATGTTTTCCTTTATTGTCAATTCTATAGAGGCATTCGTCACCAACTGATTAGCCCACTACTGAGTAAATTCCCAGGCAAAACTGACTCCTCCTATTGGACAACAATGATTCTACAGTATCCCATAAGGTGGCTAAATTTTGTTATATTGTTTGTAAACTGTGCCCTCAACTGTCAAATGGTCATTTTATTACCGTGTAGAAAGAACTGTTTGATACTGTACACGTACAGTCTACCATCAGTTTATATTTTAATTTGTTATTGTTATATTGATATGTTGCTTGTGTGATTTTGTTTTTATACTGGTCAATGACCGAATAAATTTTATTACATTACATTACATTGTTAATTACAAGACTTGCCACAAAATTTTTGTGTCCAACAGAGATATATTTGTGATTTAGAATAGGGATGGAAAAGTCTCCATTTCACACCTCTCTTGACACTCATGAGATAAAATTCACTTTGCCTTGGAAATTCTTACAAGGCTTGAAGCACTTGATAGAAACTAAATACAAAACAGTGAGTACACTTTACATTTTTAAATGATAAAAATTGTATAGTTTAAAATATGCACAAATATGCTTTAGTCAATCTGGGAAAAGAATGTAAAATGCATTGTATATATTTGGAAAAATGTGTACAAAAACATGCACACAAGGGAAAATGCCTTCAAAAACTATACAAATTTCCATGTGGGAAAAATATTCACAGGGTTAAGATGGGACAGGACAAAGGCATCTAAGCAAGTGAGATCTGCAACAAAATGAAAAGTGAAATTTTTTTACATCCAAAGTGTAGAATTGCCTTCTGAATGTTTCCCTCTTTCCTTTTCTAGATGTCTTCTCTCTCTCTCTTTAAATTGATTTCTAGTAAATGCATCTGATTTTGCATGGGTTGTTTTAAAGAAGACAAGCACTCAAGGGTGTTCACCCACAAAGAATGGCCATGGGAAAGCCAAGCTGATACAGGTGTGCATTGAAATAGAAGCATGGTCCAAACAAATTCAAACTAAGCAAATAGTCCTGAGCTGAATCCAAAAACCAAGAAGGGAGTTGTGGGAGAAATTAGTTCAAAGGGCCAGAGATACATGCCGCCAAAGAAACCACACAAGAAGGTCAGTAGTGAGCACTGGATTGTCTGCAGTACCAGAATGCCCTTAGCTGAGGTAATTTATAGCCAGCCAGTCAATTAGCCTTACTAAACAGCGTCACTTAAGAGGGAGGAGAGTGTTTCTGCCATTTCTATTCTCAGCATTTGAGTTGCTATCCACATATGACAGGCTACAGAGACACCAGGGTGAAACAGACAGGCAGTCACTCCCAGAGGCCACTCCCAGCCTGATCACCCCAGGGCCACAGTGAACACATGCCATGTCCCTGAGGGCACCTCTTGCTATGGTCCCAAATGGACTGTAGAAAAAAAGCAGAAAAGATCTGCTTCTTTTGAGCTGCCTTAGATGGCCCTGAGGCAGCTTCCAGGTTCTCCGGGAGGGGCATCTAAACACCATGGCCCCAGAGTGTCCAGAAGCTGCCGCCATCTGTCCATCTATTTTGAGCCTCCATTAAGTAAAAAATTTCAGATGTTTCCTGGGATGGAGCAGGTTCTGCCTCTGTCTCAACTTGGCTGCCAGCCTCTTCTGGGTCCAGCAGGGGCTCATCTTCCTGACACTTCTCTTATCCTTCTTCATCCAAGGAGGTCTCTGCCAGGTAAGGCATGACAATTAGAACAGTCCTAGATGAAGGTAGAGGAAGGTGAGCAGGTGGATGATGAGAGGATGGAAGAGTGATGAGAGGTATGTAGTTGAGGGCGACCTAATAGAGGAGAAGTGGAGCAAACTAGGTAGGGATACAATAAAGAGGGGAAAGAAGTACGTAGAAGTATAGAGAAGTCAAAGAGGGATAGAAGATGGAAGGAAGAGATAAGGTGTAGTCAAAGAGGAATAGACTAGCAGTAGAGAATAGAGAAAGTAGGAAGACATTTGAAGAAGGAAGAAGTGAGTAGAATAGAGAGGATAGTTAGATATTTAAATTAGATGGGTAGGGTTATTATACTAATTAAAGTGGTAAATTGTAGTTTAATGTTTTTAGGACGAATTAGTAGTTGTTATTTAGTGATGGGAGAGATGACGAATAACTGTTGATTGTTTGTTTTCTTTATAGTTGCACAATAAAATTATTTTTTTAAAGTCCATTGTTAACATACCTGTGCCTTCAAGCAAAGTTACTCACCTAAATTGGACACATTATACTTGCCCTATCTGAGTGAAGCCACTGGGACAATTGGACATACCTATTGTGCAGTCCTAGAACCCACTGCATGACAGATCTGACTTTTCCATGCCCATGAGGGTGGCCATCTCACATCAAGGGGGATGAAGCAACCCTATAACGTTATTGTGTAAACAATACCTGTTGGGCATGAAATTATGACTAGAAAGTGTAGAGGTTATCACACAAGGTCAAAAAAATCAGAATTTTAACAGAATCAAAGCATTTTTGGCTGGTACTTATCACATGAAATTGTGTCCATCCTGCTGCTGCCTTGCATTCCATTTGCTAATGTTGTGTATCTTTCCATTGATGGGCAAAACCTGTCAATATGCTCTCCATCTCATTGCTGTTCCATTTTTGCCTTGATATGATAAGCCTCTTCTACTGCAGTTTTACTTCTCAAGAAGTGACATGGTGTGAGTGAGTCTGATTATGTTTGTCTGCTTCTACTCCCTCTCCCTTGCAGTGATCACAGCTGTAAGTACCTTCCCAAAGCTGTGTGCACATTCACACAGCAGCCAGCTACAGAAAGATGTTAGCAGCCATGGTCACTTGTCCCTTGCTACCTCCTAAAGTGTGGGGCTGCTGTGTGGAGGTCCTACAACAACAGTGGAGCCAAAAGAATGAACCCAAGGAAGCAAGTGGTAAGCTGCTGGCCCAGAGTCATCCTAAAGGAACAAAGGGCCCAAGCCTGCCCACCACCAACTATGCCCACCACATCCGCACCCACTGAGCTGTGGCTCCTACTTCTCCTTCTCTTCCAGATGTTCCTCCATGTGCCCCATCCTAGCCAGACAGTGAGTACAGGGCACATTGAAAGTGTCCCCCAGGTTTGGCAGTGCAGAAAACAAATCATGCAACCATAGATTACCAAAGCATGGGAGAAAGTGTGAAAAGAAATTATGCCAAACTGGTTTGCTTCTATTCTTGAATTAGCATGATTGTGGTGGGACAGCAGGCTGGTTCTTGTGATGATGTCCTATGGCTAGAAACCTAGTCCTTGGATCAAATGCAGGATGTATTATATGTTCTCATGAATGATTCTTTTAATATCAGGGCCTATAGTGTCCCATATATTTATTACTGGTTTTAGGTTTTATTTTCATTATATTCCTATAATAATTTACATTTATTATTATATATTTCACACATTGATTTCTGGACATAAACCATTGTTATGTGTGCATTTTTTATTAAACATCACAAAATGCAATACAAAAGGATAGGAACAGTCAAATATTTCACTTAAATTCCTTCCATAATTTCCAGAAGAATCAACATCTACTGAAGAGTCAGTGTAGCCAAAGTAATGTTGTCTTCCTTTAGATGAAAACCAAGTTTCAGGAATCCCAGATCCTGTTTCAAGAGACAGCTGGAGGTAATAGAGGAGAAAAAAAATTGACATGTGTTTCTCATCTCAACTTACTGTACGTGCAGATGTTAGTATGAAGTACAATCAATTAATTCCATGAAGATGCCCTGGGTCCCCGATACTGGCCTCCCATCTGAACAATTTAGAAACATGGACAAAAACCTTAAAACACCTAAATAGGTGTGGATTTTAATCCTCTTACCTCACCCCTTCATCTTCCAGGTTGGATCATTTTATTCCTGGGACAAATATTAGGGATGGAGCCAAGAAATATACAACATAGTGTGTTTCACCTCCTAGTCATACCCAAATCACAAGTTTTATATGTCTCTTTTTCTCCCAGTACTATCATACTTCAGCTGACGTTATTTGTTGATCATGCCATAACCTTTTCAAATCTAAGTTTATGTTTTGTTTTATATTGTGACACATGAAGCTCCTGTGGTCAATAAACAGAGCCTGGAAAATATTGGGGGGAATGCAACAGTTAGGAGACAATCATGAAAATTGTTTCTGAAGAACATTCTTGAAACATTGTCAAATTTTTGTATCATTAATCACCATCATGATAGCCTATAATTTTGCATGATCCACATTGATTACACCTTGTGGTTTCACAATGTTTTACTAATCCTTGGCTATTCATCCTGAGAGAATACAACAATCAGATCCTAGTACCTCAAAAAACAAAAAAATATGGTCAAGATCCTATATGCTTTTAGTGGAATATATCTAGAGATCAGTGTAGTTACAATAGAGCCACAGCTGGGCTATTATTTCCATAAAGTGTGCTATGGCCTTGCACTCCTCCATTCTGACCCATTCCACACCCATCAAGAATAGTTTGTGTGTGTACTTGCAGGACAATTTGCTGCAATAAGCACCAATTTGTACACAACCTGTGGGAAGGTGCAACCACTTGTGCAACTATTGTTATGGTAGCATAGTACCCAAAATGATTCTAGCAATTGCTTATAATTGTCATAAGGAATGATCCTTCTTAAGAGACAAAGGATGACATATTTTTATGTTCCCTTACTAAAAGGAGCCTTTCAGATGTCTGTATGGAAAACATGGAGGAAAAAAATTGATATAACAAGTTAGTTCTGTAAAATTAGATCCTGATTCATATATCCACCAGGTACAGGGATTTTAATAGGATGCTGTAGTGGTTTGAGCATTAGACTATGACTCTGGAGAACAGGATTCAAATCTCGGCTTGGCCATAAACTCACTGGGTGGTCCTGGGAAAGTCACACTCTCTCAGTCTTCAACCCCCTTTAAAGAAACTTGCCAAGAAAACCTTGTGATTAAGTCATCGTAAGTGAGAAATGTCTTGAAGGCACACAACAACAGACAACAAACTGTTCTTATTACTTGTTTTTAATGGACGTGGTTTAAATTGTTCTACTGATAGTTAAATATTGCATGTGTGTGCACGCACACACACTTACTGATACATGCATTTTCCTAATGTCTATTTTAATTTTGTATGCTTCCTTGATTCCTAGTTCTGGGGGAAAGGTAGGATATAAACAAATAAAATGATGATGGTGATTAAAATAATCTGAAAAAAGTTTTCATATCATCCCCTCCCTTCCCTTCTGTTTTAGGGCTAATATTTTCCAGAGTTTAGCTCTGAAATCCCATTTAAATGTCAGAATACAGACCATGAAGAATTTACAAAAGAAAAGACTTGTTTTTTTTTTCCTTTCATGCCCTTAGAATGAAGAAATACAATATTATCAATGAGAATTGTGGGTCAGAACATTATCATTTATGGCCTAAATACAAACAGAGCCAACTCACTGAATTACCAAATTCCCATTGATTAGATGGATCCATTCTAATTAGAACAATTTAATTCAAGCCAATATATCTAATACAGAATTCTTAGCAAGTTAAAGCAAACTGTCCCTTCCTGAGTATCCTTTCTACCAAGTTAAAACCAAGTTAAAACCTAAGAGGCTCTCAAACTTTAATTTTTTTTCACTCTCCTTCAACCATTGACCTGAAAAAATGTGCTGAAGAGGTCTCACCAACGTTTTTAGTTCATGAGCTTTTATTCTTACAGGGTTGTAATTCAAAAAATTTCATTTTCCCCCACAAACCATAATTCCCTCTATAGAAAGGGAAAGTTTCTGTTCATGGAATCATTGGCATGCAATTCTCTCATTGGCACCATTCTGACAACACGTTTACATGGGCATGCATCCAGAAATTATGGTAGGCATTGTTCAATGATGGGAAAAATATGTTCTATGATATGAGGCCCTTGCATACTTAAACTTAATATGATGCCAACTGGTATAAGATAGTAAACTGGAAGCATCTATAGTTAACCCCATCACCTACAGTGAAGATTACCTATGGAGTCTTTATAAAATAGGAATATTGTACCACACATATATTCAAATTAATATAATTCAACAAAGTAAATATGCCCCACATTTTCCTGTTCTGCTTTCAATTTTCACTGAAGTTCCAATTTGTTTAATTTTTTTCATATAAGCAATAATTTTAGTAAAAACAAATGCATGCTTCAAGGAATTTTTCAGGCCAGTAGCTGGCATACAGTCAAGCCCTAAAATGCCACATGCCAATTTGTTTCAGCTATGTACTTCAGCGAAATTTCTTCATTCCATCTTTCATTTCTAATTTAAAGGAAATGCTTAAACCAATGAACATACAATGCCAGTTTTCCACATGAAGGACTGATTTTCCTATACTTTAATAAGAAATTGCAGCTAAAAATTTGTATTCTTTGCTCCTCCATTGTATTATTCTATTGAACTGAATGGAATTGAATGGAATTGCACTTCATTTCATAGAGAGTGAAAGAGAGAGTTAGCAATTAAACACCTCTAGGGCTCTGATCCCACAGGCAGTAAGTAGGACTTAGTGGGATTACATATAAAATTAATCTATTTAGTTTAAGTAACATATAATTTAGTTTGACCTGTGAGCCCTTGTCATTCCCTCTGTCCTATTAGCATTATCAGATATCCCTTGTAAAAAACAGCCAAGGGAACCCTTTATTTAAAAAACAAACTTTTGAACCACTATTGGATTTAAACACATTTCCCTCACATCAATTGAACTTGTGGAGGAGTAATCAGGTTGGTAGCTTGGTATGATGATCTGAGTGATGCCCACTGGGAACCTCCTTTTAAAGAGCTACCTGGCTAGTCCCAGAGGGGGCGATTTTCAGGAATGCTTAAGAAGCGTTCCCAGAAATCGCTTCCTGGGGAACACATCCAAAACAGGATGGGGATGTTTGGTGGCAGTGGCAGCATTCTCACTGTGCGGTAAAATCTGTTCCCTGCCGCCTCCTGTCCCCAGAACATTCCGTTTTGGAACGCTACAGGCCCGTTCCAGGGCCAATGCGGTAAAGTTCATTGACTGGTTTCATATAGGGCTTGCCTTCCTTTATAGAGATTTTTCTCCTTACAAGAATAAGGTCTACTGGTGACCCTTGTCCTTACAGAACCTGAAATCTTTTTATTCTCCTTTTGAGATGCCCTGGCTAAAGTTATTTTCAGGCTGCAAATCATAGTATTTCCACCCATGTGTTGGAATGGGAGAGGGCTGGAACAGAATGCCAGGGACAGATCAGTTTCAGAAAGGAATTTGGGAGTGAGGTTTAACAGCTAGTATTAGGTTGCTTTTATCAATATCCATCCAAAAGGGTTTACCACAATATATTTGTTGTATGTGTTTTGTATTTTTATTATAGGCCTCAGTGCTTTTTTTTTAGAAAAATGTTGCTTTGATGATGAAAGATAGATTATTACACTTGGCAAGAGGAAGCTATTTATTCAGATTTAGCTTGGAAGACACCATGGCTGTTTTTACTTCCAATGTCTACCTCAAGAAATATTGGAAACTGCTGTGGCAATACGCTTGCCATCTCTACACAGCATAAGTTCTGTTTCACACAATTTTGCCTCAGCACCCACACATTGCCAAAAGACCTGTATATGGTTTATTGCATGGTAACCATCTTAAACCTAAGAGATAGGCCTCATTCACACGTCTTATTGCTACACACTGGCCAATGTTCCACACTGAAGGCAATAGCATATGCCAATGCACATCTGACAGGTCACCCAACTCCATGGTTATTTGTTAAGCCAGCACTGTTGTGGTTGCTAATACAGAAAATATTAATCACATAACTGTTGCCACTGTAATATGATGTTCTGATGCTCCAAAAGTATGGATTTGGTGGGAGCTATTAATTTTTTTTATTATCCAGTGTCCCCAGGCAAAACAATATTATACAATAACTCATTGACATATTCAGTACTGTAACTTTTCACTTCTTGTTTCAGACATCTAGAGCTATTTATTCTTTGAGTTGTCTTAGACAACTTAATCTGTGTGGGGGACTGGGAGCTTGATGATGTTGCCTTACAGCAGAGGATTGATCTAGAAGGTTTTGATATTCTTTTTCATGTCTTTGTTAGGTTCACTATATGACTGAAAGAATTCTCATTTATACCTATGTCAGACCATGGGAAAGCTATGTTTGGCAACACAACTCCCAGATTCCTCAGACATCTTGACCATCATGAGAGTTGTGTACCAAAAAAGTGAATTTTCCAAAAGCTAGACTATGAACAGGAATGAAATAATGCAACATGCAAACCATATATCCAAGGATCCACTTCAGTAATTACAGATGCCATTTATGTGATACAGAACACTGCAAGGATAATCTCTGTGACTCTGCCTCCATATTTGGGAGCAGTAGGGGGCCAACATGGTGTAGTGGTTTGAGCATTGGACTATTGAAATATGTTTCCAACTTCACTGGAAGATAAGGACCATTCTGCTCCCCCGCATTATCTTACAATGTGGCTGAAGTGGTGTGGAAAGATGCAGTCCCTAAAATAATCCTTGACCTTTTAAGCCATTTAAACTTTTAAAGATCAGTACTGAGACTTTGACTTGTGCCCAGAAACATACTGGTACTATGTGCAGATTTTGAAAGAAAAATGTAATACAGTAATCCCTTGCCATCTGCAGGAGATCCATTCCAGACCCTCCTGCAGATAGCAAAAAGCATGGGACCTTAAGTCCCATGCTTTTCAATAGGTGTGCATGCATGCTTCTGCCTGTGCAAGCACCTGCATGTATGCACGCCCATTGAAAAAGCTGGGGCTTGCCATCCATGAAAGCTCAGATCCACAGGTGTCAAGTCCATGGTTGGCATGGGCATGCTGTATGATCTTGTAAGCAAATATGTATCAGTATTCATATTGCTGTCATTTCAGAAGACACTTCAAAGGGATACCATGCAGAATACACTGTAGTATCTAGATGTAACTAAGGCATGTGTCATCATGACCAAGTCTGATTATACCACATTCACAGTCTTACAGGATGTTTTCAAAATATGACTTCTTGCCTGGCTGAGGATGTTCAGTGTGGTTAATCCCTTATATAGATTAACACCTGCAGGCTACATAGCTACCTATTTATTCTACAAATCCCACTATAGAGCCAGGAACACCTACAGTTTTCTTCTCTTTGCCAGTTCTTCAGAGGATGTTGCTTCTGAGCAGCTAGACTGGGATAAGAATCATGTGATCCTCTAGATGTTTTTAGACTACAACACCCAGTGGCATCTGAAGGGCTGCATAACTATCATTCCTATATTAGACTATTTCCAACTTTGCTTCTTCTGCTTATGTGGAAATAATTTAGGCTCAGAACAGATGGGCCCTTGAGGCTACCTCGTCACACTAGAGGGTTGCCTGGTGGGCAGAGCATAACGGTGACATCACAGCTGCACTGCCTCCAAACGGAGCGGCGCAGCTGCAACGTCACCACACCATCTCTGGCGCTTTGCAGCATCGCAGCAGCACCGCCAAAAGGAGCCACTTCCAGGAGCTCCTTTTTTGCTCTGCAGCAGCACCATGCAATTTGGTTGCTGTGGTACTCCTGCGGAGCAAAGAGAGGTGCCGGGGAGGTGCCTCTTTGTTGCGGTGTGTACCCCACCTTAGTTTCCCAGGCTGTGTAGCTGATGTAAGGACTATTTACTGCCCATGCCTTTCCTGGTCTTTCCATTCAAGCTTTAGGCTGATACTGTGAAGATTTTGATTTATTGAAGGGTTCCCTTGAGCCTCTCTTCTAAGAAGAAAACAACTTTACCAGGAATAATATAAGACAAAATCATTGGGGTGGCCTGCTATTGTTTTTGACAAGGCTGAAATCATCCCAGGAAATAGTCTAAGTAGTTATAAATCATGTCAAGGGACACCATATACTCACAGCTCTCTTTTTTAGAACTATTATGCACATTTTAGGGGACATCTTTTCCCACACATTTCTTTGGGGAGTTCCATACTTACTCATTCTCTATTGAAATGTTGTTTATAAAATACTTTTGAAAGAAGCAAGATGTTGCTGTTATGAATTCTTCAAAAAAAATAAGAGGAGAGGAGAGAGTATGTTAAAGCAGACAGGAGTATGATTCTGTGGATCTGCTATTGTACTTGTATATATTGCAATGAGCAAGTCTCTGTTCATTGCCAATGTCGTTTAATACATGAGGTTTCCATTCTGTTGCCTTCAGTGTTTTTGGAATCAACTGAAGCTGAAACATCCTGGAAGAAAATTTCAGTTTTTGCACCCCCTGGTTTCAATTATCTTTAAATATGACGCACAAACACTGCTTTTAAAGATATGTGACTGAACAGCCATATAAGGTTCTTTTGCTTTTTTTGAAATACATGTGGTTGAAATCTGAGACTTGCTGGCTGCCAAGTTCCAATATTTGTAATACAGTATTGGCACAAGAAAATAAGTCATTGTTCAGAGTATAATTTTGAGAGCAACTATCATCCATAAGACAAAATCTGTATTCTCATACTCCAGCTCATGGTTGTTGGACAATCCAATAATCCTCCATTAAACTCTTTAAAAGTTGGAATAAACAATCTAGTTTTGTTTCTTCAGGTTTTCAAAAGTAAGCCCCTCATGTAACCTATACCAAGCTGAGCTGAGACACGTCCATCTAAAACCAAAAGGACTTTAAAAATATTATTTTGACATTGCAAAAAGATCTCTGTGCTTATAATATAAAAATATTTACAAAGTGGGTTGTATTCTATTTAACTCATTCACACTTTAATTGCAAAACTGGCTGTAACATTAATGAGATAACTGAAAATTGAAACTCAGCTCCTGCCAAATAAGAGACATTTGGATTGTGGCATGGAAAAGTCTGAGGTGTATAAGCAAACACATAGGCAAAACTTAGCTGAGATAAGGCAAAGTGCATCAGGTAAAAATTGGAGGATTTTCTGTGGAGTTGGAGCTTGTCATAGGAGCTGTTCTAGTAGAGGATAACATAGATCATGCTCCCATAGTTCCTTCCTTTAACTAGTGCACTTTGGGTAACAAAATGTTATCATCTCTGAGATCCCAAGATCTGTTGTGGGCTTTGCACCCTGACATTTATATAGAATCTTGATATGATAGTTCACCATCATGTAAAAGTGGAAATTCCAAAGTTATCTATCATTAAAGGGGAACAGCTACAAGAAGTACACATGAAAGGGCCCTCTACATGTGTTTACATGGGTAAGGCAGAACCTGGAAAGGTTGTGATTCTACAACAGGAGTGGACAAAGTGAAGCCGTAGGTCTCATGTGATTTCTTGCTTTTTAGCCCTCAGCTCCTTCAAGCTACCTAGACTGCCAAGGACTTTTCTGGCCAAAATGGGAGAATTGCTTCTCCTAGAAGTTTACTAAAGTTGTTACTTTACCTTTTAAATAGATTGCAGACCACACATAAAATGTTTTAACATAAAAATGCATCTGCTTTTTCTTGCTAAATGGTGATGGTGATCATGATTGACCATTATGCACAATCTTTGCAGGCCCAGAAATTCCCAGGGCAGAAAATTGTTCCCCAAGCCTACCAGTATTTCCTATCCATGTTCCAGAAGCAGATACAGCTACAGTCACTGGGCCATCACCATGGACAGCACAAATGAGAGTTGCTCCTTTCCACTACAGTCTCCCAAGAGCAATATAATAAACCACCAGAAAACTGCTTGTGTCTCATTCTGCAAGAAAATAAAAGGGAAACTTTGTAAATGTGAGGGTATCTTGGTGGGTACACATGTCGAAGTGAAAGCAGCACCCTCACTGTGGAATTCTTGCCCAAGAGAAGTCAGCCTTGCTCCATTCTTTTGAATTTTGGTGAATAGTAAAAGTGTGGCGTATTGGTTTGAGCATTGAACTTGGACTCTGGGGAGCAGAGTTCGATCCCTGCTCAGTCATGTAACTCAGTAGGTGGCCTTGGGCAAGTCATACTCTTTCAACTTAAGAGAAAGGCAATGGCAAACCTCCTTTAAAAAATTGACCAAGAAAACCACATGATTGGTTTGCCTTATGGTCACCATAAGTTGGAAATGACTTGAAGGCACACAGCATGCACACATCAAGTCAGCCCTCTGTATCCACAGATTCTTTATCCATGGATTCAAGAATACACAGCTTGAAAAAAGTTTTTGAAAAGTATAAATTCCAAATAACAAACTTGATTTTGCTTTTTTATATAAGGGACAACATTTTACTCTGTCATTGTATTTAATGGGACTTGAGCATCCACAGATATTGGAATTCATTGGGGAGTCCTGTAACAAAACCTCAGTGGAATACAAATGATCAGTGTGTGTTGCTTCACTTGGCATTTAGTCCTTAAAACTAGAAATACCTGTTGGGGTGTTTTAACAGTCTGTGGCTTTAAAACTATTTTAAAAGATAGGTTTTTGCCTGTTTTTAAATGCTTGTCTTTGTATATTTAATGCTTAGTTTAAAAGTTTCATTAAGTGTACATTACCTTGGGGGTCCCAGTGGACTGAGAGTCAATTGATACGTATTATAAATAAATAGTTAGGCAAACATACCAACAAACAGATTCCACAGAGTTGTAATAACCAACTTCAGGCATGCATTGAAAACATTAAATACATGAGGAAGAGGAGGACCACTCTAACCCTTGTTGTTCTTCCATGGTTTCATCATCCATTTTACAT
>NC_056526.1:157034331-157111609 GCF_019175285.1 Sceloporus undulatus | reverse complement strand
AGATAATGCCTTTCTGTGAAGCTCTCCATCCAATTCTGAAATCTGAAAAAAGGGCCAGAGGTAGAGTGCTGTCACTTAACTGTGTTTAGTTTCTGAATGTGTGGAGATGGCTAATGTGGCTCTGTTTTAGTCCTGAGGGAAGTAAAACATATGTTTCCATATACAGGACTTCATGCTACTTTAAAAAAAAAAAAGATATCCCTGATAGAAGACTATGGGAAATTTCAAATAGGTACACCTTCTAAGAAGGAGGTACCCTTTCATAACCTCAGTATTATGTTTCCTTTGTGAGACATCTCTATAATTACTTCATTGTAAAAACACCACATACACTTCCTTCACATCTTTTACTCTGATAAATTTTTGCTCCAAAACAGCAGCTAAGAGTCTCTCTAATGTTACAAATAGCATTGCCCACATTACAGTGACGACATATGCCAGGAATGATTTGGATCTGTAGTGTCAACATGTACAGACAGTGTGGACAGAGCTCACTCCATATAAATCTTTAGCAGCATTGTTTGCTCTGAAAAGAAACAACTGACTTAATGGCGATGCCTGTCATCTGGTTTCAAGTCTTTGCTGTGTCAACACACAGAAGTAACCTCAATTAAAATGTTTACTCTTGAAGTAAAAGAATCTTTAGCATATGGTACATACATTTTATCACAAAAAGTTTTTGACATAGGGTTGATTTAGAACATGTTATCCCAAGTGTGGTGGGGGGGGGGGCTAATACACTATAGACATCTCTGAGGTATCAATGTTTTTCAGGCTTCATGTTCTTTAATAAATTCAATTTAATGATATTTTTCTCCACAGTCTGACTCCTTCTGTATTAAGCTTGAGCAGCCTATGTATGGTGAAAGAAGAACAGGGCATACAACGAGGACTGCATTCTAGTTATTTGGTTGGAGGGGAAAGCTTAGACATTAATACATTTTACCAGATTATTTTGGAATTCTAAAAGCTGAGCAACATTCCCTGTACTTCAGGATTCTGTCGAGAATTCTATATTATCTGGATTCTACCAACCAGCAATAATGTTTGATTTTTCTGTTTAAGTTATTTATATTAGCTTTCCATCCCAAAAATTATTCAATGAGCTCTTCTAGATCAGGCAAATGTTGCTAGCGTTTATGGTATTTTTTGCTGTAGTTCTTCAGCTCTATCGTTTTTTGTTTTGTTTTTTTAAGTATCCAAATGACATTTCAGTTGTACCAGACTGTATTCTGGCATTTCCCAGTACCAATGGCAATATTTTATTCCAACCTTCAAGTAGATTTCTTTTTCATTGCAAGAGAACTCAGAACAAAGAAGTCTCCTCTACATCTATCTTTCTTTCTTTCTTTCTTTCTTTCTTTCTTTCTTTCGTGCATCAGTGAAATGGCACTTATGCAGTATAGCACTATAACTCTTTAGGCAAAAAATTAAAAAGAAAGGAGAAAACTTGCCTCAGAAAACTACACACCCGATTAAAAAAAAACTTTGAGAAGATCCCTAGTTCAAATCCAATAAATCAGCACAAGCAACCTCCAGAGAAATGGAACATTTGGGCACAGGGGCAACATCAGCTGGTGAAACCTTCATTGGTCTTCAGACCAATGTGGAAAATCCCAATGCCTTATAAAATTGCCCAAGGCTTTGCCCAAACATTCCACCACAATTTCCACAGGTTATGGAGTTGAAATGGCGAAGATGTACTTTCGTTGGAGAATTTAGTTTCACAAGGAGGAGAGAAATGTCATGAAAGCATACTACCACTAGAGAGAGAGAAAATATGCCAGCCACAGATGCTGGCAAAACGTCAGGAATAAACTCTTCTAGAACATGGCCACATAGCCCAAAAAAACCACAAAAAACTATGGATGCCAGCCATGAAAGCCTTCGACTTCACATTAAAAATATATTCATTTAAGAAATTGCAAATTTGCAAAAATGCATGAGCCATTTAATTCATTAACATAAATTCATCAGTCAAGTATTGCTTTAAGATTTACCTTTTCTCTTCCTAAATTTAGATCCCCATACATCATTTTCTTGGAAGAATTTGTCATGTGTATGCAATGCAATGCACTGAGTAGTAAAATGCAACTGAAAAATTAAATTGGCAGTTAAATGAGTAAACAAGCTAGAGTGAAGTCAAGTCAACACTCTACAACAAAAAGCTGTTACTGATTGTACCTGCTCTTCAAAAGGGAGTGAGGTAAATAAGGTCTATTTTGGTAAATGGACACTGTAGTTTAGCATGAAAATGACTGATTTATTCTCACAGAAATGAATGTCAGTATTTTCTACTTACACCCTTCTGAATCTTACTAAAATATGCACCATCTGTACCCAAACCAATGTCTGAATATCATTACTAAAAGAAAAACAGTATGCCGATCTCAGTGTCTCCTGACACTGATTGGTTTTGTAAGTCCCTCGTTGTCTATCCATGTGGTTTTAAGTTTCGAAAGCTTGGCTCATCTCACTTATTAGAAACATAAGATTGGCTAAATATGAATTTGATTAAATAGTTCTGTTTACTTGCAATGGAGAAAAAGAAGCAATCAACAAAAACATATGACTTCGTGAAAATACATTTTAGAATCTAGTCCATGAGGAAGGGTGTGTGTGTGTGTGTGTGTGTGTGTGTGTGTGTGTGTGTCTTGCAGAAGTGGCTGTGTGGAGGCAATTTTTTTAAGTATCCATTCTAGACATGTTTGTATAAGAATGTAATTTGAAATATGAGTTTTCTTTTCAGCATTTTCATGATGGATTACCTTTATAATTGGTGACACAGTACTCTCCATATAAACCTTAGAAAGGGAATTATCCTCAATGGTTCAGTCAGCATCGCTACAATGGAGTTTTCAAAAGCATGGGCAAGTTGAATTATGCATTTTGGAGACACTTTTCACCTCACTGCTAGACATTCGTCAAGCTGAAAGCAACAACATGTAAGAATCTTTTATTTGGGCAGTCTTTCAGTAGCCAGAAGGATGTATGAGTGATTTTGGTTCCATATACGTTTTAATATATTCCACATTTTCAGTTTTTATAAATGTTATTTTCTGTATTGTTGCCATTGGGGACAGCTCAGTTAAAACACTAAACAAATACATAAATAAAGACTGACCAGAGAGGCAAGTGCTGTGGAGTTCTGGAAAGATAGCTTCCATTTTATGATTCAGTGATACTGGAAGTTCACAGCATTGATTTATGATTAGATATTTGTAGATGGGGAAACACTTTGGCTCAGTCAAGTAGAGACTTGACATTCTAGACACTGACAAGTCATGAAAAAACCTCAACTGGCCAAGACTCATCTATACAACATCCAAAATGATGTGTAAGGACTATTAAGAAGATGCAACAATAGAGCAATAATTCCATTTTTACCCATAGTTAATCCATCATGATTAAATTTGTGCAGCTTTGAGTTGCAGCTTTAACTGCAACCCGATGTGTTCAATTGTTCTGCCTTTTCCTATCACGTTCATAAATGCATACGTTTTCCATCTCTCTGTTCTTAAATGTTTTCCAGCTGTTTGGGATTCTGTATGTTAAGATTTTCATTCCAAGTGCTATAGAATCTGGAGACTTTAAGGGTAGGGCACACTTGGTTGTGGGTTGCAAAATGAACCTACCGGTTTTGTTGACAAACCATTTGGATTTTCACATTGAAATGAATGAAAATCAATCCATAAGAATAGATTTATTTCTTGATAGACTTACAAAATGCACAAGGCATACAAAATTATAACTAGAACCAGGAAAAACAGCAGAAGGGAATTTTAGACTTGACTATTGCTATACAGCCATAGCCTCCATGCACCATTGAGATTACAGCAGAGACAGCTTTTGCCCATAATCTGATAAGACTACACTCCTCACATAATGCCATTACACAAGCAGTTCTATTTTCTCTGTTCTCAGGGATAGAGAGGCAGGCTGCTGCAATGGTAACAAGAGAAAGAGGCTGCCAGCTCCAAGCCATTTATTTTCAAATGCCTGGCTTTGAAGAGGTTTCATACAGCCAAGATGATATTGTTGCTATTCTTGTTGTTTTCTTTATTTATTTTCCACCTTTTTCCCAAGACTGAGACTCAAGGCAGCACACACTTTAAAAATATAACTGTTAAAACATACAAAAAGGCAACATTAAAACTGAATTAAACTATAAACCATATTAAAAACGCAGGTTGAAAACCAACTAAAGTAGACCTATTGAATCAATTGTTGGGTGGTGAGTCAACCAACAGATGAATCCCACTGAATGAGTCTACTCTAGGTAAGAGTAAAACTAGGATCTGAATCATTCACTCTAAAAAAGATTTCTAAAAGTCAAACAATATAATTTTTAAAAATCCAGCACTTACAACCATTTTGTTAAAAGCATTCAGTTTGAAAAGTATACCTGAGGTAAAAAAAAAGTCTTCATCTGCTGACTGAAGGACAGAAAGGAGAGGGTCATTCTAGCCTCCCTCAGGAGGGAGTTCCAAAGTCATGGGGCAGCCATTGAAAAGGTCCTCTCTTGTGTTCACACCAATTGTATCTGTGAGGCTGGTAGGACTGAGAGAAGGGTCTCTCATGTGGATCTAAGGATATGGACAAGATCATATGGGGGTATATGGTCTGTCAGATAGCCTGAACCTAAGCTGTACAGGGTTTTAAAGATCATAATCAGCAGTTTGAACTGTGCCCAGAAACAGGCTGGCAACCAATGGAGCTGCTGGGGCAGGGAAATTGTATGATTCTTGTAAGGTAATATGGAAAGAGAGGCTTAGACAATTGCCTGTGCCACTAGACAGGCTATTTTCAAAGTTATTCACTCCATACTATATTGGCTATATTTGGAGAACATATACATTAAAGACAGCAGACTCTGTCTCATTGCCATCTCTATTTCTGCTTTTCCTTATTCACAACAGTAGTCTCTTCGTGCCACTGCTGGTGCCTTCACTTCCACAATTGGTATAATCACAGAAGTGAAGCAAAGATGATCATGGACACAGCATTCCAATAAATTAATTCTCAGTTACATGTGTGAAACAAAACCATTCCTCATCTAGATATTTTTTGCAGTTACGGATCACACAAATGGATGTCTCTGTAGTACTTAGTATTACTTTCTTGACTGTGACCTATTTTATTCCAGACCAATCGAGAATAAAATATAATCAATTCACTCTCAGTGAAAAAAGTATGCATTGAAATAGAATGATAGAATCATAGAATAATAGAGTTGGAAGACATCACAAGGGCCATCCAGTCCAACCCCCTGCCATGCAGGAACTCTCATTCAAAGTATCCCTGGCAGATGGCCATCCAGCCTCTGTTTGAAGACCTCTAAGGAAGAAGACTCCACTATACTCCAAGGAAGTATGTTCCACTGTTGAACAGCCCTTACTGTCAGGATGTTCCTCCTAATGTTGAGGTGGATTTTTTTTTCCTGTAGCTTGGATCCATTGCGCTGGGTCCTAGTCTCTGGAGCAGCAGAAAACAAGCTAGCTCCCTCCTCAATATGACATCCCTTCAAATATTTAAACAGGGCTATCATATCACCTCTTAACCTTCTCGTCTCCAGGCTAAACATCCCCAGCTCCTTAAGTCGTTCCTCATAGGGCATGGTTTCCAGGCCCTAAGCCATTTTAATCATCCTCCTTTTAAATTGTGGTGCCCAGAACTGGATGTAATAGATGTAACTTTCCTGTGTTTTAGACCAGGGATAAGAAATCTTTGGCTATCCAAATGTTTTGCTCTACAATTCCCACAATCCCTTGCCATTGCCCAGGTTGGCTGAAGCTTCTGGGAGCTGATGTTTTTTGAGGGGAAAAACCAGTGGGACAAAGGTCCTCCACGCCTCCTTTAGACATTCTCCTCTCTTATCTTTCAAGTCATTCCAAATACGACTCATGCTTGTTGCCTGGCACAGGCAGAAAAAAAGGGGGGACACCTGTGAAACAGATACTGTATGTCCAGCTGCATGCATGGCAATATAGTATTGTACACCATGCAATTTTTTTTGCAGTACGATCAGGTAGGCATCAGCAGTGGGACATTTTCATATTAATGCCTTTCTGTTTTCTTGCCAACACATTCCTAGCATTCTACAAGTTGGTGTTCTGGCATGTGCACACACTTTTCTTCCTTCCTAATTACTTTAAGATACTTTGCACTTTTGGTAACATGACATTTTGCTGACTTACGAGCAGTTCAAAACAGATGCTTGCCATGAAAACAGCTGAGATTGAAAACATGCCTTTTACTTAGTCCTAGGTGGTGCGTGTCTGGGAAGTCAGTTAATGTGGGTCATCTGGTTACAAGATATTGCTTTGGGGTGGGAGCAATGGAGGCCTATCTAATTGCACAAGTGGAGCAAAGGAAGCACTTAGGTTTTTTATTTTATTATGCTGTCTGAACCAAAAACACAGAAGATGACCATCAAGAGAAGACCACATTATCTTTTGGAAAGACCATATTTTAAAGTATTTTACAACTATTATCTTATAACAATCACTTGGGGGGGGGGGCTTTTATGGTAACATATGGAACAGTCCTAACAGAATCATATCCTTTCCAACACAATTGGCTTCAAAATGGAGAAATTTACACATACTGTATGCTCATCTTTTCCATTCAATGGATTTCATTGATTGTCAGTCTTGACACAAAGAAAATCAAATCAGTTGAAGTGTGGTGCTAGAGAAGAATTCTGTGGATGCCATGGACTGATAAAATGACAATTAAATGTGCCTTACAGCAAATCAAGACTGAACTTTCAAAGAAGAAAAGATTACTAAACTGAAGCTGTCATTCTTTGGACTTATCATGAGATGACATGACTCACTGGAAAAGACAATAATGGTTGATAAACTGGACGGCATAGGAAAAGAACAAGATCACACTACAATTGGATAGATTCAATCAAGGCAGTCATGAACCCTGAGTTTGCAAGACCTGAGCAGGATGTTTGATGACTGGGACTCTTGGAGGTCTCTCATTCATAGGCCTTCCATAAGTTAAAGTCAACTTGACACCAAATAAATACCAACTCACAAAATTAGTCCAACTGATTTTAATTAGATTTATTCCCAGTTAAGTGTATCTAGGTTTTCAGCCTTCCAGAACAATCCTACTAGTTCAGGGCTGGGTTGGAAAGAGACATGCAAGGCAAACTTTCACTATTTTCTAGGCTCTGGTGCCTCACTACTGCCAGACAAGCAAGTGTGTGAGGCGGACATCCCATTCTACAACAGAAAGAAATGAGCTATGGCAGCTCTTTGGCTGGTATATTTTCTGTCTTTGTAGGGGGCATGTAGGGATAATCACTGAGCCTAGAATCCTATGGGTCTTTGGCCAACCATAACACACAGCCCCAAACACAACACAATTGAGAAAAGACCTCTGGAAATAGCGGCCCCTCTCTGCTAGTGGGGCTGATGGAATTCAAAAGCTAGACTCCCTTAAGAAGCAGGAGGCTCCCTTAAGACCTTAACATTGGCTGATTCATTTATTTGTGTGCATGTTAGATTTCTTTTAACATTTTTAAAAAATATATATAAGTAAACAACTATATACAAAACATATCACAACAATAAAGCAAAATAAAACAATTCATCTCACAATTGTGTTGCAGGTCTCCTTCTTGGGTTCTGTTCAATGTAAGTGGTCATTTTAAAGTCCAGTGTTGTCTTTGTGTAAATCTTGTCCAGAATGTCCAACCAAAGGTTCAGATGAGATGCAGGTTGTCTTCTCCTGTTTCTCACTTTGTTTACAATGTTAATGATTGGGAACCATTTGTCTATGAAAGGTCCTGATTTTGGTCATCCTGCTTAACTTGCCATTCTGTCTGACAGCTTTTCAAATGACCATAGGCCCCATACCTTTTTCCACCACATAGCTAAAGATACCTCCCCTGTTTTCCATCATCTGGCAATTTCTACAAGGGCTGCTGTAATGAGGAAATCTATGAGGTTTTTATATTTCAGATTTCAATTTGTGTCTACATATATTGATAACAAAAGTATTTCTGGACATAATTTTACTTCTTGGTTGGTAATGAAATTTGTTCAACTACTAACTGCCAAAATGTGTTTATCTGGGGCAGTCTAGCCAGATGTGTAGAAATGTGTAATTATCATTATAACCATGCCAACATTTTGGAAGAAACATTTTTAACCAGTCTGGCTAGCTTCCCTGGAGTCAAGTACCATTTGTGTATACTTTTCAAGGTGTTTTCTCTAACCAATGCTGATCTGGATTTAAAAGGGGTGGAAGACCAAATTGTAGTCCATTTTGAAATGGGAATTGAAAGATTCAAATCCATTTCTCAAGTTTGCTCTATGCCACAGATGTTTTGGTAAGAGTGGTCTAAATTGCTATGTGTCAACATCGCTTATGAGGACCAACTCAACATTCAAAAAGCTACCAATCTCCAGTTTAAACCTTCAGGATTTACTTGCCTAGGAATCACCATTACAAAAGATTTCCATCAGATGATCCCCCAAAACTAGAATTTCTTAAATGGCTAGGTATTCACACTTATACTTATTTTACCTTATTTTGATTAATGCCATGTGAAATTGCTATTACGTTGTTCTCCAATTACAGGTGCTCTGATCCATTTAAAAATTAGCCATTTCAAGAATAGCATTGTTCACTACAGATTACAATCTATGAGAAACTGGACAAAGGATTAATCTGTTTGCATATCAATACTTTAAAATACATTTTTAATAACCCTTTAATATTTCAGTCTAATATAATCTATTTCATTAAGAACAAATAATTTTTTTGGATAAGACGAAAGTCCATCCATTTCAGAGCAAGGTAGTCACACCATCTATTTATAAATGTGCCAAACTGAGGAAAACACTACATGGATCTGATGAATTAAACTAGGTCCACAAAATTTCATGCCATAACAAATCTGTTAAGTCTTTAAGATGTCACAAAAGCTTTGTTATTTTTACTGCTTCTTGTTGTTGATTTTCAGTACAATCCTGTATTAGATGACTTCTTATCTTGTGTAGGCATTGCTATTATAAAGAATAAGTGCATACAATGGTTATATGGAATTTTGCAGAAATTCTCCAACAGTTGAGCATAAAGCACAGAACACAAAACCTAGACAGAAGCAAAACTACATGAGATATAAAACCATAACCCTGTAAGTGAACATGTATTGTTATTTTATTTCCAAGGTGAGAAAAGGGAAAGGTTCTACAGTGAAGGTCACATGTTTATTTCTTCTCTTAAATTTCCTATAAATTGCTTTGACTGGTCAAAAATCAAGTGAGGCTAATGCAACATCCATATGTTCTATGGTTAAGGAGGTTAAACTAGTTTTCACAGATTCTTGAGTTTAACTATGATCTACCCACATCTGGGCTTTGTTGACTTTTATTTATAGTTTGGAAGCAAAAAAAGCCCTCATAAATTATGTCCTGGTGTCACAAAGATCATGCAACATGCAAGCACTCTAAAATAAAATATGATTTTCAAACAAAGTCAACGTTTTATTGGGCTCTAGCAAACCATTTGAAAGTACGCTATTGAGTGGTAATATTTATGCTGTTGAATTGACCTTTTCAATTTCTAATGCAGTTTGCAGACAGTATTATTACATTTATGGTTTCAGTGGCTTTGAACTCTAGCATGGAAACTTTAACAATTCACAACAAATAAGCCAGGTTGTGTAGTAATCAAAAATGATTCTCAGAAACTGTTATGTAATTGTGTGCACAAACATGCACATAGAGAATTTAGTGGTCCTGCTAATGTTTCTAGATAACAGGCCTCCTTATTTTTTTTTAAAAAAAAAAATCAAGGTGGGTACTAAGA
The DNA here is from genome assembly GCF_019175285.1 of Sceloporus undulatus. NCBI lineage: Eukaryota > Metazoa > Chordata > Lepidosauria > Squamata > Phrynosomatidae > Sceloporus > Sceloporus undulatus. Next base: position 157,101,775 of record NC_056526.1, on the reverse strand, counting down.
AAAATGATATGACAGTAATAAAAACATTTGAAAATTATTAGCAAATCTGTCAAAATACAGGAGTACAAACAGCCAATACCAGAACATGACAGATTCTGAGAGGAAGAAGCAGGAAGAATCAAGAAGCAGAAGTACAAGCTGAGTCTCCCTTACCTGGAATTCCAAAATCCAAAAAACTGAAATCCAAATTTGCTCACATAAGTATCTGATATAGTGATACTAGTCCTTGCTGATGGTTCAATGTACACAAACTTTTTTTCATTTATTGAAATTATTGTGCACAAAATTACTTGCAGATTATGTGTATAAAGTGCATGTGAAACATAAATGAATTTCATGTGTAGACTTGGGTGCCATCTCCATTGTGCATACACAAATATTCTAAAATCCAAAACAGAAAATCCCAAACAATTCTGGTTCAGATATGGAGACTCCAGCTGTAATCTAATGAAGTAAAATGACTTTGTTTTATTATTTTTTCAAATGACATCAACATTATGTCACAATGTACTTATGTCATGTATCAAATCTAACACAATTAGATTTTTTTGTGGGTTTCGGGCTATGTGGCCATGTTCTAGAAGAGTTTCTTCCTGACGTTTGCCAGCATCTGTGGCAACGTCAGGAAGAAACTCTTCTAGAACATGGCCACATAGCTCGAAAAACCCACAAAAAACTATGGATGCCAGCCATGAAAGCCTTCGACTAACAGATATACTTACATTATGAGTTGGATCTAGACTTATTCATGCTTAAAACAGATCCAGTGAAATCAAAACAACAAATAAGCCCATTGTAAAGTCAGTGTACGAGGTCATATTACCTCATACCATAAAAATTATCACATATAAATGAACCACAGTCCCTCTAATGCCTAAACATGCAAATACTTTGGAAGAAGGTAATAGATTTTCTATCTGTAATGACTAGCAGTGGCATAACATCAACTGCATCCTTCTTCTGCTGTCAATGTTCAGAAAGAACTACCTAACAAATATCTTCTCTCTTTTTTACTAACAGCTAGATGACAGCTGAACACTGGGGGGAAAGCAGATTCATTGGAATCATGGAGAGATAGAGAAGACTCAGTCTCCTTCCATACTGCAGTCACAACAAACCACTTCTCCCCACACTTAACATTAAAACAGACACTGAACAGTCACAGAACCTAGCACTTTATGAAGTGTCTCTTCTTTCCATGGCTGTCATAAAACAGCTGAAATTGTTTGACTTTCTACTGCTTTTCATATGGCCTTCACATCACAGGCAGGTCCTTCCTTCTGAAATTGCTCATATCTTTCAACTCTAGCTGATAGTTTTCCCTGTAAAGGTAATTTAACCATCTGTCCTAATCAGTCGATATAGGCTAATATGTTTATTAAGCTGAATCATTCTGCCGCTTTCAAAATATGGATTTAATAATCTTCAAACTCTCCTGATGTGCAAACATCTTGTCTAGTGGAAACTGAAGATATTATTTTACTGTCATCGGAGAAACTGGCAGCAGGTTTGCTTGGGCAACATTTAGATTTGTCTTGTAAGGGGTTTGAGTGAGAATTTGAGTTCATTTTTTATAAGAATTTACCCAAATTTGCAAATTTCATCATATGGGATGATAAGAATTTGAGACTAAAAAACTACAGAGAAACTACAACTATTCGACTCCTAGTCAGACCCAGGGCTATGATTACTTAATTCTTACAAATCTGTGCTTGAATATTTTTCTTTTAAAACCTTTACACCAATATGGCAGGAAGTACAACACACCAACTCCATGCAGGAAATAATTGTACTTATTGAATTTGGATAGTCCAAATGAGATAATTTCATTACAGTTCATTTTCTGAAGAATTTGCCAGAATTTTGTTGTTGTGTGCCTTCAAGTCATTTCTGACTTGACCCTAAGATGAAATTATCTTGGGGTTTTCTTGGCCAGTTTCTTCAGAGGGGGTTTGCCATTGCCATCCTCTGAGGCTGAAAAAGTGTGACTGAAGCTGAATAAGATCGCCTAGTGGGTTTTATAGCCAAGCTGGGATTTGAAACCTGGTCTCCAGAGCCATAGTCCAATGCTCAAACCACTACACCACACTGGGTTCATATTCACAACAGAATGAGGTTTTTTGTTTTTTAAAAAAAGAGAGAGAGAGAGAGAGAGAGAAAGCACTGAGAAAACTGCAACTGAAATATTCCCCCAAGCCTACCATTACATCAAAGGGGTTAAATGTTACATCAAGGGGGTTAAGATAAGGGATTGCCATGAGGTTTTTACCATCAATGATAGACTCAGAAAATAAAGCAAAACTAATGTTTCAAAGAAGATATAGTTCCAGGAGAAAAGGAGAGAGAGAGAGTTGCTGAAAGCTTACCAACCTTTTAAAAAAAATGATTATTGACAAAAAAAAATACACAGAGAAGGCAGTGATGCATACACTTGTTCTGGTTTATCTTCAGCATAGCCCAAGCAGAAAAATATTTGGCTCTCTCTGCTTTCCTGTTGCAAGAACAAATTAGAAATTTGCTTTTGGCAATCCTGCACTACTCTCAATTAACTTGCAGAGCTAGGAAGAGAAAGGTAGACATCCTTTATGACTGCTACTGCTTTCTAGCTTTGCATTTCTTGATTTTTCTAGGACTTATCTTTTACATCCAGCATTGTTACAGACATTGCCTGAGGTTTGAGCATAACCTGATGCCATATATTATTATTATTATTATTATTATTATTATTATTATTATTATTAATCATAAAAACAAATACATACAATCACACCAACATAATAAATAAATAATAATAAAACTTTTATTTATATCACACTTTTCTGTGACGAGACAATCAAAGCAGCTACAACATGTTAAAATCCACATTTACAAATTTATGTCCCAAATTCCCCCCCTTAAAACAGGATTAAACAAATTACAATTAAAACATCTATTAAAAACACAATGAAATACAGCTAGGACAGAGCGGTGGGCTGATCCATGATGTGGGGGGCAGTCATTCTGTGGCCGGGCACTTTTATTCAGGAAAGGCCCACCAGAAGAGATCCGTCTTGACAGCTTTTTTAAAGCTGTCTAAGCTGGCAATTTGACAGATCTCGTCTGGCAGACCGTTCCATAGTTTTGGAGCAATTGCAGAGAAGGCCCTCTGGGAGGTAGCAGTTAGTCTGGTTTTTAAAGGCTGCAATAGATTCCTCCCAGAGGACTTGAGAGTGTGGGGCGGATTATATGGAAGCAGGCGATCCCTCAAATAGGTTGAACCCAAGCCATGTAGAGCTTTAAAGGTTATAACCAACACCTTGTACTGTGCCCGGAAACTAATAGGCAGCCAGTGAAGAGATTTTAAGATGGGTGTTATTCGGTTACTCCTAGTTTTTCCGGCAACCAGCCTGGCTGCCATATTTTGCACTAGTTGAAGTTTCCGGACTAGGCACAAGGGTAGCCCCATGAAGAGCGCATTACAGAAATCAAGTCATGAAGTTACCAGTGAATGTACAACAGTTTCTAGGTCCTTTACTTCCAGGAAAGGGTGCAGCTGGTGTATCAGCCGAAGCTGATAACAGGCGCTCCTGATCGCCACATTCACCTGATTTCTCATGTGAAGCGACGGATCTAGGAGCACCCCCAGACTGCGAACACAGTCCTTTATGGAGAGCGTGACCCCATCTAGGACTGGAGGTTGCAACCCTATACCTGGTTTGGGGGCCCCTACTGTAAGTACCTTCGTTTTCTCTGGATTCAGCCTGAGTTTGTTTTTCCTCATGCAGCCCATTACCGCTTCAAGACACTGATTGAGGGGAGAAATGCCATCTGTTGTCATAGCTGCTGATGGGGACATGGAGAAATATATTTGAGTGTCACCAGCGTACTGATAACACCCTGCCCCATGTCTGCGAATGATTTCCCCCAGCGGCTTCATATAAATGTTTAATAGCATCGGGGACAGTATGGCGCCTTGAGGGATGCCGCATTTAAGCTCCATTTTCAAGGAGCGACTCTCCCAGAGCATCACCCTCTGGAATCTACCCGAGAGGAAGGACCGGAACCACTGGAGTGCAGTGCCACCAATTCCTAACTCTCCCAGGCGTTCCAAGAGGATGTCGTGATCTATTGTATCGAAGGCCTCTGAGAGGTCTAGAAGCACCAACAGGGTCACGCTTCCTCTGTCAATGCCTAGACAAAGATCGTCAGCCAGAGCAACCATGGAAGTCTCTACCCCATATCCTGTCCTGAAGGCAGTTTGAAATGGGTCTAGATAATCGGTTTCATCCAAGATGACTTGGAGTTGAAGGGTGACAGCCCTCTCGATCACCTTGCTCAAAAATGGCAGATGGGATACAGGCCTGTAGTTCTTCATATCCAGGGGGTCCAGGGAAGGTTTTTTCAGGAGCGGTCTAACAAGCGCCTCCTTTAAGCAAGTTGGAACACAACCTTCCCTAAGGGATGCATTGATGACATCTTTGAGAAATGCCATCGAGGCATCACTCCCCTGGACAGCCAGCCATGATGGGCAGGGATCGAGCAGACATGTCGTCTTCTTCACATTCCCAAGGATCTTGTCCACGTCCTCGTTATTCACAAGCTCAAACCGATCCAGTTTAACCTCAACAACGGGTTTACTGGACACCTCATCAGTCGATTCTGCAGCAATCCTGGCATCCAGGTCGTCTCTTTTCTGAGAGATTTTATCTGCGAAGTAGTCATTAAAAGCATCATAGCAGGCCGTTGTCGGGTTAAGCAAAGGGTTCTGCACAGGTGGAACCTGTGTCAGTTCCCTTACCACCCTAAACAGCTCTGCTGGACGGGACTCCACAGATGCGATACGTGCAGAGGAGAAAGATCTCTGCGCTGCCTGTATCGCCTCTCTATAGGAATGAAGAAATTTCCTATGACAACTTCTGTCAGATAAGAGTTGAGTGTCACGCCACTCGTGCTCTAGTCATTGAACATAAATCTTCAAAGGCAACATGTGAAATATATTGATCAAACACATACACAAACTGACTTAATATATATAAAAATTAAAATACTAACATACAATCATTACTTCGACATCCACTGACTTCTTGGTATTTGTCTCTTTTTCTTCAGGATTTGTGTACTATCTCTTTTTGTAGTTAATCTGTACATTTATGCTGTTTTCTAGTTCTAGTTTCCTATTTCAATTTCTTTACCATATGTATTCTCTTTCAATACAGTGGTACCCCGGGTTACGAATTTAATTCGTTCCGCCGCCGCGTTCGTAACCCGAAATCCTTCGTAAGCCGAAAAAAGCCATAGGCGCTAATAGCGAAAGCCGCGATTTCGTGCGAAAAAGCGCCGAAAAGCACCAAAAAATTTTTCGTAACCCGAAATAACCTTCGTAACCCGGAACAGTTTTTTTCTATGGATTTTTTTCGTAACCCGGAAATTTCGTAAGGCGGCGCATTCGTATCCCGGGGTACCACTGTACTGGTTAACTGCTGGGTATGTTTTAATTCTATTATTTTTTTAAAACGGTATACTCATTATTTAACTCAGTCTATCATCAATATATTTCTCATTCCTGTTTTAGATATTTCACTGCTTTATCCCAATCCTCTATAAATTGCTCACTGGCACATGGCAAGGGTCACAATCCAGTGAAGAATAAGGAGTAGATTTGGACGAATTAGGCCTGCCTGTGCTCATTTGCAGAGGAATAAATTTCTTATAGGAACTTCATTTTAGGCAAAAGAATTTGAAGAAGGTGACAAAATTACATATACTCACAGGCTGAAGAACACTCATCATACAAATAATCAAGATAAAGAACTAAAAATCCTTGGAATTCACATTACAATTAAGGAACTAATCATGAATTTGTTGTTATTGTTTTGTTCCTTGAAGTCATTTCTGGCATGTGTCAGCCCTAACACATACCCACCATGGGGTTTTCTTGCCAAGATTTTCTCAGTGGAGGTTTGCATTACCTTCTTCTGAGGCTGAAAGAGTATGGTCTGCTCAAGGTCACACAGTGGGTTCCATGGCCAAACAGGGATTTGGACCCTGGTATTTAGAGCCATAGTCCAATACTCAAAGTACTACACCAGACTGGTTCTCCAGACATGAATACAATATTTTATTTTCCTCAAATACAGGTCCAATTAGCATAGTAGAATACCATATTCTCATGGCATAATTCTTCTTCCATATGAAATATTACAAACTGAGTTATATTTCTTCATTGTTTTTTCAGTGCTACAGACTACTTGATAATTCTGAATTTATTACCTCATCTTTAAGAATAAATAATGTTCAGATGTGGAGTCTATGGAACCCCAATGAAATCAAAAAGTATAACTACTCCAAGATACATCTGGCGGTGTAAGAACAAAAAGTGACTTTCCTCTCAAACATCCAGACTGCACACTTACTTAACTTTAATATGCCTCTGAATAAAACCATCTAAATACTACCTTTTTGTATAAATCTCTGCCATTTCTTTAAATGCTTCCTTCCGAAATATTTGTTTTCACAGTTCAGACACCACAGTTCATATTCACTCTCAGGCAACTGTTTTGAAACTTTCAGCTGATCTGAAATGAGAGGATGAAATTTACTATTAAAGGAATTCATACAAAGTAAAATCATATGTTCTGTCCTTTCCCAAATTTGCTCATATTCATGTATGGTGAATTAAAATTCATCCCCATAAGTCTTCATTATTCTGGCATTTAATCATATGGAAAATGTGGTAATTTAATTAAAACAAGGAACATAGGTTGGATATCCCATGGGATGGAAACTGAGGGAAAATGATCTAATCCATCAGGTTTCCATTTTGAAAATGTATTAATATTAGACCACAAGACCACAGCAAAAAATGCTGTTCATTTGCAATGCTGTAATTTGAAGCTGAAACAATTTCAGTAAAGGAAGCCCAAATGTACACTGTTCTGTCTCAGTGTCTGCAACAAGCACTTGTCAAAGTATAATGTGACCTAGCAACATCTCACAAGAATGAGTCAATAAAAATGCAAGCACAACACTGCATTTGATCGATTGTGTTTGTTGTTTCCAAACAAAACCCACAGCTACCAGTTGCAGCTGATGGCAACAAATTGCAATGTCAGATTTTAGCTAAATTGCTAGCCAACATTTATATTAGCTAAAGTTATCTAAGGGCAAACAACTTTTGTGTATTTTCCACATTCACCACATTAAGAGAGGCATTTGTTAATCTGGTACTAGCTGGTACTTATACACATGCAAGAGTGGTTGTTTTAATTATCTTATTCAATTTTTTTTCCTATCCACAATCTTTGAGCTCTTTCTAATGGTAACTTTGCCCTTTTGAAACCATGGCCTGTTACAGACAGGCCAAAATAAAGCTGCTTCGAGTCACTTTGGAGGTATGGTATTTCAATGATGCATGAGTCCTAAGAGTCCAAAAGCCGCACCAAAGCCATGTTCTAGTCCTAAGGACTGGAGTGCAGCTTTGGTGTGGCTTTTGGACTCCTAGGACTCATGCATCATTGAAATACCATACCTCCAAAGTGACTCGAAGCAACTTTATTTTGGCCTGTCTGTAACAGGCCCAAGTCTTTTCAAACAAATCATTCACATAATTTTCAATTATCCATTTAGAGCAGCTTTCCACACCCCTGGATTTTTACTTCTAGATGGACCTTCATCTCCTAAGAGTCAGGGACATCACAAGGAGGTGTTGAGGTATGGACCACACCAGGAGACACCATTGCCCCCCAAACATTTGCCTTTTGGCAAAAACAGGCTGTAACATTTACTTGTGTCCCTTTAAAACACTGAAGAGATGATGTGAGTAGGGAGATATTCAGTTGGAGGTGAAAAGCCAGGCCCAGGTGTTGTTGTTTTATATATATATTATTGAAATAATTTTAAATTATTTTTTATATTTTCTTTTAACATATCACATCTTGTCAAATTTTCACTTTAACCACATGCAACTATATGCATGTAAATACATTTAAGCTGTCTGCATGGTATTGTAATTGAAGATACAATTTTAATTTTGCTAGCTGTTTATGTCACAACTATTGACATTAGATTCAGTGATATACAGGAATTATAATTCATGAGTAACATTAGTACAAAAACATGACTAATTCTATATGGGGTGGTATGGGAGGAGGTCATTGAGGGAGTGACACTGTGAGGTACTGCACCCTGGTGATGCAACTACTAAGAGTGCCTTTTGGCCATGGCTTAGGTCAGTTAGGAAGAGGTAATCAGAGTAAATCAGGTGCTGTGAGCCCTGCAAATGGGAATGGTTTTGCTAACACCAAATTGCCATGGACACAGCCTTTTGCTTTAAAATGGAAAACAGCTTTGTTGTTGTTGCAATGTGATTCAAGTCTACTCGGGCCTATGGTGAACCTATCACAGGGTTCTCTTACAAGATTGACTCAGAGAAGTTTTGCCATTGCCTTCTTTTGAGGTTAAGTGTGTGAAAGGTCACTCACTGGGCTTTCATGGATGAGCAGGGATTGAACTTTGGCTTTTCAGAGTAATTGTCCAACACTCAAGCCACTACACCTCACTGGCTCTCAAAAACATCTTCCACAAGCAAACATCTTATAAAATATTCTAGCAGAGAAAATGATATTTAAAGCTTGCTCAATTATGTTTATGTCTGGATGCCTCAGCTCATAACCCACCAAAGCACACATCAATATGAGATATGAGCTCATTCATTTAGTCCTATTCCTTTTCTCAAGTACTGAGTAAGCTATTTGTAAGACCTAAAGTTTAGAAAATTTATAGCTTATAAAGTTACAGAATCCCCAGAAGCTGGTGAAACCTGGCAGTTATTGTCAATTGATGGGAATCAAGTGATGTGCAGCTGTGTGTATCGTACAGCATTATTGTTCTGTGACGATAGCTGAGCTAAAATTGATCTGAAGATATATTTTGCAGAATTTTAACTATTAATTATTTGAGGGGCAGTTATCATCCCCAAAGCCCCATCATAATGTTCCCTAATAATGCTAGTCCTGGGGATAGTGTATGCTGCAGTTCATCAATTGTATTTGTTGTTTCTAAACAAAATCCAAGATGCAACTGATGCCAACAAATCCCAGTGCTAGGAATGTTGCATATACAAATGAGTCCTTCATATCAACAGATTCTGTATCCCTGGATACAACCATACACAGTGTGTGTGTGTGTGTGTGTGTGTGTGTGTATGAGGTATGAGGTATGAGGTATGAGGTATGAGGTATGAGGTATATATATTCCAAAATGCAAACTTTGATATATTTTCTTTCATTTTATATAAGGGACACCGTTTTACTATGCCATTTTATATCATGGGACATGACCACCTATGAATTTTCATATCCATAGGTGGTCCAAATCCCAGTGGATACCAAGGGCCACTGCATATTGGTTCATATTAAATGAAATTATCTAAGGGCAAACAACCTTTGTGTATTTTCCATATTCACCAGCTTTACAGGGCCAGTTGCTAGCCTACTACTAGCTGATATTTCTACTCACTCAAATGTGGGTGTTTTGATCACCTACTTCAAATACCACTGTTGAATTTAGTATCCACTGATGAAGACCCTCATGCTGAGAGGGATCTGGATGGGGACTCTATTGATACTTTACTAGCAATTTTGGATGACAATGATTTGACAACTACAATTCCAGCAAAACTATTGGAGCCAAAGAGGGTAAATAATATACTTCCTCTGCATGAGTTGTCTCCCAAATAAAAAGCCCCTGTTCCTTTTCAAATGCACAATCTTTGGGCAATTTCTGATGGTAACTTTGTCTTTTCAAAAACATGTCTTTTCAAACATGTTGGTTCAACTCTATTTTCAATTACCCATGTAGAGTAGCCCCTCATCATGGCTAGGGCCCGAGTTACTTGAGGGACCACATCTCCCCATATAATCCGCCCCTCACACTCAGAACAACCGGGAAGAACTTGCTAGAAATTCCATCATCTAAATATGCTACTACATCCCAGAGGGCCTTCACAGTAGCAGCCCCAAAAATCTGGAACAATCTTCCCGAGGAACTCCGCCTGATCACCCCTCTAGAAACATTCAAAAAGAGGCTAAAAACTTTCCTCTTCTGTCAAGCCTTCCCCTCTGGAAAATGAACTAGTGTACTTTGATCCCATCAATTTCCTGGCTCACCCTTTTGAATAATTGTTTTAGATTTGTATATTGTATTGTGTTATTGGTTTTATCTATTTTATGATGTGTTTGTAACTGGTTTTAAATTTTATGTACACCGCTTTGATCTCTTGGAAAAGCGGTATTAAAATAAAATTTATTATTATTATTATTATTATTATTATTATCATCATACTGTTCTAGAATAATGGGAGTTCTGTGGATTGTGCCTGTTGCAGAATGGCTGACAACACAGTTGTTGTTGCTGCCATAGTTAATGTTGCCACTCTCTTCAACATTTGAAAGATGTGTAAATGTCATGTACTGATTACTCAGGAAAATAACCTTAGGGAAAAAGGAAAGAACTGTGCAAGTGGAACTGCTGTTGGTGAGCCTCTGAGAAATTGTCAGAGAATTTCTCCTTCTCCCTGAAAAAAATTGTTCAAATAGGTTCCCCAATTTTTATGTCAATAAAATGAGTGGAAAGTTTTGAGATCATTTGCATGGAGCTCAAAAATGATTCAATGTGACAAAATATAACTTAAAGCTAGAATTTGTAATCAGGACATGACATTTACAAACCCCTCAAATATTGCAGAGCATTTTCAACAGAGTTTGTAAAAGATACTTTTTGGAATACAGCTCCCAAAATCAGTCAGTCACCTGGTTCTTGGAGCCATGGGTCAAAAATAGAAGCTTTTTCTACGCTCCCTAACCCTAGTTTGCATGGACAGTGCCGTCATTATGCAGCGCCATGCACATGGGGCACGTGACGACATCACACACGCGCCACGGCCAAATGGCACAGCATGTGCATGACATCTCCATGCTGCCCCAGGCCACTTATGGTGGTGTGGCTGTGGCATGGGAAGGAGCTCCTAAACAGAGCTCCTTTTCACCGCATGTATCGATCCTGTGGCAACCAAACAGCAGCGAGAACAATGCCAAGAAGAAAGGGGCCGGGCAGCCCCTTTCTCCCATGGCTTTGGCAGTTGGGTGTCTGGGGGCATGAAGCCCCAAGGACACCACTTTTACGCAACTTCAGATGGGGGTGCAGGGCTGCCAGTGAGGCTGCCCTGGCCCCAATCCGGAGTGAAAAGGGCCGGGTGCTGTGGACAAGCCATTTACTCTTCTCATAGTCTATTTGTGTCTTCTATTAAATGAATGAGAGAAAATTCTCTTTTCTACTAATACAAATTTGCATGCATATGTTTTGTGACGCAGTTCATTATGAGAATAAAAACTATTTTAATAAGATGTAGAAATGAAATAACTGAGCCAGGGTGGCATAGTGGTTTTAGTTTTGGACTACGACTCTGGAGATCAGAGTTAAATTCCCGGCTCAGCCATGAGACCCACTGGACAACCTTGGGAAAAGTCACAGCCTCAGAAGAAAGCAATGGCAAATCTCCTCTGAACATATCTTACCAAGAAAACCCCATGATAGGGTAACATTAGGGTCTCCATAAGTAAAAAAAATGACTTAAATGCACACAACAACAACAGAAATGAGAGAGAGTAAAGGTATAACCAAAAGTAAACTAAGTTGAATTTACAAAAGAAAAACACATAGACTTGTTTACCATGAGATAGAAAGAAATCAGTATGCATCTTCTTAATACAGGGAAGAACATAGAGGTTTGTACAGTACAACAAAATCATAGATGACTCTTTAATTGGCCCACTCAGTGGGGAGGAAATCCCACTTCCCTCAACAGAGCAGGAAGCTCAATCAGGGAAGCTTAGCAAGTCACTGGGAGAATAAGCCAGAGTCTGTTTTTAGAGGTTGGTATACCAGATGGTGAGAAAAGACAAAGAAAGAGGGGAAATGATGAAAATTTTAGTATTACATATTCATTGGGAATGAGCAGAATATTCTTCAGCTTTGGTTTGCATATCAAACATTTCCCTTTCAACAAGATACAACTTGTCAAAAATGCAGGTAACATATGTGAAAAAAGCAATACTTTACCGACAGTTTCAGGGTAAGATGTTTCCCAAACAGGTTAGACATTCCTAAACCAATCCCTATAGAGACAAGGCTGGAAAACATATACAGTGTCAGTTAGAAGAGTTGGGCAAGCTTCGCAGAGTTGTAAAACATAAGAGTGATGCTTGGTTAGATACAAGGCCCATCCAGTTCATCATTCTGGTCAAACCATGGACAATCATTTGCCTATAGGAAGGACACAAACAAAAAGGAGTGCAACAGGAACCCTGCACCCTCAGTTGTTTTCCTCAGCAACTATTATTCAAAGACACACTTTCCCTTCCCCTGCTCATTTCCATGAACTTTCAGCTGATGCCTGGACTCATTGGTTCAGAAAAATGGTATGTGTACTGTGCTTGTACACCATCGCCACACCAAAAAGCCAAGACTGAATCTTCTTGTTGTAGAACTCTGGCAGCAAGGGAACAAGAAGTGGGACAGAAACCTCCCTGTGACCATGCAATGAGACTAATGAGTTTATCACACAGGACGGATCCCATGCAGAAACTGAATTTAAACTAAAAAAAAAAAAAAAAACCCCGCAAAAGTAGACAGATTTTCAAACAATGTCGGGGATTAACCAGAACAAAAAGTGTGGGGGGGGGGAACCTGCAAAAGCGGGTAGATTTTCAGATGACATTTGTGTGAAGGCAAAATAATGCTACTTTAACCCAAATGGAAAGTTGGCAAAACCCACTCCTTTTTACTTTTGGGAACTTTTGGTGACTTTCCATTCAAGTTAATATCACGTTATTTCACATTTACACAAACACATCTGAAAAACAAGCTGCTTTTGCAGGTTTTTTTCAGACTTTTAAATCCTATTTCTGCACGGGATTTCAGCAATTTTCCTCCATTTGATAAAGTCCTCACACAAGCCCAGGCAACATCCCAGAGCTTCTACAAAAAACTACCCTTGTGTCATGTATGCTATAATGAAAGCTGTGTGAGATTAAAGGAGTTGGGATGGTGACATTTGGTGCATTTTGCTATATGTGCAGCCACCAAAAATGACAAAAATAGTTTCTGACTCTGTATAGCCATATTACTTGGTTAGTGCCATTTAAATGGATTTTCCTCATCCTTAATTCCAAACTGATCCAGATACAATTCCACATACCCTATCTTGTTCCTGTAACATCAGACACATCCCTGATCTCAAGGAGTGGGATAATGCTCCCATGGTAACCCTATTCTCAGGTCATGTGAACCTTTGCAATCTCACCCCTGCCTTTGGCAAATCAAACAGTTAAACATTTTTAAGAATATGAGTAGGACACAGAGTGATCTTTTTTCTATTATAAGCAAAAATTGTGATTTTTATTGTACCTTTCACTATGACCTTAATCTTCTTGTTGAGTAGGATTCAGCTAGAATGGGAATTACCTATGGAGCTTATTGCACAGCTCTCCATGGCAAGGGAACAGAATGGAATAGAAGGGTATGGAATGGGGGGAGAACATGTCTTACCACATGGGAGAATGCCGCCGATGCTGCCAGAAACCCCTGATCCCCATCCATTCCACAAAAGCCGATTTTTAAAAAGAACAGTTCTGAACAGTTCTTCAAAATCGGCTGCTGTGGGACGGATGGGGAATGGATTAGGGACATCCAGCAGCATCAATGGCATTCTCCTATGTGGTAAGATACATTCTCCCTCTGTTCCATACTCTTCCATTCTGTTCCATTCCTATGCTACAGAGAGCCATGTGATAAGCTCCCCTGTGTTGACTCACAAGTCAACAAATGACTACATGAGACTGCTTTATTTAGGACTAACCAACAGGCTTCAGGCCTACATAAAAATCTAAAATATATTTAATTCTTAGTTCCAGATACAGTTCTAAAATTGTATTAATGGGAAGAAGACTTGTGCAATTTCCATTGATGCATGGGTTCTTCTCTAGTTGGGACTAAAAAAATGGATTAAGGGTTAAATCCTTCATTATAAATTTCTTTTTCATCTTCCCCTTAAGTTTATAAGGATTATCATTTCAGAATTTTTAGCAGAAAATGAAATTAACAGTTCTTGAAACTTTTCACGTGTCACCATCCACAGCTGGAATAATATTAATTCTTCCTTGCCTTGGGGTATCCTCTCCTTTAAAAAAAAAGGGGGGGACCAGACATTTATAGTAAAACAAACAGAGTTATAGATTTCAAGAAAAGAGAATACTTAAATTTATAACACAACCTATGCAACCCAAAACCATCAAAACTTTACTGTATATTAAATATCACTCACAACACAACCAGTTCAAATACACCCACCTATGTTGCAGTTAGGAATCATCATCGTTCCAAAGGCCGGGCTTCTTTCAGTCATGATAGGCACCTGCAGCCCCAACAATGTAAGCAGAATCCCATGGAGACTCTACAACAAGGTTCAACCTGCCAATCTGGAATTTCTCTCAAATAGCAGCTGGGGCTAAAAATAAATATATCTACTAATGACGTCTGCTCAGCTTCAGGCTGTAGAGGTAAATGTCATCCTTTTACTTTTATTAGGATAAGAGAAAGGGTGACCACAAAGAGCCATTTTTATATTATGACTATGTAAAAGTACTGGGACCTTTGCTTTCTCTGAAGTCTTTAATGCAATAATAAAGCTTGTTTGCAAAAAATAATAATAAACAGCAATTGTATTCTTCACCAGTATCATAGAATACTAAGGGGCTGTGCAGACTGGCCATTAAGGCCAGCCTCGGGATAGAGTTGGGGTGTGGTGTCCATATGACGCATGCCCTGTACAATATTAAAGCAATGGAAGCCTATACTTGAAAAACTATCATGCAATTTTAAAAAGTATAAATTAATTTAAAAAGTAAGATTCATATATTTTCTACAACTATTTGTTAAATACTTAAAAAGGTAAAGGTAAAGGTTTCCCCTTGATATGAAAGTTTAGTCATGACCATCTGTAGGGGGCAGTGCTCATCTCCATTACTAAGCCAAAGAGCCAGCGTTGTCCAAAGGCGACTCTGTGGTCATGTGGCCAGCATGTTACATTCCCACTGAAGTGTTACCTATTTATCTACTTGCACTTTTACATGCTTTTGAACTGCTAGGCTGGCAGAAGCTGGGACTAGAGATGAGAGCTCATTGTGTCCACAGCACTTGGGCCTCAAACCGCCAACCTTCCAATCTTACAATCTTCAGAATTGATATCTTAACCACTAAGCCACCATGTCCAAAAAGCTTTCACGGTATTTTTAAGAACTCTGTTGTAATTAGAGCTGAAAAAGTCGGGTTTTTTGGACTATAGCTCCCCTGTTCTCTTAGCCATTGATAATAAAACTCACCCTTTTTTACTTCCATAAGTAAAAAAAATTAACTGCTTGAAATTGTTTATACCTTTTATTTTGACTGTATTGATACTGATTTGCTGTTCTGTGTGTGTGTGTGTGTGTGTGTGTGTGTGTGTGCGTGCATGCGTGTGTGTGCACGCACATGCGCGCGCATGCACATACATGCCTTCAAGTCACCTGTCAATTTAGAATACACCATGAATTTCATGGGGTTTTCTCAGGCAAGGAGTACAGTGGTACCTCGGGATACGAATTACCCAGCTTACGAATTTTTCGGGATACGAAAAAATCCCATAGGGATTTATTGTTTCGGCTTACGAAGGTTTTTTCGGGTTACGAAAAAACCCCGGCGCTGTTTTAAATGGAGCCGCGGCAGAGCCGCGGCTTTTTCTCCATTAGCGCCTATGGCAATTCGGGTTACGAAGGTTTTTCGGGTTACGAAATTAGCCGCGGAACGAATTAATTTCGTAACCCGAGGTACCACTGTACTCAGATGTGATTTTGTCAGTTTCCTCGTCTGAAATATAGCCTACATCACTTGGTATTCATGGGTGGTTGTCTATCCAAGTACTAACCAGGGCTGACCCTGCTTAGCTTCCAAGATCAGACATGGGAGATTTTCACATGTGATCCAATGCAACTTATCCCTGACAGGACAGACGTATGTTTAACTGGCTTATCCCACTGCTTTTCAAGAACAGGATTTTTTCATTCTTGAAAAGATGTGGGATATGCCCAGGTTGCATATGGTCTGTCTACAGAGAATGCGGTAACATCAATCATGGTCGGTTAAACACATGTCTATCCCATTCAGGATAAGTCGCATTGGATCGAGTGCAGTAATCACCAAAATCTTATGCCTCTAGGATATTTAGTTATGTTCTTATTTGCTGTTTGCTCATTATGCTTCATTATACTATCTTTGCTGTTTTTGTAGTTTATTACCTCTCTATATATCTCTCTTTCCCCCTCTGCGTATGTGTGTGTACCTCCTTGAGATTTTCTACTGAAGTCACAGTATACTATATATGTCATTGATAAACAGATGGTTGTTGTTCTTGTTGTGTGCCTTCATGTCATTTTCAACTTATGGTGCCTCTAAGGCAACTCTGTCAGAGATTTTCTTGGCAAGATTTGTTCAGAGGGGGTTTGCTATTGACTTCCTCTGAGTCTGAGAGATTATGACTTGCCTAAGGTCATTCAGCAGGTTTCCATGTCTGAAAAGGGAGTTGAACCCTGGTCTCCCAAAATCATAATCCAGTGCTTAAACAACTATACCACATTGGCTCCACTAAACAGACTTATAGTCCATTAATTTATCTACTTCTAAATAAGATAACTTTTAGACCCAAGCTCCAATTATGTTTTGGATTTAGACCATATTCCTGTGCAGATCTGATCAACAGTACTTTCACTTAGTTTTTTGTCTATGGAACTGAAGTCATTATTCTCCCCTTGCCCCATCTCTCTTGTTTTTTCTCCAGCACTGGAGACAGATGACAAACTATGTTGGACAAAAGAGGAGAGGTGGATATGGGAAATATCAGTGGATGGGCTTGAAGGTGCCTCATGTCAAGGCATACACCCACCTTTCCACCTCAAGTGCCAGGAAGAATGCAAAGGGTGTTATTCAAAAGCATGTTCCAAGTCCATTTAGTGTTCACAGAATGTTAATTCTTCATAATCATTGCATGCCTTTCTCCCAGAGTTCGAGTCCAAATTGGCTCAATCTTTGATATACCATCTGGAATGTGTTCTGGATTATGTAGCTATCTATATTTCATTTCTGAAAGAAAGCGCCAATGCAGGTCAACAAATAGCTGTAACACATGCAGGGAATTTGGACTATGTTGGACTATTTGTTTAGATTATGGTGAATACAACTGCAAAGGCAACCCTGACTCTATCTTACAAGGTGAGCTGGTGTTTATAGAGCCTCCATTATTTTGGAAGAAGTCCAAGATTAGAATTCTTGATACCTTATTTGTATCTCACATTGTCTCTTAAATTACTCCATTCGGGTACCCTTCATTCATTAAGTGGCATGTACCCCAATCTGCATGCTCCCTTCTACACTAAGATCTGCATCCATCTCAGTATTTATGGAATTTATTATAGACATCCTTTTCTGGGCTATCATTGTTACCCATTTGCATTGGTATTCAAGCAATAGCAGTTATATTTGCTGGTGTATGGTTGTATATATCATGCATGATTGAAAGAGCTGTAAAGTGAACAAAGCCTTTAGGGAGAAATTCATTCCATTGGAGATGTGAGAGAAGAGTGCTGGGGATGTTGTGGATGGCCAAGAAGACAAGTAAATAGGTTCTAGAACAGATCAAGCCTGAACTCTCCCTAGAAGTCAGGATGACTAAATTGAGGCTGTCATACTTTGGCTACAGCATAAGAAGGCATGAATCACTGGAAAAGACTATGATACTAGGAAAAGCAGAAGGCATAGAAAGAGGGGAAGACTTCATGCCAGATGGGTAAACCCAATCAGAGAGGCCATGGGCCTGGGCCTTCAGGACTTCAGCAGAGCAGTAGAGGATAGGGCGTCTTGGAGATGTCTCATTCACAGGGTCACCATGAGTGAAGGTTGAAGCTGGCTGATGCTGTTGGTCTGTTCTGGCCCACCGACTTTCTTTTGCATTCAAGAACAACTCCTCAGTCCTAAGAGATAAAATTCCATGCATTCATCTCCTCTAGTGTGCTCTGTGAATTCCTCCTAGAACAGAGGTGACAACTGCTTGGGGGCTAGAAGCAATTTTTCACACACAGCAAGCTCAATTTTTTCAGTCCCTCTCATCATGATTTGCCTTGCAGTAGCTCATGCAACATAACTTACTGTTACCATTTTTAGAAAGATTACCAAGAAAAACAGAGTATTGGGAGCAGATCAGAATTCTGGAGTGCTCATATGGGGTGGTTGGGGTACTTCCTTATGTTTTCATGGATTTCTGCATGATTTGGGAACAAAAGCTACCCAAACATTGCACCATTTTTTTAAAATGCAGGTTGCGGGTCTTTGGATGACTGGTTGAAAATTTAAGGACCACAACCACATGGTCAAGGTGGTGCATGCAGCCTATAAGTCACAATTTGCCCACTTCTCTCCTAGATAAAGTCAGATATTCTGCCATCTCTATTGGAATGGCTGCTACATTCATACTTTCAGCCAACCTGGAATACCATAGGAGAACCAGAAAAATGTGGTGCCTTCCCTACTCCCATCACTCTTAGGCCCCACAGAAGCTTTAATCTGCTTCATCTTTCTCTTTAAGGTGCATAATCATTCAAATATCAGAAAAAGCTATTTCAGATATCCTTCCCAATCTTCCCTTTTGTGTAATTGCTGACCAACAATGGAAATAACAAAATCACGCAATGAACATTGGGTTGAAAAGGTGTCACTTTATCTTAGCTATTTGGCTTTTAATCCACGAGAGATGCAAAGAAGGGGGGACAACCTAGTGTGGGAGCAGCTGAGGCCAGTGTTCTCTTCCTGACCTCATCCCCAGCTTCCTCTAGACGAAACACCTGAGCCTGAAGAGAATCTAAAAGCTGGGTTGCTCCCTGACCGGCTTGCAACTGGACGGCCAATCAAAGAAACCTTCCTCCAGGTCACATGACTTAAAATCAGGGCTTATCTCTCAAGCCAGCCCCAAAGGAGTCTCCTTCACCACCGTGGATCACATGAGCTAAAGAGGCAAATCCAGAGCCCTTCAATATACCTAAAGAGTGACATAGGTGTTCACTAAATTTCACCTTATCTACCCCTCCCCAGCCATCTGTGAGCACCTATTTAAGACATCACAACAAGTCAATTGTCATAGTCCCCAGTCAACAATGTAGGGTAGACAAAATCCTGTGGAAAATGGGAAAGTTCCTACCTGGTCCTGAAGTGACCAGCAAAGCTTATACTGATTAATCATCATCATCAAAGAGGGATGGGGGTCAGCCAAAACCCTTAACACTTTTCTAAGTACCATTCCTACCCCTGTGCTCCCTGTCATAGCACATAGCAGCTTGATGTCATGACTTTTAGTGTCTCTTCATAGAAAGCAGCAAAGATATCTCCTGGCACACAGTGGTGTGGTGCACAGGACAGGAGACAAATAATTAGCATTAATACAGGTACAGAAGAAAGGGATTATGAAAAAGATATTAATTATCAAAGATTCTGAAAGATCTGTAAGGCTGCAAACCTTCAATTCAATGCATCCCTCTGAATAGTTGGAACTTTGATTTGAGCACCATCATTCTAAATAATATTTGGTCACACTTTTGGTAATGGACTTCATCATCATTGTTGCCCCTAAATTGTGTAGCCACAAATTATTTATGGATTAAATCACTAATATGATCTGTTTTTATATGGCTAAATAAATAGCAAAATACAAACAGGGATGAGTATCAAGAATTATTTTTGTTTTTCACAAAAGTATAACTAGAAACAGGCAAATTGTATGACGGAGTTCCTCAAACATTTGGTTCTCTTCAAGTGAAGACAAATGAGGAAGAGTCCAAGAGATCTTTCCCATCCATTTCCCAGAAAGTTCATATTGTCATTGTATGAACAACACCTGGGTTTTAAAAGGCCCAGTGTTTTGAGAAAGGTACATCAATATCCGATTGTTTTTCCAAAATCAGTATAATTAACACATGGTTCAGTGATAGTTTTCCAGATGTTGGATGTTAAAAACTGCAGTACAAAGGAAACATACACACGAAAAGATTCAAAGAAAAATATCTTAACACAAAAAATATTTTATGAAAGTAGTGCACAATTTTGCTAAGATAATACTTGTAATGAAATACGGTAGGTTCTCTTTCCTGCAAAGGGGAAGTAACTCCTATTGTAAAATGTGATGTGTAAACTGTGGATCACTCTTAAAGAAACTGATGTGACAGTTTTGGATTGTCCTGATGTGGATCCTGTGGTCCAAACAAGAGGCTACCATCAGGAAAGAATATAGAAAAACAGAATGGTTTTCAGTTGTCAAGAGGGTCAGGCAAGAATGTGTTTTATCAATTGATCTGTTTAACTTGTATGATGAACAAGAAGGTGTGAAAATTGGAAGAAGAATCATCAACAATTTAAGATATAAGGATGACACCATACTGCTAGCAGAAAATAGCAAGTCAAAGAAGAATGTGCAAAGAGAGGTTTACAGTTCAACATTAAGAAAACCAAAATAATGCCTACATATTATTTATATAACTTTAAGGAAGATGATGAAGATAGTGAAATATTTAAAGATCTTGGCTCAGTCTTTAATCAGAATGAAAACTAAAGTCAAGAAATCAGAGGAAGACTGTGACTTGGAAGGGCAGCTATCAAGGAACTTGACAAGGTCCTGTTTTTCTGGGGGGGAAAATAACCCCCCAAAAAGACCAATGTTTTTGCTTAGTAAACATGCAGCACTCTTTTGGGGCAAATATTAATGGTGGGACTTTGAAACACTCCAGTTTAAAGTGGTGGAAATCAATGGCAATCTGTATATGCTGGGATGGGCATGTTCTTGGGGTCCATGGTCCAGTTTCTATCCTTGAGACTGTTTACATCCCCTCACCACCCCCACAAAACATAAAAAATAGAGAAACAAAATTAGAAGTGACCAGACACTCACCCCTTTGGGGGTGTAAATCAAGGTGCAGGAAGGGTTGCGCCTTGTTTTTATGAAGAATCACCACTACTGGATACTTACAGGAATACTCCAAGGTCCAAAGGTGCCCTACCTCTGAAATGGAGGAGCCCATGGACCACAAGATATCTCTTCGGAGCTATATAGTGCTCATATAGCATTGTTTGCCAACCCTTGCTATATAGACCAGGCCTGCACAACATATGGCCCGAGCCTGCCAAAGGGTTTCAGGTGGCCCATGAGAATGTGGAACAACTTCAAAGCTCCTCCACTGTTTGGCCTCCTCTGAGGAGAGTGTCTTGTGGAGGAGGATGGAGGGTGGATGCTCATCATATAAGGCTCCTCTACCACCTGGCTTTTTCCTGAGGAGAAGGACAGGCAAAAGCTTGCCCTGCAAGTCTCATCTATTGGTTGGCTTTCTCCTGAGGAGAAGGCTTGGAAAAGGAGGAGGAGCACAGGCAAATGTTTGCCCCTCAAAGCTTCTCCACTGCCTGACTTTCTCCCAAGAAGAAGGCCAAGCAGTCAAGGAAGAGAATGGGTGAATACTTGCCCTGCAAGGCTCCATTGCTTGGACATCTCTTGAGGAGACAGGTGGAAGAGAAGTGCAGGCAAAGCTCCTCTGCCACTTGCTGAGTATAGGGGAAACAAATCAGTTTTCTGAACAAGCATTTTCCAGCCCTTTATCCTATGGCAGCAAAGAACAGGGAAAATAGTTTCAAAACAAGGATACTTTCAAAAACCATTTATGATATGATAAACAAATAAACCCATTAGATTAGAGGTAACTCATGGTGCAAGCCATGGAGAAGGGGAAATGTACCTGGAAGTGGCAGCCTGCGTCCTCCTACTTTGGACCATAGCCATCAATGCATTTGATAGAATCATAGAATTGAAAGAGCCCACAAGGGCCATCCAGCCCAACCCCTGCCATGCAGAAACTCTCAATCAAAACATCCCCAACAGATGGCCATCCAGCCTCTGCTTAAACATCTCCGAGGAGGGGGCTCCACCACTCTCCAAGGGAATATATTCCACTGTCGAACAGCCCTTACTGTCAGGAAGTTCCTCCTAATGTTCAGGTGGAATCTCTTTTCCTGGAGCTTGCATCCATTGTTCCGGGTCCTGTTCTCTGGAGCAGCAGAAAACAAGCTTGTTCCCTTCTCAATATGACAGCCCTTCAAATATTTAAACAGGGCTATCATATCACCTCATAACCTTCTCTTCTCCGGGCTAAACATCCCCAGTTCCCTAAGTTGTTCCTCATAGGACATGGTTTCCAGACCCTTCACCATTTTAGTTGCCCTCCTTTGGACACACAGAAATCTTTTGTCAGTCAGTACTTGAGTCTTGGGACAATTTAAGGACATTTAGTATGGCCTAAAAATTTTTGAAGACAATTCTGTTCATATTTTTTACATCAGAAGAAATTAATTCAAAAATTAGCATGATTTTGGAGAACAGTCCAAGTGTAGAGAGAAATGCAAAACAAATGTTTATTGTGATAGTGTATGAAACTATAGAAATCCATGTAGACAGATTTGTCCAATACCAGTAGGCTCCAGCAAACTCCAGCAGTCTCACCCAGCTTGTATCTTCCTCCTCATTTATAATCTTTTGCCATTTTGACCACACTCTCTCATTAGAGGGTATGCAACTCTAAGGCCCAAAACAGATGGGCAAAATAGAACAGTTTCCAGACGCTTTGGTATATGTGGCATTTAGACGATGTATGTCCCTGAAGTGGCTGGAAGCCATTTTGAGGCCACCTGGTGGCCCAAACCTTCTGGCAAAAGGAGCATGCCAACAGCCTGTTTGGGACCATGGTGGTGGCCCACTTTGGGAGTGGGCCATCCAGTTGCCATGGTCCCGGAGCAATCACAGCTGGAATAGCCAGACATTACTCCTCCCGGGCCGTCTGCTTTGGCCCTAGTTTTAAAGACTACAATGCAATACAGTTTAACTAATGAGATAGCTCTGATCATTCTTATCATTTATCAAGACTAGAAGAACAAAACATCAGTTAAAAAAAACACAGTAAGGCATTGAAAGTAAATAGCACACAATTCATAACCTTGGCAAAGCAGAAGCAGAGATAAGCAGGTCACTGACTGATGGAGTTTGATATAAACTTGAACAAGAGCCTCCAACTAATGGAAAATAATTTGTTTGTTTTAAGATTCTCACCAAAATTCATCCATACACAATTCTAAAGAGTCATTTTGAGATAAAATTTTCCTCAGAAGTGTGTACGTTTCCAAGGCTTGTAACACATTTCAGAAAAATAAACTGTGTGTGAAATCATGCATATATTTTTAAAATATATCCAAGAATGCATACAGTTAAAAAATGCACAGAAACACACTCATTGGAGTCACTGGAGGAAAAAGTCATTGGAGAAAATGTGCACAAAAATCAGTTTGTATTGTCTGAGCATGAATTTCCATGCTGGAAAATAAAATGAAATTGCACCACTTGACTATCACACTTAATTCCCGAAGCTATGAAAAGGTGTATTATAACTAGTTACATAAAAAGCAACAAGCTGATAGGTAAAAGGAGAATGATAATAAAGGAAGACAGTGGGCTTTTAGGAGAAAAAAAAACATTTTCCTGAGTACTTTTACAACAAGAAAATGTCCTTTAAATAACTGGCAATTTGTACTGATATCTGCAGTAAACAAGATGCACTACTTAAAGTTGAAACACATGGTTTAGGAAACACAAGTGTCCCTGATGAAGAAATATTTCCAGGTCCTAAGGGCTTCTGCACAGATTATTACAAGCTGCTTTAAAACCTAGCTTGAGAATTCAAGAATCCCTTGGACATCAACCTTTCAATTACCTCTAAGTAATTATAAGTGAAATCCAAAGCAAGAAAGCACAACTTATTTTGAATGCCACTTTGAATATAAACTCGGTTGCCAGAAAATCCTAGCTTACATGCCTATAAAACCATAAACTGCTTTCCTCAAATTTCTAAAATTAACTAGCTGTTGCTACCTGAGAATGCCAAGCTGAAATGTTATGATTACCACCATAATTTCTTTGAACCCAACACCCAGGATCTGAGGAACTACTCTAAATTAATTTGGATTTTTTTTTTGTACTCATACACCAGAATGAAGACTCAAGACAGTAATATTGGACTGAATTGAACCGCATCTTTATTGAATTAATACTGCAATGAGAGCTGGATATTACATCACAAATGAAGTGTGAGCTACTAAACAATTGGAGACTAAGCAAAAACAACACAATGGTCTCCAAAGAAAAAAGACAACACCAGTCTAGCTCCAAACAGCGGCTCCATAAGATTTCTGAGCTAAATTTATCATTCATAATTCATAATAAATATAAGCCAAGGTGAGAAGCTGTAGTTTTCAAACACCCAACCTGGCTGGCTTTAAGGAAGGATCAGGGATGTTCTTGCCTGATCAAAAGGTGTCTCTGAGTGCTTCCCAGGGTGTGCTAAATACAAATCATTTTCTCATACCACACTTCCTCAAAGGTGACCTTCCTAAGCTAGGAGTCCTTTCACACTACACAATTATAACACTATTATTACACTTTAACTGCCACAATTCCATACTATGAAATCCTGGGGTCTGGTGTGCAACTAGAACTCTCTGCTTGAGTATTCAAATCAATTAAAAGCTTTTCATCCCTAGTTTCCAATATCCTAGAATTTTTATCTGTTCAACTGACCCAAACAGCAAATGTGGCTGTGCCAATACAGAAGGAATAATAGCTGAATAAATCTGTATTGTAACTCTCAGCTGTAAGAGCCAATGTTACCATTTACAATGGATGGGGGTAATTTTTAAAACATAATACAGAAGCACCCCGTTTTGAGATCCATGTACAAACACTACTGTTACTGGGCACAGCTCATTGCAAGCTCAGTTCAGACTGATCAGTCTTAGATTAATGAAGTATTATTTTTGTACCTTGATTCTTGATCTGTATATCAGCCACAGAGACAGTACAGATGGACCTACCCCTCTTGGAATAGCCCAAAAGTTCACTTACTCTTATTTACTTATTTATTAAATTTATATTCTGCCTTTCTCCCAAGATGAGATTCAAGGTGGCTTGCAATAATTTTAAAAAGATTAAGCTCAACCATTAATTTACAGTGTTAAAAAAGAAGTAAATAACATCATTTTAAAAACATGATTATAAATGTTTAAACCATATTTAAAGCAAAATATGTTATACTCTGAATTATATCTTATAAAGGCCCACCATAAGTTCTGTATATCTTGTGAGATCTGATTAGTCTTGTAAAACTTGGGTGGCAAAACAGATTCTTCCAGAACCTCCAAGCACGTTTTGCCAGTTCTGCTTTGAAGCACAGGTTTGATGATACCCACTCACTCCTCACCAACTTCACATAGGTGTTTATCACACTATACTCTTATAGTGCTACTATTCCACTTTAACTGCTCTAGCTGCCTCCTGTTGCATTCTGGGATTTGCAGTTTTAAGGAGGGGTATTTAGAATTCTCAGGCAGTCTGCCTGAGAATTCTAAATACCCCTCCTTAAAACTGCAAATCCCAGAATGCAACAGGAGGCAGCTAGAGCAGTTAAAGTGGAATAGTAGCACTATAAGAGTATAGTGTGATAAACACCATAATCAGATCATTGACTGGTGCTTTTTTTTTTTAATTGGTTTGTCATGTTTCACAGGAGGCTGCTGTTCTCAAAACACATGTGCCCTTGAGAACATGAAGAAAGTTGTGCTGTTCTTAGAACTCATTAGTGTGATAGAAGAAAGCTAGAGCATAACCACAGTTTGAGGAAACTGGTAAAATGAACGAATGCTATACCAGGCCAGTCTCTACACCAGGGATACATGGGCAATCAGACATTAGGAATGTGAATATACAAAAAAGTAGGTGCAGAACACTTCAGTCTTCCTGGGCATTCCATCTCAGACCTCAGAACAGCAGTCCTTGAACAAAGAAAAACAAAACAAATCCAAAGGAACATTGGAGAGAGAAACAGCAGAATTGTAATGTATCTACAAACTCCAATCCATCAACAGTGGGTTGAATAGAAACACATCTATTCCTGACACACTGCACATATTATAACACTAGTTAGCACCCCAGCTTCATGAGGGCTCTCTTGATCAGTTTATCACATTTCCTTCCTGGTTCCCAACCAGCATCCCACTACATTCCAGTAACACCCTCCACATTCATATGGTAATCCACTCACCTGGCAATATATTTTCTTCTGCCTTTATCTCCAGTGACCATTCTTAAAACTGAACTTGTCACCACATCACATACCCACAGTTTTTGTGTTTCTATTGCTATTGGCACATACAACCAGCTAATTCATAGCTATAAAGGTCAGGTTCTAGTCACTTCACTCCATGCATCTGAAGAAGTAGACTTAAGTCTACAAAAGTTTCTCTTACCTACTTCTTTCTCTCAGTTAATCTCCAAGGCACTACCAAATTCCTTTGCATATTGATCCAGACCAACATGGCTATTTATTTGAATTCTATAATGCTACATATGAGAAATTCACATTTACATCTAATGGCTTAATGACCTTATGTTATTACTGAAAGTATTTATAACTTTGAAAAATCTAAAGTTTATTCACCAACATATCTTCTCATATACAAGGTGTAGAAATTTTGTTATGATAGTAATATTTCAATAATAATAATAATTACCATTTTTATAGCAGAATTATGACTTGCAAGCCTAGCTCCTACACACTTTTAAGTAAATGCCAATAAAATTACACTGGAGCTCACATCACCACCACCAACTGAACAATGAGAATCATGGTCTCTAATTCACCCACTGCATAATGGTTGATTGGCTTCTACTGCCAAGTAAAACATGAGAAAGAGAGAGGAGATGATGCTGCTTGTGGAATAATTGGTTACACTAAGAAGCACACTTATGCAGCCACTGAGAAATCCAACCACTTTCACAATTTTTTGCACACTAATATAGTACCACAAGAGATCTCAAGCTATAGAATCCACCAACCAGCATGCTCCCCAGATCATGTCAATTGGGGAGTCTAGGAACTGCAGTCCAAAAAAATAATAATAGTAATTTATCCAAGTATTTTCAAAAATTGCTTCACATACAGTACTTGCTAGAGACTAGGACCCAGAACAATGGATGCAAGCTGCAGGAAAAGAGATTCCACCTCAACATTAGGGGGAACTTCCTGACAGTAAGGGCTGTTCGACAGTGGAACAAACTCCCTCGGAGTGTAGTGGAGTCTCCTTCCTTAGAGGTCTTCAAACAGAGGCTGGATGGCCATCCGTCGGGGGTGCTTTGATTTGGATTTCCTGCATGGCAGGGAGTTGGACTGGATGGCCCCTGCGGTCTCTTCCAACTCTATGATTCTATGATTCAGTAATATTGTTAAGTACTACAACATTGCAGATGAGAAGCTGGAATGCTGACACTGAAAGGCTTGCCTGAGACTATCAAGTAATCTCATGTCAGATAGAGAGGAGCTGAATTTTTTTTTTGTGTGTCAGTTTAAGGAGCAACTGATGTTCATATAAGTCCAGTTCCATGCTTACCTTGGAACCTCAGTTGGTCCCCTACAGGGTGAGAAAGAGACAAGTGAGATGTGACACAGTAACACATGTGGCTGATCATCTATACAGTTGAAAGAGATTTGACTTCACCACTCATATTCCAGGATCCTCCTCCTAATCATTTAAAGCCAGTTTGCACGTTCACCCTTCGTAAGAGTTCTTATCCACTCTTAGCTCCCAGTATAGACCTCTTTCGCTGGCCACCAGTTATGGAGGCTGAGAAGAAAATTTATCTGCCAACAGCATCAGCCTGTCTACTAGGTATTCATCTTCCCTGTGGAAATTCACCTCATTCTGTTTTGTTACTCTTAGTACATGACTTCCTTTTGTTGAAATAGGTGGCAGCCCCACCTCCTGCAAAAAAAAAAAAAAAGATTTCAAAGCCATGAGTTTTGTTTATTGACATTTTTCACACTTCATGCATCCCTCAGACAAGGGTGAAAAATGGCCTAGAGATCTGCCACAGTTGTTCATTTCTATCCCTTCAAAAATGTTGTCTGCTATTGTGTGTGTGTGTGTGTGTGTGTATGCATGCCTGCATATATGCGTGCGCACACACATGCATGCTTCTGCCTCTTTTCACACTGTAGCACCCAACATTGCTAAGGGTGCAACCTTGTTTCATCACATCAGTTTTTCATATCTGTCACAGTCTAGAGCAGTGCTACTGATGTGGCAGTTGTTCTTATGTGCCCTCAAGCTGACTCCAGTCTATTGTAAACCTATCATAAGGTTTTCTTAGAAAGATTTATTTAGAGATTTACATTTTCCTCTTTGGCTGAGAGAATGTGAATTGTCCAAGGTCACTCAGTGGTTTCCATGGCTCGCCCCTAGTTTTTGGAGTCCTAGTCCAACAAATGCTCTGGTATTTCCTGAGTGTGCTAGGGATTGATACATTTATTTACTTACCTGTTTTATATCCTGTCTTCCTTCCAGTATGGGACCCAAGGTGGTCCTCAACACCTTAAAAACATAATGCAATTAAAAACTTTAAATATATAAGTTAAAATTCAATCAAACTGATTTCAAAACACAAATTAAAATAGCATTAAAAGGCATTTAAAACATGATGAAATTAAAAAAAACACCACACCCACACAACAATTTGTGCCATACTAATATTGTATTCACAAGGCATCCTGGAAAATTTGTTGAGAGCTAATGGCTTGTAGATCAGAACCAGTTCACAGATCACACTTTCAATAGCACTAATCTGGAAGAACATGCTAGAACTCTGTATTAACAGCAAGGAGGTAGCAAGTAAATCATCCCATGTACCCATTGCCATTCACAAAGTGATGCAAAGTCATACAAGGAAAGTAATTGAGCATTTATTGAGCTGAAGAGATGAAATATAACCCTGCATGCTTTCTACAGTGGAGCTTTATCGACTTTCAAGAGTTGAAGGCCAGCATGAAATATGAACACAAAGAACATTTTGCTCTATTTCAGTAACAGTGAGACATAAACAACATGCCAAAGGATATAAAAAAGGAAGCTAGATATTTGTGGCTCAGATTTCAGTAAAAGGAAAAAAAATATTTAACTTTCAGCTCAGTCACCACCAGTGAGGAAGTCCCTTGAAGGATGAAAGAGGACTTTAACAAAGTGGGATGCTTAACTGATCATCAGTCGTGCTTTGTCACTTTCATCTTAGCAATACATAGAAGAGACCGGACTTCCGTGCCAACTCTTGGCATGAGGAGCATGCACAGAAAGAATGGGAGTCGGTCAGCCCGAGGACAAAAAGGGAAGCTGTTAAAAACTGCAGCCAATTTTGCAGAGACAAAGCAGCTGGCAAAAGGAAGTGACAAGGAAGAGGCTTTTGCTTGTGTCTGCTGTGGAGAAGAGTGACAGAGTAATCATACTCTAAAAAGATCTTACTAAGGAGAATTGTCTGCAAATGGGGGAATGGAGACCCTTGCCTTCAATTATGGCTTGAAGTAGGTCTATTGAGCTGTAGAAGGGCTCCTGGCAGAATGTCTATTCATTCTTCACCTAATGGGAACCTTATTATGTTTGACACTGGGAGTAATTACTTCATGACAATTTTGCATATGAGAGGAACAAATGTAATTTTTTGCAGGTGTCTTGGACATATTTGGTGCTCAAAAGAATGAGGTGTTCATTCTTGTTTTGCCACAGTGCTTCCAGACTGAGATGGTTCACACTTGAGAGAAATATGGTTTTTTTATGTCCATCCAGGAAAACAACATATTATTTATCCATCAAACAATATGAGCCAAGGACCATCTCTGACAAAACTAAGTGGGAAAAGCACATATCAATAATAGTCATTTAGTTACTAGGAGAACCTGAACACTCACCCCTCTCAAAAGTAGAATTTAAGAACTCATCTTATTCCATTCATACAAATTCCTTTATTGCACAACCCTATTTTTTTTCCAACTGGGACTAGGATGAATTTTTGATCTTTTTTTAAGCTTCATGTAAGAATAAGAAATATTATCAATTAATTACTTTGTTCCTAAAAGTAAACTATTAGTAAGAAGGAAAGTAAGCAATAGCAACAGCAATTTTACCAGCTTCAAATTTATCTTTTAAATGTGGGGCATGGAGTAAAATGTGGAAAAAAAATTGATAAAAGTATGTGTGTTTCATGCAAAAGAATAAATGAATTCCAGCTAAACTGCCTGAAACAGATGGTGTAGCATTTTAGCATCAGATGGCAACTAAATGAACTATTCCTGAAATTCTAATAAACATGGCATAAAATTAGGCAAATCCTCATATTTTAAACCAAGAGATTATTTCCGAGATCTTAAATTAAGGCAATTTACAGTTTTTAACTGCAGGTTTAAAAAAACTCTTCCTGCTGTTCACCATCTAGTCAGCCAAATATGATACTATTCATTTATAAAATGGCACATAGGGTTTACAACATATAATATGGAGAAATGGAAGCAGAAATGTCAATGGTTATAGGAAAGCCTTTGGGACTATACTTCCATCAATGCCAACAGTGAAAACTTAAAGACAGCAAGCTGCTCAACATGAAATTCCAATGTAGAATTCAAGTCTGGTCCAGGCTATGCAAACATCATCTTCCCACATGAGCCTGTCCAAGCTCTAACATCTTCAGTGTGGGTGTTGTAGATTTCTTTTCCTTAGAGAGACCCAGGAGTCATGATTGAAAAGGAAACATAGTTTATTTAGTTGCAGCATTGTTCCCAATAGGAAATTCATCCAAATTTCTGAGACCCCGAATTCAAAGTGAACCCAGTTTTTATAGCATTTCGAACAAAGAAAACTACAAATCACATTTCATTGGTCACACTGAATTAAACATTTACACCCCTGTATATTCATTGAATATCCTAGCATACGTCTCTATCCCTCATGGGTTAGTTATCAATCAAACTTTTATCTCTATGTTTTGATTCACTGTCCTCAAACTGTTTATGCAGTACTTCTTTTTATTTGGGTTAAAATCTTGAGTTAAGAGCCATTTCCAAATTGTTTACATTCCTAAAAAGAGAATTTGTCATGACCTGAATAACAACCTTTGCTCTCAGTATTTCAGCACTACAATTTTCCAACTCCTGAGCATAGTAAAATCCCAATTTAAATCTACCCATTTTCAAAACTATATTAACTGGACCTGTATGACCACTTCAAAATCTAGCACTAGAGAACCACACTGATTGAAACCAAAACATTTCTTCCATGAAGCCAAGAAAATCAGCACCATCCAACTTTTGTACAACTTGTTAAAATGACATTATCAGAGCAAGGTCTATTTAGGAACACTGACATCATCGCCAAAAAAACATGTTTAGACAAGGGAGAAAAGAATATGCTCAAGCTGGGTTGGATATTTAAAACAAGCCTAATTAACATTATGGACATTCTATGTGATGTTAATTTGTTGTTCTGGAAAAATGCCTCATGGCTCATGTTTTAAATGCAACATCACTCCTTGAAATGCTTCTCCTACAATTAAGTGCAAATTTTGTGCCATCCTGTCAGGATATTTTATAGTACTTTTAAATGATATAGCAAATAAAGATATAGAGAGCACACAAGTGAGTGTTTGGAACTCTGAAGGACAAGAGACAAAGGGACTGGTAAAGCACTAAATAAAAGGATTAAGGCAATTAACCTCTTTGTATTGGGTTTGTCTAGTCAGTTGTTTTGTCAAAGAATGGATGCACCCCAGACAAACTGACTCTGCAGTAGGATCAAGTCCAGATGGAGTTTATAAAAAGTGCATAAAATCCTACATGATATGGATAATGTCTGCTCAAGAGTTATTTTCAGTTTAACAAAGATGATGGAACAAGAAGGTATACATGAAAATTAAAGAAACTCTGATTCAAAACAGATGTTAGGAAGCCCATTTTCATGCCGAGAAACATGGCTGTTTTTAATAGACAAGGAAGGAAAGTTGTTCAGGTGAAAACACTAGTCTTATTCAGAAACAGCATGGAAAAGCAACCTGGGGTAGAATAGAGGATGAGTGACTAATGGGTCTCATTTACGCAAACATCCTAAATATGCATTTGTCATGTGCCATGTTCAAAAGCAGATTATAAAGGAATTCATGGGCTGAGATTATTGAATTCTTTCCAGTCGGGAATTGTTTAGTCAGATTGAGACTTTTTGTCTCTAGTTGTCAATAGCTGCCTTATTTCTGAGTTTTCAAAATGTTGCTGAAAAATAATTAAATTAACAGTGTTTTATTGTTTTGTCTTTTGTAGCATTGCATTTGTGAGCACATGCAATGGGACTTCTGGATAGACATATATAGGAGTTCACTGTTCATGTTTTACTAGAGCTCAGAAAGTTAGTTTAAAAAAGTGGTTATAGTTATAAGCCTAAGCCAAACTGCTATTCCCAATATGATCAAACACACTGAATCCAGTAAGTCAATATTTATGTATATCACATTGGCTTCAGGGATCTACTCTTGCAAGGGTTAGCAGCTAGATTTAGGCCATATTTCTAAGACTCCCAAATGATTATAAAACTTCTGGCACTGCCATCTCAATTAACTTATTAAATCCTGTTGTTTGACAGAATCATTTATTTCAGAACACAAGAAATCATCAATCTATTTTCTTTCTCCCTCCCTTGAAAATTAAGCTGCAGTTCCATGTGTACTCAATTTGTGCTGAGTAAGCATGCACACAATTCTGCTGACTAAGTATGCCCCAAAGCTGGCCCAACATCCTACCATTACCTGGGCTTCCATTCTGATACCAGATGTGTCCCACTATGCCACCCGGCATGCCCACTAATGCTATGCGTCACTCACTTTGAGGTTAGTATGAGATGTACAGCCTCAATCACATGTCTGGGCACATGGTGGTGGCAGCCACACCAGGTAGCATAGCAGGATGCCCATGCAAGCAGCTGCCTGGCATTAGATTAGAGGGCTCTGGATCTTCCAGGAATATCTGGAGCAACTGGGGATTTTTTAAATACATGGTAAGAGGGGTGTACCCCTCTCTAGGTACCACTCAGATGGCAACCATATCCTTGCCTTTTAGCCAACAATATGATCCTTGTCTCTAAGGGTAAGTCTGCACCGGGCAGAATACTCTGGACTCCTTCCAGAATATTCAGACCCAAAAGCTGCACCAAATTCCTCCTTCCTCCCCTCCGCCACCACCATTACCTGAGCAGTCTGGAGTGATGTTGGGTAGTTGTCTACACACACATGCCGCTATGTCACCCATTGGTAGCACTGGCATATGTCGATCCCTCTGAAGTCAAAATGAGGCACCAGCATCAGTCACATGGCTGGGCATCTGATTGTGACTTGAGAGGGGTGACATTGGCAGCAGCATAAGTGACACAGAAAGACATTGTATAAACAGCTGCTTGGATCCAGAATGCTCCAGGTTTTCTGGGAAGATCCAAGTGAGTTTTTAAAATTCTGTTTAGGGAAGGGATGGATAGGATTCACTGCAGAACAGCCATTCCCATGTGAAGGCGGTCTGTAATTGAATTGGGCCTTTGTCATTAACATAGGGCAACATGAGGATAGGGAGTAACTGGTTCATTTGGCCTGTGTGGACATGCCCACAGTGACTGGTAAAGATAAGATATACAAAAGGGGGGGGAGTTCCAGAGGTCTGACATGTCTATACTTAGTTGCTAATTTGCATGTTTAGTCTAGGCATGGCATGTATTACATGTCATTTCTTATTTATTGGTCTTAGCCCCCTCCTCCATCTCTTCTTGCAATTATTCTGAATTTGTTCATCCTCCATTTTGTAATCATTAGTTGTCTCTCTATCCTCCATGTCTGAATAGCACGTTACAGAGCCTCTGGCCGTGAGATATTATGAAACCTTTAATATTTCTAAGTAAATCTACTTCATATGTCTTTGCAAAGAAAACTTCTTTATTTCACTGCTAGATCCTGAAGGAGAGGGGATGGATTGTTGCTCACCTGCTTTCAAGTAGTACCTCCTTTGTTCATGAAATGCAGTGATATTGCTCATAACCCTAACAATATGCCTTTTCTGTGTTCCTCCCATTTTTCCAGGAAATCAGCTTCTTGGGCTCTACTTTCCCTCTTGAGAAAGCAAATGCTTGTGATCCCACCCTTGGAACATTATTCTTGCTGCTAACAAGTGTAGAATATAGTGTGGCGCCTTGCATTCTGGATTATCAAAGGAAGAAGAGGGCTTGGGATGCAAGTCTGTTTTCTTCTTCTGTACACATTGCATGGCCAGAGCTTGCACACAATATGGTCCCTTTATCAGGGTAGAAATTATGTGGCCCTCTAGATACTGTAGGACTACTACTCCCAGCATCCATTACCATTGGTTAGGGAGACTAGGACTACTTGGAGTTGCAGCCCAAGAACATCTGGATGGCTGCATGAGTCCTACCCATACTGTACAGAGAAGAAAGAGAAGGATTATACCTCTGAAATATCCAGCATCATGCCTGATAATTAAAATAAATAAAGCATCTAGTTAGCATCATGTAGTTTCTGGAATTCTTCTTGGAACTGTCCCTGACATAATGTTTCCTAGAACATCTTTTGTTGATTCAAACTGTGAAATATCAAACCAGATGTAGAAAATTTTACTTGGAGGCGTCAAGAGAAAGAAGGAGACAGTTTTCATTAACAACCATTACAACAATGAAAGTATATTCATTGAACAAATTTGTCTTTCATTTGTTTTCTCTTGTAATCATGTGTCCTGACATGATTTCATTTTTCTTTTTCTCAGTTACATTTCCCTCTCTAAAATTATATCATATTTGTTTCTTCCGTGAGACACATATCCACTTTGCTCGTCCTCCCAGGCCTGATCCCAATATATTTTGATGACAAAGAATAATATGGTGACCTCTTCATTCCACTTATCAAAGTCCAAGCCCACTATTGGCTAGTGGGAAAAGGAAAAAAGAAGCAATAGCATGTAATGCAGTGAGATTACTATGGAATGTTTAAAGAGACAAATGGGGGCAGGGAAAATGGATAGTTTTTTCACCATGATTGATTCTTTCCCCTTATTATGCAGTACAGGTATGGAATATTGCAAGGCATTCAGAAAAAAACTAGAGTAGATGGTGGCTGTAAAAAGGTTAATGAGGCCATGGTTTCATTTATGCTCAGATCTCAGGGTATCACACCTCAGGGATATAGCCCATATTGCATTAGTAGAAAGAGCTCTTTAGGCCAGATGACATCCACCTTTCCAATATTGTCTATGACTCAGGCTCAACCTCATGAGTTGGGTACAATGGCATTCACTTTGACATCAAGTTTGCCACAAACCTCTGTTTGGCTCTTTTGGCACTGGTGGCATTGGGCAGGATCATCTGAGTGGGTCTAAGCATGGGGCACCCTGCTCCCTAAATAGGTGGGCCACTAGGGATCTGGAGCCTTAGCCTAGCTCAAGGAGCATGGACCCACAGGACCAATGTACACTTCAGTAGACCTATAAACCTGCAACTTTTTCCTGACATTTCCTGGCATTTCCTAGGTTGGGATGGATACATAATCACTCAGCAAACAGGCTTTCCAAATACAAAATTCATGCCCTATGCCAGGCCAACCATGCTGCAGCCAATAAAGGAGTCGTGGTCTATTTTGACCCAAGAAATAGGCCATGGATGGTTATTCTGCTATTCCCTCCTCTCCTTCCCCCATTGAAGCTGGATAAATAATTGTATCCAATTGCCGGGCACTAGAGCAGTCAAGAAATCAGAAGAGTACATGAATTGTCTGATAAATTGGGGGATTCATCAGATTTTTTCTTTGTGTTCCATATAAAACAGGGCTCTAGAGTAATGCTTTTTGAGCCCATACTTATGATACTTACTTGGAAGTTATCCACAATTAGATATACGCTCATTGAAGTGTGTATTTATTGTGTCCCTGGACAAGGCAGTAAACCCTCACCTTTAATGGAATCAGAGCTTGGAAACATTGGCCTGTTACAGACAGCCAAAATAAAGCTGCTTCGAGTCACAGTGGAGGTATGTTTCAATGATGTATGCATCCTAAGAGTCCAGAAGTCGCACCATAGCCACGCCCAGCCTGGAGCGTAGCTTTGGTGTGGCTCTGGACTCTAGGACGCATGCATCATTGAAACACATACCTCCACTGTGACTCGAAGCAGCTTTATTTTGGCTGTCTGTAACAGGCCATTACTTTTTGAATTACAATTTCCAGAATCCCGCACTACAAATTGACCAAGTTGACTTGGAATTCTGGGGGCTGTAATCCAAAAAGTAACTTTCCCAAGCTTTGTATAGAACAGTGTGTGTGTGATCACAGAAATTTTTTAAAAAATGAACATAAAGTACTAACCAACACATCAGTTTTTATCTCCATGTGGAGAAAGATGTTTCTTAGAATGAAAGCAATAGACATGCAATGTCTGCTATACATTTTGGGAAGAAACTACTAGTGCCTTCAAATAATTACTATTTTGAAAATCACTGTAATGATCTTGAAGGACCACCAGAATGTTAAAGCTGTGGCCAGCTAAGTATTCTTTGCCTATTAAATATATGGACAATATGCTTGTGTTTTAAAATCAGGACAGCACATCCTGAATCCTATTGAGAAACCTGCAGAAGTCTACTTATTAAAGTACAAACAGTGGCCTTTGCAGAAGAGAAAAAAAACCTTATGAATACGATTTCAAGAATTACATCCACATAAAAAAGCAGTGGAGCATTCATTACCAAATCACAATTATTCTATCTTCCAAAAGCCAGATGTTGTCTTGAGACATAAGTAATCCAAAAGATTAAGGTAATATCAGATAGCTTGTCTGAGCTACACCGACAAATTTTTGATCTGTTATATTAGGGTTGGGAATCATAGAACTTTACTGCATTGGCCCTAGAACAGGCCTGTAGCGTTCCAAAATGGAATGTTCTGGGGACGCTCGGCAGTGGGGAATGGATTTTACCGCACAGCGGGAACGCTACCATTGCCACCAAGCGTCGCCATCCCGTTCCGGGTGTGTTCCTTGGGGGTGATTTCCGGGAACGCTTCTCAGGCATTGCCAAAAATCACCCCCTGTGGGACACATCTGGAATGCATCTGGAATGGGATGGGGATGTTCGGTGGTGGCAGAGGCATTCCTATTATGCAGTAAAATCCATTCCCTGCCAACGAGCGTCCCCAGAATGTTCCGTTTTGGAATGCTACAGGCCTGTTCCAGGGCCAATGCAGTAAAGTTCTCATATTCCTCCAGATATTTCTGGGCTGCAGCTTCCAACATTCATCACCTTTGGCTATGCTGATTGCGGTTGATGGGATTTGAAGTCACAACAGCATCTGGAAGGCTGAATGATTTCCACTTCCATGTAAACTCTGAAGATGTATGAGTGGAAGAGAAGGATATTGTAGAGGTTTAAATGGGTGGCAATGATGAAGGTCAAAAATTATATTTTTAGGTGTCAATAGGTTTTTAATAATTTTTGCTTAAGAAGACATCAAAGCTTTGTTCTGGTGAATATAATTTATTTTTTACCAGTTATTTCAAACTGATTTGGTTTTTTTCCTTTACAAATTAATGCTGTGATTTTTCTTTACCTACATCTAGATTCCTTGACTCCTGTTTATCAACCTTATTATTACATATACAATTACATCCTATTATAGACACATCAGAGTATGTAATAATCTAAAAATGTTGAGGATTATATTTCCACATACCTTTCACATACATGTTATGTAAAACCCAAGATACTGAGAAAGGTAGAATGGCTTGCAGTATAAATAAGAAGTACAGTTCATACTATTCACCACATATGTTCCATAATAAAATAGATTTAATGCAATAAATGCAATATATATCTATCCCAGTCATATTTCAGAACTGTTCCAGGCCTTAGATTTCTGGAATGCACAGTTGGATAGCCTAGCTATATTTTATCTATACAGCAGAAAACAGTGAGAATAAGATTTCTCAAGAACATTTTCCAGTATTGCTGCCTGTAGTTTGTGCTTCAACTTTCTCAGACTTTTTCCCTTTCCCTCTTTTTTCAGGATTTTTTCCTGCAAATAATACAAACACTGTTGTTATTTATAAATTCACACCTCAAGTTGATACTATAGACTTCAGAGAAAGATGGGGGTAACAAAAAGCAAGTACACTCCCAACCCTGGGAAATATCCAGTTATCTCTGAACAACCTGATGCATATGGACTCATTATATTGCAGACACTACAAAGTATATAAAAGGTAAATAAGGATGTGGTGGCTTAGTGGTTAAGATGCCAATTCTGATGATCAGAGAAGATCAGAAGATTGGCAGTTCAAGGCCCAAGTGCTGTATGATGGGGTGAGCTCCTGTCACTAGTCCCAGCTTCTGCCAACCTAGAGGTTCAAAAGCTTGTAAATGCAAGTACTGTAGATAAATAGGTACCACTTCAGTGGGAAGGTAACAGCGTTTAGTGCAGTCATGCTGATCACATGACCACTAGAGCAGTCCGCGGACAACACTGGCTCTTCGGCTTAGTAGCTGAGATGCACAACTACTCCTTCAGTCTGTTATGACTATATACAGTAGTTATGTCAAGGGACTACCTTTACCTTTACCTTTTTACAAAGCATATAGAGTGCCAACATGATACGGCTGGAGTAGGAAATCTAGAAATCCAGGGTTCAAATCTTCACTTGGCTATAGAAGCTCACTAAATAACCTTGGGCAAGTCACTCTCTCTCTCTCAGCCTCAGAGGAAAGCAATGACCACTCTGAACAAATCTTACCAAGAGACCCCATAATCAGTTCACCATAGGGTCAACCTAAGTTGGAAATGGTTTGAAGGCACACATCAACAGCAACAGCAACATGATATATATGGGCATAGGATATGCATGTAACACAGCAACACTGATTAGAATTTTTGCAAGGGTGCTAAAAGACATATGAGCCACTGTTGAACAAAGCAATGTAGAGATTTACAATATAGGAATGTCTTCTTACAGTATGCTGATGAGCATCTGCTGTGTTTTCTAAAGGTATATAATGGACATATTTCAAAACACAATAGGTATTACATTAACTTTTCTATGGTGGCTCTGCAGAATGACCTTTTCTGCTGTTCCAGAGGACAGTAAACCAATGGAGTCAAATTATAAGAAAGGAGATTCTGGCTAAACATTAGTAAAAATTCCCTGTTTGCAAAAGAGGTTTGATTCTAGACTAGGTTACCTCAGAAGATGGTAGGCTTTCTTTTTAAACTCATCAGGATAGATGGCCACCTGTCAAGAGTATTTTAGTGGTGGATTTCTGGGCTGGCAGAGGGTTGTATTACATGGGCCTTGGCATCCCAACTTTCTTATTTCTATTCTTCCATTGCTAGCTCATAGGGATCAATGCAGTCAGGCTGGCCAGCAAAGCTCCCTCCCCCTCCCCCCCCCCAAAAAAAGGAAAGAGGAGAGAGAAAGTAGGAAACTAACACAACTCACTACATTAAACCTAAGATAAATGAGTATCCTCCGTGACAAATGCTATGACCATTTCTCCACCAGCAAAACTGCACCCCTATGTTTGCCCAGGTTGTCAAAGTGGCCTTTTACCATGAACTGGGAAAAACATTATTATGTATGTAAGTCATAAGGAAATTTTTTTAATATCCATTTATGTACCTGTCCAATTCTAATTGGCAAACAAAATTTAAGTTTAAAGTGATTTTCATATAATACATTTGTTGGTGTTAACTGCCATCAAAATGGCAATCTATAAAGGAGACACTACCAAGTTACTCTATCATCAACAGACTTCCTCAGGTCTTGCAAACCCAGGGCTGTGGCTTACTTAGACCCAGTACCAATTAGAAGAAAGGGGCGGCCGGAGGCTGTCCCTTTTTCCTCCGGATCGTTGCAACGGCAACCGCACAGCCACGAGAACAATCCATTGGAAAAAGGAGCTCCAACGTCTTCAAGGCGCCATTTGCACCCTGGGGTGTCGCGGTGACGTCTTGTGCCCCGCGCCATTTGGATATGTCACACAAGACACGTCGTGGACACGTGCACCATATGGATGGCGCTGTGTCAAGATGGCACCGCCCATACATACTAGGGTTCGGGAGTGTGCGGTTGCTGCACGATCCCGAATTCTAGTATCGGCGGTGCCACATCGCTTTTGGCCCATCTGTACCGGGCCTTAGAAACATAGATTTGGGCCATCTAGTCCAACCCCCTCCCATACAGGATAGACTTCACTGAGTCTATCCATCTATAATGCAGTCTTCCTCTTTTCCTACAACTTTCTATCTTACCAAGCATTATATGTTCAAAGTACAACAATCTCAGTTTAGTTACATTGACATCAAGGAAGAGTTCAAGCTTGGTTTGCTCTAGGGCCCATTTATTTGTTGTTTTATCAGTACACAGCATCAATAGAACTCTTCTCCAGCACCAGATCTCAAATGAGTTGATTTTCCTCATATCAGTCTTCTTCACTATAGCAGAAGGGGATAGATGAGGTCAAAAAGAAGTGGTGCTTAGGTAGCATTTCCATTGGCTTGTCCCAAAGCAACACCTTAAGCATTATGGGAGAGTAAGAAGGAGATGGTGGTTCTTCTGTGTGAAGTGTAAAAAGGTCAAAAGGTGAACTAATCTAGTGTGGTGGTAAGAATGCACATACAGTTTCCAGATTCAGAAATGCACATGGACTTGTATAAGATACATATAAGATTGCATATCTTATTATAAACCTCCTAGAAGAGGTTTCACAGACTCTCTACAAATATATCCAGATGTTCATTTTTACCCCATTACATGCTAATTGATACGTTGTAATGGATTCCATGTGGAAATAGATTTTATAGGATACAGCACAAGAGGGCCTCCAGAGCCACCATCTCTTCCCACACACATTGTGGCTTAGTTTGCCAGAAGCAAGGTTTTGGACATGGCCCACAAGAAAATGCCAGTTGTCAACTGGTCAGCCTAAATCCTCATGAACTAAATGCAGAAATGTTCAATAATGCCAAATACATCTCTGGGTTCTGCAACAATTTGGTGGGAAGAGGCAATAATGCTTAAACAATATAAATAATATTGTTCTATAAGAT
Source organism: Sceloporus undulatus (assembly GCF_019175285.1). Taxonomy (NCBI): domain Eukaryota; kingdom Metazoa; phylum Chordata; class Lepidosauria; order Squamata; family Phrynosomatidae; genus Sceloporus; species Sceloporus undulatus. The sequence continues at coordinate 157,060,584 of NC_056526.1, read as the reverse complement.
GGCAGTGATACTACAAACAGCTAACAGGACTTATTGAGAAGACATGGGGCCTTCTTTTAATCAAATTATATTGAAATTTAGAACTGGGAATACCTTGATTATCATCTAAGAGCAACAATGGGCAAAGTGAAGCCCTCTAGATGTTTCTGAACTACACTTTCCATCAAACTTAGCCAGCACAGGCAATAGTGACAAATAATTACCTTGTTATCCTCTGGGGTTTGGTTCCAGGATCCCCCATGGATAACAAAATCCATGGATGCTCAAGTCCCATTAAATATAATGGCAGAGCAAAATGGTGTCCCTTGTATAAAATGGAAAATCAAGGTTTGCTATTTGGAATTTATACTTTTTTTGAGTATTTTCAAGCCATGTGTGCTTGAATCCGCAGATAAAAAAAATCTGTGGATAAGGAGGGCCCACTGTAGTAATTCTTCATTAATTTCATTGTCAAAAGAAGCAATGAGTAACTTTAGCAATTCTGAGAAATATTTCCTGTGCAGAAAAAAAAAATAATGCAAAAAAATGTATATTTTGCACAGAATCAGTCCCGAACTATAATGATTCTTATCAGACTTTCTTCATCAGGGTTTCCTGACACTCAAGAAACATAATTTTCAACCATTTTCACATATTTTTAAATATGCTTTCCATCACTATAGTCACCAGAATGATTTACTGTTTTATACAAATAACTCCAAAATAATGGTACAGCATAGTGTGGATTGAACCAGGAATTCTGAAAACTGCATAGAAGAGGAGATTTACCTGAATTCATGTACTACCCAACTGAATCCTTTCCTATCATCTCAGCCATCCAGCTGCTGGCTGGAGTGATAGATTCATTGGTCAACACCAGGTTGCTTCATGCTGGAATCCAAACCCATGTGCCTGCCAACCCTACCTACAGCTGTAATCAATAAAAGTTGTGGCCATCATTTCTCCATTTTAACTGTTGTTTTGGTATTATTTCATGTGGAACAGACCTTGCCTTGGACACGTAGGAGGAGATTTATCTGTATACATGCTTAACACAAACTATAAGCCAGAAAGACTTGTTACTACACCTTTGATACAAATAAGATATGTGTGTCAGTGTGTGAAGGAGTGTATTTATAGACCATGTTTCCCTTAACAAGACAGCTAATAAAAATAATTTTAAAAAATATATTACCTATATTTAAAGAGATTTTAGGTAGCCATTAAAGTAATTAAATACTGTCCAGTAGCAGGAAAAAAAATTCAATGCAGCCAATAAAAAGCCACATCACAGAAAGAGGTTAAAGCTGTTCCTGGGATAAAAGCCCTTTGTTAAAAAAGGTGGGTGGGTTAGCAACTATGAAAAAATAGACAAATCTCTCATGGGTGAGAGTTCCAAAATCAGGGTGTGGCATTTGGTTGGACCTCTTTTTATTATGAAATAGTCATACACGTAGCCCACATGTTTCACGATACAACAAAGGCATCTGTTCCAAGTGAGCCTTAAGATCTCCAAGTGCCATAGTTCCACTGAATAAAAAATACTTCATCCCCATCTCCTGCCAGTTCTTCAAGCTTCCAACATTGATGAGATTATGGTGGTGTTTCTTATTTATGTATTTTGAAGGCATATTTAAACTGTCCTTCATCTTTAAGGACACCAGAGTTGTGTGCAAACATAATTAAAACAAGAAAAGCAGCAGATACAATAGAACAGAATCAGGCAATTAAAATGCCTGGGCAAACAAAAAAAGACTTTTGAACTGGCCCTGAGACAACTGAAATGTTGGCATCAGTCACATCTTAATGTGGAGGATATTCAATAGGTGGGTGGCCATAATGTTATAGTGTCAATAAGGGAAACATACAGAATATGAAAACTCTGTAGGTCACGTGGTGACTGTGGACTTTTCCATGCTGGACCAAAAACAGTATCTCAAATTACTGCAAATAAGGATAGGAGAGAAATGCAGTCTTTGCATATCCTGTGTGTGTGTGTGTGTGTGCATGCGTGCATGCAAGCACGTGCGCATACATGCACAAGCATGGACACATGTGCACCTTCAAGTTGTCTGTCAACTTATGGTGACTCCATGAATTTCATGGAGTTTTCTTAGGCCAAGATGGCAAGGTGTCCATCAAAGTCTGATATCCCCCCATAACCTGCCAGATATTAAAATATATTTGTCACTAAGTATTCATTAACATCATCATCTGATGCTATTAGTCCACTAGATCACATACTTCTATTTCACTTACTTCTCAAATATAAATACTTCTATTAAGCTCCTCTAATTACCCCTCTCACTTTCCTTTTTACCATTTACCTAACAAAACACCATGAGATGTGACTTCCAACAAAGAAAAAAAAATTACCTCCATTCCTTTACCTTTAATATAAGTCTCTGCCTCCTTTTAAATGAATATTATTACTTTCCTTAATTACTTCTTTGTACACACCTGTTCAACATCCCATCCCTTCTAGACATCTAGACACCCAAAAACCATATATATACATCTTTGTAAGCTTTATAAATAATTTCTGCATGGCAGGGGGATGGCCCTTGTCGTCTTTTCTAACTCTATGATTCTTAAAGCAATAGACTTTGTTTTATAACATATTCCTTTATGTATAATCAATCACAAATAACAAAACCTTATTGAAATCTTAAAGCAACATCATAACAAGACATCTTAAATCTAGAAAAGCTAACCTTTATCTCTTCCTATACTGAACTTAACCCTCGGCATTTTACCAAATCTTTTAATTGGAACAATGTTGGCACCTTTCACCCTATTGCACAATACCTGAGGGAAAAAGTTTATTCAAAGAAATCATTCCTTATCTGATTGTCCATCTCAAAAACCAAAACCATGTTCCTCTATCATCTTTGAATTCTACCTTGTTCCCTCATCTTTTTCACGAGCCTTCCTTGTTCTGTATCAGCCCGATGTCACCCACTTTCTAATTGAGGAACACCTCCAGGTTTTCCAAAATCACTCAATCCAACCACAACCCTCTATTTATCATTTTCTGGGCACATTCCAAGTTGACTTCACATTGCTTTTCCACTCCAGGGCTCTCTGCTACCTTCGTTTCCTCCTCTAAAAATTCCATTTTCCCAGCCTCCTCCAATCCAGATTTCAGTCAGTATCTCATTGTATAATTGTTAAAGTCATTCATCATCAATTAAAGTTCCTGCCATATATCTTTCCATATTGCTAAATCAGTCTTCTTCCCAGAGTTGAATTTTTGCCTTTGTTAAACCAGATTTTGTCTTGTAAAGTGTCTCTCCACATCAACTCATCCAATACCATGTAACAACAACACAGCTTGGTGATTAGGCTTTCATGTTGCTCAGGCTGTTTTCAATGAGAAGCTTCTTCCAGCCAACTTCCAGGGAGGAATCCGTGGCTGGCTGATGCTTCTCATTAGCACTCAACAAAAACCACCAGTTGAAGGGACTACCATCTGGTGGAACTTTCCTTAGATCAAAGGGAGAGTGGGAGATTGCTCATATAAATCTGGAATCCTCATTACTCACAAGTAGACCACGATTATTGGGCAGTCAAACCAGAATGAATAAGGAGGGTACAAGGAAGTTACATCTATGTCCAAGCCATGAAAAGCAGCAGATTTGATCAAATAGATTTGATGGACAGTGAGCCAACAACTGTCTTTCTCAAAAACCCCAATTAAATCTTGGAATTATAAATGTGAGGAATTCTTCTGATTAAAGTAGTTAATGGAAGCCTCATTAAACTGCCTTCTTTTTGTAACCAAGAACTGAGTAAGTGAAACATCCTCTACAAGACTCTACAAAACATCCTCTACAAGATTTAAATTGAAAGATTATTTAAAGGGATATAATAAAGGATTTAAGATCATGAGATTTTATGGATTGACTGTATTTTATTAATTATAAGATTGAATTGAACTTTGTTAAAATGAAATTATAGCATGGTAAAGTGTGGATCTTATCTTTCTTAAGCTGATAAGAGTGACTGTAGCCAAACTGTAACCAGACGGAGTCAGGGGAATAGTGGAGACTTCTTTGGTTTTGAATTTTTAACTTTGAGATTATTGGACTGAAGCAAAATGGAGCTTTCCCAATAATTTCTACAGGAGTTTTTGGCAGAAATTTGCCTATTGAAGAATAAAGAATTCCCACACATGATAAAGCGGCTGAAAGAAAATGTGATGGAAGATTTGAGAGGAGATAAATGGACTTTAAAATTTGATGACATGACTAGAAGGGGACGCATTGCAGTGTGAAGAGGAAGTGGAAATATCGATCTGTAGCAGGAAAGCTACAAATCAAGGGGAAATAAGGGGACACTAATTTGATATGGAAAGTATACACATGAAAGAATATATCAAAGTTTATTTAACGGAGGGATTAGCCTATTAAATTGAGGGAAAGAGGGTTGAAAATTGGATTGTAAAATGGAAATTATAAACCAAGTGGGGGAGAAGAGTGAGGCTAACCTGGAGAAGTTGTGTATGAAAAATTATATGAAGTTTAAATACAAGTTGATTTAATGGAGGGACTAGCCTGTAAAATAAAGACATGGATTGGGGAAAAGTTTGATAGCTTCAGGAGGGGGAAGGCTATGATTTGTATGGATGAAGAGAAAGAGTTAAATTTAAAATGAAATGAAAGGGATAGTGTCTGGTTGAAGTAGCATGAAGACGTCTGGTTATAGGATAAATGACACTGAAATTTGGATATTGATATGGTGTGTGTTTTTTAAAAATAGAGAAAATTTTAGAAAGTGAAATTTGATAGAAATGTGGGAAATGAATTGGATATACTGATGTTTTATTATATAACAGATTTATAGTTTTAACCTGAATAATTAGTATTATAAAATTATGTTAGTAAGACAAGGTTATTAGTAAAGAAGGAAAAATTAATATTGCTTACTATGATGTAATAGCTTAAATGCTTGATATGAATATAGAATGATAATGAGTTATAATTTAATGTTAGATCTATTACCTTAGGGAAGAAAGAAAATATTTTTAGTTTTGAGTAATAATAAGAATTGGGTATAAAAAGAAGAGAATTGTTGGGGTTTTATTTAGCAAAGCTTGAAATAGCTGTATTGTTTTATAGCCAGCCGCCAAAAGGAAAAATGGAAGTCATCTTTTTCTTTGCTCTTTATTTTTTATACTCTGTACTTTTTATGTTTTCTCTGTTCTGTATTTCCTTTTCCTTTTTTAGTATTTGTGTTTCGTTATAACTTTCAATAAAAATATTTAGGGGGAAAAAGAGAAGCCTCTCCCAGTCAAAACAGTTCTGGTTTCTCAAAATAAACCAGACCCATCCTTTTATGAAGGTATTTACAAAAATAATCAATATTTGAACTTTAGGAGTTTACTCCATAATTCCACATTGCTATATCCTTTATCCACAGAGAATTTTATTGTCTGTTTACTAACAAATTTACTAAGTTTTCTTACTTCAGCCTGCTGTCTAAAAATTTCTTAGCAGTAATCTGGAAAATCTCATTCAACAACATGAAAGGCATTGATTACAATCACTGGATCGAAGCTTTTTTCATCCCATAAACCCCCATTATTGTTTAATAGATGATTAAAGAAAGTAAGCATGGTTGCCAACATAGTGTCCATAGAAGCCTGCATGGAGCAGGATGAGTTGATAGAATTTGTCCCACAGTCCCCTTCACTTCAGTCATGGTTGATTGACACAGGCCCCATGAGATTGGCAAGGCTTTTAAACCTTTCTGGGTAATCTCCTTATCCCCTTTTTGTGGGTGATCTCCTTGTCTCCCCTTGTCCAGGGAAATAAATCACCAATCCGAACTTGCCTCCAAACCAATGATAGCACTGTTACTGCTCATTCTCGCTCTGTCATGGAGCCACGTGCATGATATATCAGCTGGGCATTTCCATACTTGGAAGTCCCCATATGTTTTACTCTCAGTGGGAAAAGGAATGCTCTGTAAATGAAGGTTTTTTAAATGTGTGTTTATTATAATGGAAACCTTTTATTTTGTCCTATGGAAACAGTTGACTTAGTCTTATTTATTGCTACTGAGGCAGACAGCTTTGTCAAAACATGTCTGGCATTGGCACATGAGGCAAAACATCTGTATATAAAACAACCTACAGAAAATTGTTACAGACTTTTCATGTTTGTAATGTTAAAGTTGTTTCTTGTTTATCTGAGGATGGATTTAACTTAAACTACTATTTTATAAATTGTTTGTTTGTATTTGCATGTATGAAATTGTTATACACATACACACATTTATATTTATTGGCTTCCTCACCATCTCTGTTTTTATGATATATAGAGAGGTGCAGATTCTTGGGTGCCAAACTGTTTCGGTGTCTGGCTGTTCTACAATGATGGCTGGTGGATTCAATGTTAATGGAATAGTCTCTAGATTGTAGTCAGGTTTAAAGGAGCTGTTTAAAGTGCATAAGCTCCTTGGGTAGCTCTTTTAAAATTTAGTCTTAAACATTTGGGGTCCTACTGGAATAGAAACCATCACAGCTGCTGTACTGGTTACAGTTTTGGCTGCATCATTCTTCACTATCTGGAGTTTTCAGAACATCTTCAAACATAGTGTCAAGCAGGAGGTGACTGATGAATGAACAATGGTGGCCTCTAGGAAAATTGTAATTGTGGGACCTGTTGAAAATAATGAAGGTATTTCTAGTGCCTGAAACCACCTAAGCTTCAAGTTCTGGCACTGGATGGTTATATACCTGTTCTGTCAATCAGTGCAACTCCACATAGGGCAGGATTTACCTCCAGTTTCCAGTTATGAGAACCGTCTGCCCACAAAACTGCCATCTCAATGAGATTCAGCTTCAGTTTACTGACTCTGAGTGACCCCATTACTGATGATGATTCAACAATGATGGCAGCTCACTCAGAACCACTATGGATTAATTTTGTATCATTTGATTCTAAATCACTATATGAGACCGCATCCAGTGGCTTCATATAGATGTTAAGAACACAGGGGATATGATGGCACCTAGCAAGATCCCACAATTGAAAGGAAATAGGTTTCCAGCAAAAATCTCCCCAATGGTCATTCTGAAACTGTTCTTGCTGATACAAATAGAAAACTGTATTAACATGCCCACAAACCTTATGGTTGATCCAGTACGGTACTATGATTTGATGGACTATGACCAGTGATACCAAAACCTGCTGAAAGATCAAGGAGTATCACCAAAGTCACATTATCTCTATCTTTCTCCAGATAAAAGTCAGTCTTCAGGATAAGCAAAGCCATTTAAGTTCTAAACTCAGTTTTCAACTTGAAAACTTGAAATCAGTCCAGATAATCAGTTTTTCTAGAAGTCTTCAGCTGAGAAGCCACTATGGGCACAGAGATCCAACCATAAAGTAAATATTAGCAACAAGACTAATATTAAAATCTTACAGGTAGGAATAGATATACAATTACTCTTCTTCTTCATCATTATCATAATCCTAAATCAGTAAATTATTAATTACAGAAATTCAGATGTTTTGTAATGGTGAGTGGCAAACCCATTCAGGGAAGAAATTGCTTTAAGCATTGATGGCTTTAAGCATTGAAAGTAAGGCCAATAAGTCTGTCAGTAAGATTGTTTGGAACAGCCATTACATCAGATGAGGAAGTATCAAAATGATTTATGAAAGAAATGTGAGTATATTATGCTCCAGTATACTACTACTGGAACCACTCAATAAATGCAAACGATCTCTATTCAGAGTATGCAAAGCTGGAATATGTATAAAAGCAAATCCCATCTTGCCTCCATTAAGAATGACTGCACCCTCTTTTCACAGCTGTATGTCAGCTGTCTCATAAATCAAAGAAATTTGGGTAACCCTTTGTTACATAATAGAATCTCAATATTTGCTCCAAAAAAATTGAAAAACCAATTTGGAATGAAGCCTGATCTCATTGGCTTCTCTAAAAAAACAACGACAACAACAACTGAAAACCATGACACTGGTTGTTTGCCAGAGTAGACCAGAAAAATATGAAGTTTTATCATTATCTGAAAAAGATAACTAATAATAGCAGACAAAACAAACAATGAGTTAATTAATTGCCGTCAACTAAACTAATGTGTTAACATCTAATTGGATCACTGGTGCATCATTGTCTTGCACATGTAAGGAGTCTCATACAAGGAGTGTCAAACAAAACTAACTTGTTATGCACTTGATCCTAATTCATAGCAGATTAAGAACCCTTCCAGATAAGAAAAAAAAATATCTCAAAGTCCCAGGATTTGTTTCTGTGTAAAACAATTTTATTTTGGAAATCCACTTGCTGTTTTCAAATTTTCTGCAGCAAATTTTGGGACTGGCTAGTTTCTTTTATGTATTTTGTTGTTAACTGCCCTCGAGTCAATCCTGACCCATGGTGACCCTGTGGATGAGACTTCTCTAACCCCAGTGCAGAGCAAATAAACCACACTTCTCAGAATTCCATAACACTGAGCCATAGTGGTTAAAGTGGAGCCAAACTAGATTATTTCTGCTGTGCAGATGCTCTACAGCTCACACATGCTAGAGAATAATACTAATAAAACAATCAGCAAATCCTGGATATATAGAGTGTATAAAGTCAGTCCTAGGAAGAGGAATTTGGGAGGGGGGGTATTTCTAAAGAATAGCAAGTACTGCTTAAGATTCAATAGATATGGCATGAATTGAAATGTGTTATTGGATTTGTTAAGAGAAAGGATTTCTAATAAAGCTTGGCTCATTGTTGAGATGAAGCCCAGTTGTCAAAAGTGAAAGTGTTTAAATTCTCACTCTCCCAGGTTCAAAGAAATCAATTCAGCCATATATGTAGTGTGAGTGAGTCATTCGTAAATCAAATAATAAACTCCATGTATGTTCCTTAGAAGATGCAATCTGCGTTTCTAGAGAAGTACGCTTGTGGGTTGGAAGGAATGGTACCCTCAGCACCACCCTGTCATTGTCATTCTTGCCTTCTGCAATGTTTAGTTACTTCTGTTTTGACACATTTGCATTGTTGTATCATAATGGCAAAAAAGGGATGTAGATCTTCATTTAGTTCATTCTGTCACAGACATTTTTTTTCCTTGCAGGGTAAGATTATGAAAGCTTTTGTACATTTTTAAATAGCTTTTGGCATTGTGAGATTTTTTATTTTTTTTGCACAAAAACGTGCATGAAAAACTCCATGCACACACATCTTTGTGCAAAACAACACCCTTCCCAAAATAAAATATTTAAAATTACAAGCAAGCCTTACTCATTATGAAAAATTTCTAATGTTAATACTGTTATTAAAGCATTGTTTATATTACTTTTTGTCTGCTGCTGATACCAGTGACAAAAGAGTAATCTCTATCAGAATTACTTGGGAAGGAAAGTAGAGAGAGCTTTCCAATCCCTTCCAATGAATAAACAGGAATTCTCAGGCATGGGGAGGACACCTATGTATGTGCAGCTCCCAAGTCAGTTTCACACGTGGCCCTTATGGACAAAATTATTCTTTATCCCTGACTTTAGTTTGCACTATCCACAGAGCTTTACTCTGTTTCACCTAGTCCTAGTTATTATAGGAAACACTTAGATAAGGACTGGGAAACAGACTGAATCTTTGTAAAAAGGCTTAATTGATGCATGGAGAACTGGACTAAGGAAGGGATGCTGCAAGACAGATGTAGTGACCCAGCAGAAATCTCACTGCATGCCTTTATCTAAGACAAGTAGGAAAGAAATCAGTAAGGCAGTGGTTTTCAAACTGTGAAGTGTGATCCACATGGGGACATGAAAGTTGCTCAAGGGGAATGTGAGACTTAGAAGCCCCGATCCCCCTCTTCCACCTCCTTTGCTTCCTAAAACTTTTCTGTCCTGGAGGGGAAGAGAAAGGCAAAGAAGGCACTTAGAACTTCCACTTGAGGAAGGAGGATGTGAAGGATGAGGAAGAGGAGAGCTTTTTCCTTATAAAATGTTAAAATATGAAAATACATGGGTGTGTGAAGAAAAATACGTACACTAAACAAACAAATTTTATTCATATATTATGTCAAGCAGGGGGGGCACACTATCTACATATGGATCTAAAGGGATCACAAAGGCAAAAAGTTTGAGAACCACTGCAGTCTGGTAAAATTTACATATATACTGCTAAATCCCAATGACTTTAATAGATGTGAGGTGCCTGGCATTCTAGAGATTAATTTCTCTTGCAGTGTGTGATCCTCACTCCAAAGCACTGTAATAGGATGCTGACACATATTTTTATATCAGTCACAGTTTCTAGACTTAAATGTACACAACGGCCAGAATGCCTGAACCATGCTATCTCATTATAACAGGGCTGCCAAGTGAAAAGCAGGATGGGGCTCTTACCCCTTTAATGATTGTGCTGATGAGGGTAGAGTTTGTGTGACAAGCAAAATGCTCTAGAATTATCTGTTCTAGACAACTGTTAAAAATACAGAAGCCCTGTCCTGTTTTTCACCTGGCAGCTTTAGCAGTGCACCCATGTCATGCGTGGGCACCTTTTACGTGGCTTTCAGCTTACGCTGAAACCCACACCGCGCATCATGCATGAGCCTCTTTATTTTTGATGGGGCTCGAGCATAGGTGCTATTTGCCTTACACGGAGGGGTCTAGAACAGATCCCCACGTAAGGGAAGGGTACACTCTAAATACCAATTTTTAAACTACCAGTTTTAAATGGTAACATTTCCCAGTAAGCAGATATACCTGTCATATGCTCCTCCAGTGAGAAATAATCTTAATAATATTAACTTCAAAGTTGAATACAAAGTACATAAAATATTAGGGGACAGAACTATCCAATAGCCTACAGCACCTAACAAATAAGCCATATGGGAGTAAATGTTATTTTTTATGTTGTACATATTCCATACCTTTCAAACACAAGGTGATACCAGTGCTTTTGACATATATGAAATTGGCAGGTAGTATGATTTGCAAATATTAAACTGAACTGCTGGGACTGAAGTCTGTTAAATCTTGAATCCCAAATATTCGGTGAACTATAAGGTGGTTTAGTTTAGTAACTTTATACACTGTAGACCTAGCATAACAATTAAATGAGTTGGAGCCCAGCTAAAAGAAAGGATCCATATCTTTTTAGAATTTCTTTCTATTGTTGCATTTTTCTGCCTTTTCTTCAGTTTAATGGGTGCTAGAGCAAAAAACTAAGCAGCTGAGCCAACCATTAGCAATGACATCATGAGCTTCTCTTGTATTTGGTTGTAAAGGCCAAAATAGCACAAAAGGCAGATAAAAATGGCCAACTGAAAAAAATAGTTTTAACAGTTTTAAAATTTAATAGTCTTTAAAGGTAAATTTACAGTTCAGAATGGATTTCTTTGATTACTCTCAAAGGGATAATCTAGTCTTTCTTTCCATTCATGAAATGCACCACCTGGAAAAGAAGTTTGCTGATTAGAAGAAAATGATAGTTGTTACACTGTTTTTATGTTTTCTGTGAACAAATTGATTATCCACTGATATTTCTTTTAAGTTGTAAATACTTTAAATATTATGTCATCCATAAGAAAGATTACATACACAGAGACTAGTTTTACCAACAAAAAAAAACAGCCAACTTTCAGACACATTCTGGAAATGTGATGTCCAGGAGTAATTGGAAGAAAGTCAGCCAAATGTATAACCACATGAATATGGGAGAAATACATATCCATTTTCTGGAGACATAACTTGAGAAATATTGAGAAAGTTGGTAAACAATAATAGTAAAGTGTGAATTTTTCATTGCTTGAACTCTGTGTTTTTAAACCCTCTAATTTTTTCATTCAAAAGATGAAGGGAAAAACAGGCAAAAATGGGTATATTCTTTCTCCCAGAAGTAAGCATCCTAAATTGCAAGTTCTTTCCATCAGATTTATGGAGAAATTTGCAGATATTTTAGCATTCTTTTTAAATATTATTAAATAAAATGTTCAACCATTCCTAGCCTGTTTTATCGAACCATTTCCTGTATTGCTATGTATTTTTTTAATGTATTAGCCTACTAGCCCCACCACCTTTCCCTTCTCCTTTTATGTCATGTCTTTTTAGATTGTAAGCCTGAGGGCAGGGAACCGTCTAATTAAAAAGATTGTATGTACAGTGCTGTGTACATTTACAGTGCTTTATAAATAAAGGTTAATAATAATAATAATAATAATAATAATAATAATAATAATAATAATAATAATAATAATAATAGTCATATATCTTCTCAACCCCCTTTTGGTTACCCTGGGGGTTTTTTGTTTCATTTTCTTTTTTTAAATAGAAAATCAAATGTCAGCTTGAATTAATTGGATTCAAAATTTTCTTTGGCTGAAGTAGCATCCTGAGTAGGGTTACAGCTCAAAACACATCACCAGTGCAAAGGAATTAGGTGAGTTGTGCCAATTTTCCCTTACCTATAGCCCTGAGAGCCACATCTCACATTATTCCAGAACACTAGAGTAGTGGCTTTATCACACATGACCCTGGAATGGACCTGGAGCATTACAAAAGGGGACGTGATGGGAACGGAAGGCGGCATAGAATGCTGTTTGCTGCACAGGAGAACACCACCACCGCTGCTGCCAGAAGTTCCCCTCATGTTTTGGATACGTCTCAGAGGAGGTGATTTTCAGGAACGCTTCTAAAGAGTTCTTGAAAATCACCTCCTCTGGAACGCACCTGGAGCGCGATGGGAACTTCCGGCGATGGCTGCATTCTCCTGTGCAGTAAACAATGTTCTATGCCGCCTTCCATTCCCATCACGCCCCCTTTTGTGATGCTCCAGGCCCATTCCAGGGGCCTATTCCAGGGACTAAGTTAGCATTCAGAAGAATTGCTCTCCACATGAACGATTCAGGCGCGCAAAGGAGGGAGGGACATTTCCATGGTGATTCAGCAGCATTCCAGGCTTTTGCATACAGAGGCTTGTTTTCCCTTTTAGCTCCATTTGGAGGATGATTTTGCAGTGATGCAGGCAAATGTGAAAATCTTCATAGAGCATTTTGCCAGTTTCTTTCTCTATTGTGCAAAAACCTGTTATGTCACACAAAATACACGAGTTTTGCAAATATCCACAGGTGTGAAAAATCAAAAAATGTGCCAAACCCTTGTAATGGGACACACAAAGATATTGTGAGCCTTATTGCACGACAAAGAAAGCAAAGACAGAGAGGCAGAGAAGTGGCTTTCTCCTTGCCTCGCCACATGCTGTCATAACACATTTGTTTTCCTTCCCAAGGGAGATGTTAATAAAAGCATGCCTTTGCTAAACAGATTTTTCCAGCATTTCAAAAGACACACGTTTATGACCATCTCCCTTGGGAAGAAAATGGAAATGCTTTGACAGCATGCAGAAAATGCCAGGAGAAAGCCGCTTCTCTATCACTCAGTCTCAGCTTTCTTTTGTTATGCAATAAGGCTCTCTGTCTTATCAAGGACACATTTTTTATAAGCAATGGTCACCCGCCTCACCGGGCAGACCGTTTTGCCGCTAGACGCGGCTGGACTACAAGCCCCAGAGTGCTCTGGGGCTTGCCCTGCTCCCTATTGGTGTGTGGGGGCGAAAGGGGCAGCCTTTCCGCTCCGCGACGCTCTGGGAGACGGTTTCGTTGGTGTGGGGCTTCCGGTCCTCCAAGGCTGCCCATTGGTGGGCTGGGCCTTGGAGGCGGGTCCCCACACAGCATGCAGGGAGGGAGGGGCCTAGGCCTATATAAGACTGTGTTGCTGGCCCTTTCCCTCAGTCGGTTGCTTGGCTTCGAGTAGAGCGGAGCCAAGCTGTGGAAGGGAGCAAGTCTTGGTGCTTCTCTCGCCCGTCCACTGCTGTTGTTAGGTGGTTTTTAGTCACAACTTGGCAGCAGCATAGGCCAGGATCTGCACGTTGTGGTACCAGGGCTATGGAGCTCTGGTTTGGGAGTCAATAGGTACCCAGGGGCGAATAGGGCAGGCGTTTGGCCATTGCGGGGGCCAGAACACAGGAGCGCCTCCCGGTGACTAGGGGCTTTGTGAATTGGTGAACGCAAGACAAGGTTTGCGGTCAAGTTGTGTTCCTTAGCCCCTAGGTCATCCCAAGCACCGGGTGGGTGCCCGGTTTGGATAATCAGACTACATCGGGTGGTTTGATTGCACAGATCCTGACCTTATGCTTTGTGCCAACCCTACCAATTGTTTGCAAATAAAGTTGTGGCCTTACTTCCAACATGTTGTACTGTGGTTATTTGACAGCAACATCTGAGGCAATTGTATTTTTAACCAAATAAATGTAATATACAATGTCTCATTTACAGGTGCTATAACTCTTGGAACCTGAAAGCCTCCTGAATATATACAGAAATGAAGAGCAAAGGATAGATATGAGAAAAGAAAAGAACAAAGTGTATGGCCTGATATGGGACTCCATATATATTTGCCTCTCCAAGCCTGTGTTTGCTTGTATATCTGAGTCCTGCAGTCCGTTCCTGAGGACTCAGAGTAGCAGAAGAGAAAATACTGTCAAAAGAAGATTAAACAGAGATTTTGATCTTTCTCCTGCCATCCTTGGGAAGAAAAATGTGGATATATAGCCAGATTATAAATCCTAAAGTTTCACCTTTCACAGATGTTATATACAGTCCCTATGAGTCAATGACTGAAGTGCCACTAGAAGGTCATTAAGAATATTCTAGTGAGAATTCTCTGTGAACTATATGATAGCTCTGCTTAATGTTAAGGGGATAGATCACATGACAAACATTTACAGCACTGCACCGTGCACACAAGAAACTTAACAATGTTTGAAGTGGAGCAGTTTTTTTTCATACAAAACTCGTAAGTCACAATCACCTGTGGAAGTTTGCTTCCTTAGCATGTGGACTCTGTTTGTTCAAATTAATATTTCAGCCAGAATGTAAGACATTGTATCTGGAGTGTTTGCAGCTGAGGGAAGGTGGGAAAAGACAAATAAATACTGTTGGCTCTTTTGTGATGGAACATGAGCATCAAAAAAAGATGTTTGTTTAATTCTTTAGGGGATCAAACAGAAAACTGGAGTGGGAGAGGTCATTGACCTTTTTCCACTGCACTCCTATACAAAAATTGAATTTAATTCAAGGGTATGTTCATACTATCATCTGTTCAACACTGTTATACTTTGAGGTGTTTGTACCTGTTTTTAAATCTTTTTATGAGCTACCTTCAATTCAATTTTTGGAGAAAAGGCAGGCTATAAATAAATGTCTATTCAGAAATAAGTCTCTTGGGGTTCAGTAGGATCTATGAGTGTTTGTATGGGCATTCAAGTCACCTGTTGAGCTATGGTGACTGCATGAATTTCACAGAGTTTTCTTAGGCAAGAAACACTCAGAGTGTTTTACTAGTTCCTTTCTCTGAAATATAGCCCATAGCACCAGGTATACACTGCCATTCTCTCATCCAAGTACTAACCAGGGTTGACTGCTGAGCTACCAAGATCAGATGGGAGCTGGTGTTTTGGGGGTATTTAGGTTTTTATTCTCAGATAAATGGGTGCAGATTGTAGCCTACTTTTATTATGTATATATTTTCTGCCTAATTAAATTATATCCTGCTTGGTCAATTGAATATTCTTTGTTACTTACAGTCACAGGATCCAAACACAACTATTATTACCCACTCAGTTGCCACACATACTCCATGCATTTAATATAGCTTATAACTATACCCTAGAATATTGTTTCCTAAAACAGTCCTCCAGATGTCTGGGATTTCATTTCCTGTAATTCATCACCATTGCTCATACTGATTGGGACTTCTAGGTGCTGAAGTCCAGAATATCTGGAGTATCTAAGATTGAGAAGCACTGCCCTAGAACATATTTCTTTTAACTGTATGATTTATCTCATAAATAAATTTTGATTTATCTCATATTCAAATTTTGTTAGAACACCTGTGATGGAACCCCCCCCCCTTCTATGCCGGCCCCATAATTCTACTGCTAAGGCTCCTGTCTATCAACCTGTCCCTTTACCCTCAAGATTTCTCCCTGGATCTGGTACTCAGATGTCAAGGTGAATGCTATTCTCAACAAGTAGCTGTGTTGATCAGTGGGTTCAGTATAGTAAACATGACCAGTTCTCCCTTTCAATTCTCAACTGTAAAAAATCAGGCATGTCACATTGAGGAGGGAGCTAGCTTGTTTTCTGCTGCTCCAGAGACTAGGACCCAGAGCAATGGATGCAAGCTCCAGAAAAAGAGATTCCACCTCAACATTAGGAGGAACCTCCTGACAGTAAGGGCTGTTTGACAGTGGAACACACTCCCTCGGAGTGGAGTGGAGTCTCCTTCCTTGGAGGTCTTTAAGCAGAGGCTGGATGGCCATCTGTCGGGGGATGCTTTGATTGAGATTTCCTGCATGGCAGGGGTTTGGACTAGATGGCCCTTGCGGTCTCTTCCAACTCTATGATCCTATGATTCTAGAAAGTAAAACTAGAAATTATTTATTATATTACAACTAAATTAAACATGAACTCACTGAACTCTTTCCACATACCCAGCTCCTAAAACCTTATTCAGATTTTATCAGTTCCTCTCTTCTTAACTGGCCTTCACCCTATGAGTCAGTGCTCTAACTAATTCTTTTATGGACAAGACACTATCTTATAGTCTCCTCACACCAACACAGTATTCCAACAAGCCTGGCTCTAACCAGGTTTGCATGACTTCTTCCTTCTCAGTTCCTGAAAGAGCAGTATGTTGTCTTCAAATACCTTGACCATCCATTCAGTTGCTCAGTGCATGGAGCTTGAGGGATGAAGGGCTATGTTTGGGTGTACATGAGGATGTGCATGGTGGGGCCAACATACCAAGCCCCTTTCTACTTTCACTTTCAGCCCTTGTGTCTTCTTTGGGGTCATGATGAGGGCTAATGTTCATTATTATTATTATATACATACAAAGCCAGCAAGCCAGCAATTTTTTTCAATAGAAATTTGTGTGCTGTATCTATTATTCTACCATGAGAACATGTGAAATGATTTGGCTAGTCACATATATATAAATAATTTATTTAAAATGTTCATAATAATCTTACCAGACAAAGCTCATCTTTTTCTCAACTCTGACTCTGTAATGTAATATTGATTTTGACCTAAAAACAACCATAGTTTATTTGGGAGGGGAAAGGTGATAACAGTTAACTGTACATAATAGGATTATTTTTCAGTCTGTTGTCCAAGAGGTTTATCTGTGACAAGAGAATTAGAATATAAGAATCTGTGATTCTGTGGAGAATAAGTATATTAGGGAGACTGCTCTAGCTAATAAAGTATTAATGAGTTGATAAGCTAAATTAGTATAATTAGTAAAGCATATGTTGCTGAGAATTCCATTAAAGTAAAAAAGTTCCACTATTTATTGAATACAGTACAGCAAGGAAAGGATGAACATTAAGGAAGAAAAGCCATAGAAATGTTTCTTCTTAATTCGCTGTTGAGAATGCATAATCCTTGAAAATCCTCAGAATCTTTAAAACAACAACCCCCAGCACCAAATGTGGTTTCAAACAACTATCACCACCAAATAGGAAAGAAACCAATAAACAACACAATTATAACAGATACATTGGCTCATCTAATTAGTAAAATCTGTCTAGTGGTCAGCTGTTAGGACAGTGCCCTGCAGACTGTAGTCTGTTAAAACATGTCAGAACAGATTTACAACCCCAGAGAAAGCTTTGCAGCACCAGCTGATAAATTACAGCAACAGTTAATAAACATGTTGACCAGTTGTTGATTTCTGTAGAAAGTGATGTTGTGTTCCATGTTTCTTTAAAGTTAAGATATCTGTCTGGTAAAAATTCAGCTTAATTCATAGTTTATAGAGGGTGTGGCTATTTAGTGAGTACTTTTCTCCCAGAACAGGGCCTAGTGTGGTTTCCATTACATATAACACAAAGCACAATTAAATCCCTAATGATAAAACATTTTTAATTTAAACAAACAATCCTATTTAAAACAGTTTAAAACTCATTTAAAATATATCAAAAATACAGTTTTCCCCATTAGAAGACTCTTCTTCTACAACCAGTTAAAAGCCAAAGCCCTGTCTACATTTAAAAAGTGTCTGCTGCCAGCAAAGGACTGGATGAAGTTGACAAAACTGAAGCTTAATCCAAACGAGACAGTGGTGCTTCTGGTAAATTCATATTCAGTCTGTGCCAAATGAGGTTACACTCCTTGAATCTCAGGTCTGTAGACTATGAGTATTCCTGGGCGTAGATGTGAGCTGGAATGATCAGGTTTGGCAATGACCTGAAGTTCTCTGAAGATGCCAGCCTGACATGCTGGCGAAACATCAAGAAGAAACTTTTCTGAAACATGGCCACATAGCCTGAAAAACCCACAAAAAACGACCTGAAGTGCATTTGCACAGCTAAAACTAATGTACCACTGCACCAATTCCCAGACACACATGACCTGGCCATGGTGATACATGCCTTAATTACATATCATTTTGATCACAAGATTGTATTCTACATGGGTTGCCTTTGAAGAATGCTCAGGAACTTCGGTTGGCAGAAAGAGCTGCAGCCAGATTAACTGGGAGTAGTTACAAGAATCATACAACTACCTTGCTACAGCAGCTCAACTGGGTGTTGGAGCTTTTCCAGGATGAATTCAAAGAATTGGCTATGATGTCTAAAGCCTTATAGGGATAGAGTCCAGACTATCTCATACACAGAAAAAACATATTTCTTTATACGAGCCTGTCTGAGTTTTAAGATCTTCTGGCAAGGGTACCACCATCACAGACACATTTGGTATAAGCATGTGAGAGAGCCTTCTTAGTGGCTGTTCCCAGACTGTGGAATTCCCGACTACAGGAGACGCCTCACTGCTCTATTTTCTGGCAGACAAAGGCATTTTGATCCATGAATGCCAGCCAGGAATTGAAATGGTATCTCAGAAGGATTGTGAGTGATAGTACAAATTAAATCTTGGAGAAATTAAATTCCATGCCATTGCAGTTGTTGGAAAACAGATGTTATCTCAACATCACAGGTATAGTACATTAGCACTAAATGTATGGTCCAAATAAACAAAGATGTCACCATGTCTCCCTTCTCCTCCTTCTGCTTGCTTTGTGCCTTTCTTTCTCAGGCTCTTCCATCTAGCTTTCTTTCTCTTCATCTTTTCTCATTCTTTCTTGAGTGTGAAATTTCTTTCACATTTTCTTTCTTATCGTTTTGCCCTCCATCCTTCTCAACCTTAAGCACCTTCAAATTCCTTTTCTAGCCTAGCCAATCCCTCTATAAAGTCTCAGAAGCTCAGTCAATAACAGTCAGAAAATTTTGTCTAACATCAAAGAAGTTAAACCATTCACTGCCATTCACTACCAGCATCAGCTTCAAATCTTTAGTGGCTTACAACCTAAATTAAAAGCATGCACCTTGGAGCCACTCAATCTAAGAGTGTGCTAACACTGAGTCTTCAAAACTGCAACTCAGATCCGAGTTCAATTATCATAGCCTCTTGGCCCTCACCAAAAATGTTTGGTGCTGATTTTGAGGACCAATAAGGAAAAGGCTAAATATTGCATGCCATGGCTCTGATCCAAAATTCCCTGCACAGTCATATTTGCACACAATTTCCTGTGTCAACTGGATTCCCCTCTGACCAGAGTCAGTAGCAGTTCCACATGCAAAAATTGTCATTATCGTGGATCCTGAAAATGATAGGGAAGCTTTCTTACATATGTGGCAACCTCATGTATATAAGTTAACCTAATTTTTTTTTCTTCCAACCCATCAGCACATGATCCCAAATATCAACACTGACAGTAAGGGGGAAAAGTGTTGATATGCACCCTTTTGATGTAACATGTCTTTTAAAGTGAGAATATTGACAGACCATTTCTTAAAACTTTTGGCAACTGTGGTTTAATGGAAACAAACACACATCCCCCAGAATGCTGTTACATTAAGTATGTTTCCATACACTGTACACATTTACGTGCAATTTTCTTCCCCTGTTCCTTATGAAGAACACTAACAAATGCCACAGATATGCAGGAAACAGTTTGCAGCTGAGACAAGCTTAGCACATTTCCTACAGGTTCAGCCAGAGGGAGAATCTTTCCTGGCTCCCTTGATAGAAGTTATGCCTTTGAACCACAAGGGTTTCCTCTTGATTCTTGGCTGAGGTTGTACAGGGCCAAAATCCAGCCACACCCACCAGACAGGGGACTCTGCTAATTGGTTAAGACCGCTTTAATGTCTGGCCACCATTTGGCAGACCCAAAAGGCAGCTGCAGCACTCATCTCAATTTATAAGACACCCTTGATTAACACCATATTTTAATACAAGGCCAAATGAAGTCTTATTAGAGCCAAACATCTGTATTTGTACATTCCTTCAGAGGACCCATCTCTTTTCGTTTGCACTGTTTGCTCTCATGCTTTCGTGGAGAACATATGCTGTAACCTGGCTTTTGTTCTTTTCCACCATTAACGTTGAGATACTAGCTCCAGATTCTCACTGGTACTTTCCAACTGTCAGCTCATCGGGCAAACCCCTTTCAGCATAAGAACAGTTCCAGTCACTTCAGTAGGATTTTCTTTCAATTTTGTCCACAGCCATAAATGTTTCTCCAAACAAAGTCATGCACCACTTGCTTTCACATGTTATGTCATTACCTTTCTTTGTTCCATACTTAGCAGATGTCCCTTTCTAGCACATGTCTATTCAGTATTCCTGTTAGTCATCATTTTATTGATTTCACTGAACATTTATAGCCTATCGTTGCTTTGTACTGCTTGCCAATTGGATCCTGAGCCATGTTCAAGGTGTTGGGTAGCAGCGTTGGAGGCTGAGGTACATTCAATGCCTTATAAAGTTGTATTGTTCAGGACCAGGCTATCTGAAAGAATTACTTACTCCATAGACTGCCCTGATCTTTACATTTGGGTACATTCTGTTTACAATACAGGGACTAGGGTTATTTGGTTGTTGTGTAATAGAGGGCTTTCTCTCCTTTGGCTTCCACCATGCAGAATGGCTTCCCTATAGAAGTTAGGTGGATTCCCAGTGTTGGGTGTTTCCTACTGTTAAAAAAAATATGTGTACTCACTGGCACTTTGATTATCTTTTTTCTTTTCTTTTTTATTCTTAACCCTGTCAATTGCCTCTGTTTTTTGATAAATATTTTTGATAGATTTTATTGTTGGTTCGTTGTTGTTTTTAGCTACTGTTTCATTCTATCTGCATTTATTATGAATAGTTTGGGGATTTTGTTTGAACAAGAAGTGGGATAGAAATGTTCTTAAATAACTAAAAATATGTTATTGAGGCAGAGAACAAACTTTAAGGCTGACCTACAGTGCAGAATTAATGCAGTTTGATACCACTTCAAATGCCATGGCTCAATGCCATAGAATACTGATATTTGTAGTTCTGTGAGATATTTAACGTTCTCTGTCAGAGAGCTCTGGTGCTACAAAAAACTACAAATCCCAGGATTACATAGACTGGAGCCATGACAGTTAAAGCAGTGACAAACTGCATTGATTCAGTGAAAATACCAACAGAACAATTCCACAAAAATTAACCTCAAATTGTTTTTTAATTCAGAGATAAAAATAAGAGCAGAAATATTGTTTATCATCTGTCAAAAAAGGAAGAGGAGAAATACTCATAAATTAGTTACAGCCAGCTAGTACAAAAGTTCTGGTAAATAGGTTTGACTCATCTAGACTGCAATCTTAAACAAAGTCGCGGTACATACCACCAATAAGCGGTGTACCAGCAGCAACCGCACGGTCCCTAACTCTAGGATGTACTGGTGGCATAACAATGGCGGTGCCCTGTGTATGCGGGTGCAGCCATTGTTACATAAGCGCCACACAGCATCTGCATGTTGCCACGCAGCACTTATGTGATGGGTGCACCAGTGGCGCACTTGTTACGCTGCCCCTGCAGCTTAAAAAGAACCCACTTTTTGGGTTCTCTTTCTTCCACAGGGAAACCGCATGGTTTGACAGTTGCGGCTTCCCTCTGGAGGAAAAAAGGCCGCTGCCAGCCCGGACTTACGAAGAGGTATGTACCAGGCCCACTTTTCCCAAAGTAATCCCCATCCTGCCCTCCTGATCTTTAGCCAAGACTGGTTTTGTCCTCCTTGCTCATTGGTTGGAAAGCAGCACTGGTACACACCTTACAACACAGCCACTGTGTTGCACTAGGCTGCACTCATCTGTATAAAAAGGTATGGGCAAACTTCAGCTGCTTTTTTGCTGGTAAATCCCACCCATCCTAAAATAACATGAGCTTTGCCATTCACTTTTTGAGTCTGGTTAGGATGTTTTGTTTTGTTTTGCCCTGATAGGCTGAGGTCACAGTTATTTTTGCCTGCACAATGTTGTATTCTAATTTCTATGTGGCTGTTTGACTTTTATCTCTGTCATAACCAGTGGGATGCTCAGATACTGATACACCTCCTGATAAACCAGCACTGGCTAGTGAAGGAATCTGACCCACATACCTCTCACTGCCAGCTGGCTTGGGAGGATAAGTGTGACGTTTCCTTGCCCCAGGTGGGAACCTACTTACAAAGGTGTTAACCACACTTGCCTTCATGGGGAACAGTGATAACAAACCATGATGCCTCAGCATTCACAGTTCTAAACTGAGAGCTGGTTACTCAATGGCAGGTTTGGTTTAACCAAGCCTCTCAAAAGGAAGTATTCACACATCCCATGTTGCTGTCATGTTGCTGATTTCTGTAATTAATAAAGCTAAGGCCTTTATTACACCAACACATTTGCCTGGTGTGATCTCTCCAGTAATCTATTCTAATCTCTAGGAAGAAACGTCACTGAGAGCCAACCCTATTATCAGAGTGAGGTGATCTATAATGGGGGGTGGGGGGAGTGGTTGTAAACTCCTAACATTTTCCACTATTCCTCCAAGTATTCCTCTGTCTTGGAAGACAAAGTTGTGTTTGCCAGACAATCTGTCCTGCACATGAGCCAGCATGGTGTAGTATTTCAAGAGTTGGATTAGGACTTTGGGAGACCAGGGTTTGAATTGCTCACTCAACCATGGAAACCCACTGAGTGACCTTGGGAAAGTCACACTCTCTCAGCCTCAGAAGAAGACAAAGGCAAAACCCCTCTGAACAAATCATGCTAAGAAAATTCCATGGAAGCTTCACCTTTGAGTTGCCATAACTCACAAATTATCTTAATTCAAACAACAACTATCACAATCCTGCATCCTCTAAACTGTCCTGTTAGTGATCTCTGGTGTGGAGGAGGCTCCTAATACCTATCCCATTGCCAGTGTTCAACTGCCAATCAAATTGTTTTTTGTATAAAGAAAGGATGCTGCACCATTTTGTGCTTTTCCTCAACCAGCATATCTTGTCTCATTGGTCCACCTAGCTCAGTATGGTCCACACCGAGGCTGGACTGCATGTGTCTGTATAGATACAGTTACACTGCAACTTTCTTTAACCCTTAGCACTGGCTCTGCTGGCAAGGGATGATGTAATTTGCAAACCAACGAGCTCTGTAGGGACACATACACTCTACCACAAGTTTACATTAACTGGCAGCATATCTTCAGGATTTCTACCTGTCCATGCCAAAGATTTAATCTGGCACTTTTACATACAGGGCATGCAATTTTCTGAACACTTTCATTCAGAATAGTGCCCAAATATGTGAAATGAACATGCAGAAGAAAAGACTGTCCTTTGTTCTTTAATCATCTTAAACTACTATCGTCTCCTTTTTAGTCCTGCTAATCAGTTCAAAAGGTTTACACAATGATTAGCTCTAATGTAATTATGTCTACCACTAATAACTGTAATAACAAAATCTAAAGGAAGGATTAATACATCCTAATTGAATCAGATTAAATGTGTATTATCTACCAAAGTCTAATCTTTTTGTCATTTGGTCCCAGAAGGTAATCCCACAGTTTAAGCAGTCTTTAAATAATGAGATCCAAACTTATTTTCAGGCAAGAGATTTTCAAGTTCTGGCTTGAAGAAATTAGCCCTTGCTTTCTTTCTCAAAGACTTTGAAATGTCTTCTTCCACAATTGTAGTTTATTGTAGAATGTAGTTTAAACAGAGCAAAGCTTTAGGAGATACACATGAAGGTAACTTGTGAGAAATCCATTATACTTAGCATGATTTTCTTAAACTGCACCAGCTCCCCAAGGTCTTGGGTAGATTGTTCACAGTCCTGTAAACCAAGATACAGTTGGCCTTTCTATCAGTAGATTGTGTATACATGGATCCAACCATCCATAGCTTGAACATACATTTTTTAATTCCCAAAAGTAAAGCTTGATTTTGCTATTTTATATAAGGGACACCATTTTACTAAAGCACTGTATATTACAGGATATTACTACTGGACTACAGGATATTGCTACAGAACTTGGATATCCATGGATTGTGGTATCTATGGGAGTCCTGGAATCAAATCCTAGCAGATACAAAGGTCCCACTGTAGTTTGGCAAGATATTCCATTCTCAGAATCTACTGCTTTTAATGTGCAAAATATATATTCAGGCATTGGAGCTGTAGTCCAAAAACTTACTTTACCAAGTTCTAGTTTTACCATTGAGATTTGCCACTGAAACCTATTGCTCTTCCGATGACATTGGACTCTTGGATTCAGTATTCAATTGCCTGATATGCACAATGGTCAGGGATCATGTGACGTGCAGTGCAACAATAGGCTCATAGATTCCCCAGCCCTTACTTACATACACACTATAGAAATTACTTGATGTTTCCTTCATAGTTTATAGTTTTCAAAAAATTCTCTGTAAGGAGATCAGTGCAAAGGTTTATACTCTGAATGTTATTGGTTATTTTAGAAAGATTAACCCCATGGAATCAATTGTTGAATGGTGAGTCAACATATATATAAATTTCATTTATTCATTATTCTAGTTGAGATTAAAAAAATACTTCAGGCATATATCTTGAATAGTTCAGCCTTCCACTATCTGGAGCCTCCCAGATGTGTGGAGCTACAATTTGCTGGCACAATAACTAAACCAACACATAAAGACAGTGGAAGATTGCAATAGCTCCTATTCACATTCTTTGTATAGCTTTTCTATTTCACCATGCACCTTTTTAATGGTGAAGGTGACAGAAATGATTTCATTCATCATACTGGGCATTTGCTTAATGGAAAGGCACATTAAGTACATTTGTTCTTTAATTTTTGTAAAAAAAACTGTCAAGTTGAACTGGAAGGCAGACTCCACTCAGGGACAGATGTGACGCCTTTCAAGAAAGTGGCAACATCTGTTTTCAAAAAAGACATCTGTTGGGGAAGTGAAGAAAGCTGCTTGTAGATAATGAAGAAATAATTAATTACAAGGGGGAACATAGAAGAAGATTAGAATCTGCACATAATTAGCTGTACTTAAGATGCCAAAACATGGCTTGAGAAACATAATTAATGAGTTGGTAAGAAATCTTGGCGATTCCTTCTAAAGCAGACGTAAGAAGGTATTACCATCTGCTTGGAACGTCTGCTGGGCAAAAGGCTGTAGAGCTTCAGTCTGCAACTTGCCAAGAAAATGCTAAAAATGTTTTCTAGCTATATTCAAACCCCATATCAACCCAGGAGAAATAATATAGAAGAAACAAATATGTGAAAGGAAGATGGTAGCTAGAGATAGATGGATGGATGGATGGATGGATGGATGGATGGATGGATGGATGGATACATAGACAGATAGAC
This sequence comes from Sceloporus undulatus, assembly GCF_019175285.1. Classification (NCBI taxonomy): domain Eukaryota; kingdom Metazoa; phylum Chordata; class Lepidosauria; order Squamata; family Phrynosomatidae; genus Sceloporus; species Sceloporus undulatus. Next base: position 157,034,861 of record NC_056526.1, on the reverse strand, counting down.
AGACAGACAGACAGACAAAGACTATTATTTTATAACTTTACTGAGAAATAATTTTACATAATTGAAAATTATGCTAGGATCAGCATCACAGAATGCACCAACGTACTAATATACTCATTCCACACATTTGAATGTTATTGCTGGGCTTCATGTCAAAATATTTAGCAAGAACGACATATCTTCACCCAGGCCTAGAAGTGGGAAAGGATTTAATTAAAGTCCTTTGCATATTCAGAAAGTAAAAATTATAAACAGTGAGTGATTATCATGAGCAGATTATGAATCACTAATGTGTTGGGTACTGTTTTATATTCTTGGTTTTGGTTGGTTGGTTGGTTGGGTTTTTTTTAAAAAGTTTGCTTTTATTCCCTGTGCTTCAGTTTGGAAGTTACTTGTGGCAGCAATTATAGGGTAGATATTTTCAATACATGTATACATATATGGGCAGGAGCGGGGGAGGATCTGAAGCAGCTACCATTATTTAAATAGTGTATACATTGAGTCCTTGATATCTGCTGCAAGTTGATTCC
>NC_056526.1:156993962-157034321 GCF_019175285.1 Sceloporus undulatus | reverse complement strand
AAGACTCCCATGGATACCAAAATTTGTGGATGCTCAAGTCCTGTTAAATACTATAGCATAGTAAAATGGTGTCCCTTATATAAAATGGCAAAGTCAACGTTTTCTCTTTTTTGAATATATATATATATTTCAAGCCATGGATGCTTGAATTTGTGGATAAAGAATCTGTGGGGTGACTGTAGCATAGTATAGAGTAGTGTAGCATAGCATAATGGTACTGCAGAATTAATTAAGGCTCCAATCCTATCCTTAAAATTGAGTAATCCCCACTTACTTCTAAGTTCTAAGACTTACTTCTAAATAGGTATGTCCTGAATTGCAGCATCAGCAATTGAAATGTTGATAAAAAAGCAATGAAATGATAAGTGTTTTGATCAAGGTACCATCAGAGTCAGATCTTGGCTTATGTTCTGAATTCATATTTTATGGAAGTTTTTTGTGGGTTTTTCAGTTTATGAGGCTGTGTTCTAGAAGAGTTTATTCCTGACATTTCGCCAACAGCTGTGGCTGGCATCTTCAGAGAATCTTTTTTAAGGTGTGTTGTTTTTTTTTACTTGATACCAGCTTTTACAATGAAGCAGACTAAGCAGACTAATAATTTTCAGGCTTTGAATATATATATATATGTATACACACATGCACAAACACACACAAAGGCTGAAAATTATACCTTCTAATCTTTCTGAGCTTGTACAAGGAGATATCCAGTATCTTCTTATGAAAGTGGTTCCCCAGGCAACACAGTGGATGTCAGTCTGGCACCTGGGCACCAGGCATGTAGACCCTCTCCTCCAGCACCAGCACCTCTGTATGTATCCCACAAACTGATTGAGGCAATGCTGCCTTTCCAATGCCTCTTTATCCCAGCTGCTAGGTAATGCTGGGCAAAAGAGTTAGTGGTGGTTGGGGGGGGGGGGGGGGGGGGGGCACTGAACTGGCTAATAGTTGGCCCTGCAGAGAGTTGGAAATCTCCAAGGCAGACTGTGGAGTTGCCTTCTCCATCAGAATGGCTGCTCCAGGGTTTCTACCCAATTTAACATAAGAACACTGGCAGAGATTTCCCCTAAACATGTTCTCAACAGGATCTTAGTCGCAAAATGTACCATTTATATATGAGGCCCACAGAACATCTTTCTTATGGTTAGCTGATCTGAGGAAATTCTGTTTGGCATTTTAGACCTACCTGTGTAACACCTAACTGTGCTACCTGCAAGTTATTAAATGACAAATCCAGGTAACATTGGAGATGACAGCACTGTGACTAAATGTGACAGCTTTATGGAAATATAAAAAATTCTCCTTTTTCTAGAAGCTACTGGACTAACAAGTTGTGGCAGATGACTAAGATCTAGTATATCAGTTATATGTTTAAGCTAAAGAAAATTAGCCAATGGTTCTAATTTGCCTGGTTCTGCAAGGCTCAGCAAAGAATAGAACAGTGGTGGAGAATATGTGGCCTTCCAGGTATTATTGTACCACAGTTCCCATCAGCCCTAGCCTTCATAGATAGTGGTAACATATGATGGCCATTGCAGTCCAACAACATCCAGAGGGTTACATGGCCCATGCCTCTAAAACAAAACAGTCTTTCATGCACAACTCATTCATGCACAACTCTTATTAACATGTTATAATGTTAGTAGGGAAACAAGCAAACACAGGTGAATAGTAGATAAAGTGACACTTTCAGACTTATCAAAAGCCATTTATATTCAAGCTCAAACATCAGCATCAAACATAAACTTTAGTTCTTGGGGGGGGGGGGCTGACAAAGTATCATCTGCCAGTCCCTTGCTTTTCTTGGTGGGATTGTTCTGGCTCACCTCAGTCAAGGAGCCACCATTTTAATTTTTCCCCAATGCTTCCAATGTACTGTTAGTCTGAGTTATTGGAAGACATTAAAATGACAGCTCACAAACCCAGTTACTTCTCAAATGACAAAATAAAGCAGGCATTAGTGGTGGGCCATTTCCCCAAGGGTGGTGTGTATTAATATCAGATCCTGGCCACTTACTGCAACTTGCACAGGGCTTAATAAATCTGCTTTTGCTAAAAGGCAAGAGATTTATACAATATGAAGAAAACCCAGAGTATTCAACCTCATAGGCCATATGTTACCTAGTTTTGGCTTAGTTTCATTCCTCTCAGTTGAAGCTTTCTCATATTTCCAGATCTGAACCATAATACAAAACTTCTTTATTATTGTTCTTAAATTTGCCTTGTACTTCCTGAATGCTGACCTTCTAGAAATCTTTTCTCCTTTTTCCATAAAAGACCTTCATGGTAATATGTTCAAATACAACCTGACCAACATAAGTGAGTCTAGACTAGTAAGGAAGCAAGGTTTTAAAACTATGTGGTCCAGTGTGCACAGCTATAACGTGGGAAAGATTGGTTCCAGTTCTAACTAACTTTGAGAAGTTTACTGTCCTGTCTTCCAGTTGCCTTCTGTAAAATGTAAATAGTAATCACATACATGTGCTTGGGCGATAAATGAGGTAGAGGTTAAGAGCGCTTTGTATGTTTAAAGCATTATAATAATAATTATAATCATAATTATGTAAGTATCCCACAACCTGTCATTTATTGTACAACTACAGAATTAAGTCCTCCATTTGCATGAATGGTCTTTCATCAACCTAGACAATGGCCTGTTACAGACTGCCAAAATAAAGCTGCTTTGGGTCTCTTTGGAGGTATGCTGTTTAAATGATGCATGGGTCCTAAGAGTCTGGAGGTTGCACCAAAGCCATGCTCCAGCCCTAAGGACTAGAGTGCAGCTTTGGTGCATCTTCCGGATTCTTAGGATGCATGCATCATTTAAACAACATACCTCCAAAGAGACCCGAAGCAGCTTTATTTTGGCAGTCTGTAACAGGCCTATATTTCATTTGTAAGTTTGGCATAATGTGTTCCAAGTCATCTCCTGTACCAGCTAGTATAATGCATCTTTGCTGGGTGTTTTCATTCAGTGAATTTAAAGCACAGTGAGATGAGAAGAAAACTCACATGCTCTTACATCTAAATGGCTGAGATTATTCTTCTAAAATAACAAGAAAGGGGTAATTGAGAAAGGACATCCTTCCATGTCCAACATTGAAAACCTATGTTGGTTTGATTGTATCTATTTTCCAACACTGAAAATGAGTTCAAATTAAAATAGTATGTGCCTGGCATTATGGAAAGAAGCCATCAATTTGTTATTTTTGTAAAAAGTCCAAGAGCAAGGGATAGGCACATTGACTAAGTGAAAATAAGTAACTAAATAAGTCTAGCCATTTCTAAAAATAACCTCCAAGCGAGCCATGGAAAATAGAGCTATTTCACACATAGTCGCCTTCAGCATCTTAGACCATAAACAGCAGAGATAGAGGAGAACACTACTCTCCAAATTCCATTTCCCATAAACCACAAGCACTAAAAATCTGGCATGCTTACATGTGTCTTATCTCCTCAATCAGCACCAAAGGATTCAAACTGTGAACTGTTTTAGGGTTTAAAAAACTGCCTGGCTATTTAAGTTGCAACAGCCAAAAGTCAAGTCCTTTAGGCAGTGGTGTTCTGTGCATAAAAATGGACAAAAACATGCCTCTGCTAAAGTTTCCAGGAAAGTTGAATTTATTCTGGTACTGTTGGATCTGAGCTTGCCTGAAAGGTGATCCAAAAGCACCAGTATTATGCCAATCAGCAAGTTCAGAGAAGATGCAGACTGGCAACAGTCCTTTGAGGAAATACTACTATTGTATGGACTTTTTAGGAAACGTTTATTCCTGTGACTAACTGCAGAAAGCAAACACAAATGGGTATGACCACGCCCCACTGCACTAGCAAGAACTTGCCTTTAAACATTCTTACGAAACTTTTGCATGAAAAAGAATGTGGCATCCCTCTCCTAGGGTCATATGGTGTGAAAGCACTCTGTAGGGATGCTTTGACTAAATACTGAAACTCTCTTCAGTCATTTTCTTCCTCATATTAATACAGAGATGAAAGAATGGGGCCTCTGTAAGATGGAGAAGTGTTATTAGTGCAAAAAAGTAACTTTTACGAGCCCTTGCCCTTTGTTCAATTTTCTCTGTGTCAACCATTGAGAAGAGGAATTTTCTTATTGCTTTCTTGGATTCACAGTAAATTCCACTGCTATGCATCCCCCATGGGTTTTGTTCTATTACTCATGAATTACTGCACAAAGGCGCAAGCCATTCCTTGGCTCCGTAAAAGGCTTCCCCTAATACTTTATTTTAGGACATTGTTTTCTATACTGTTTACATTCTTCTAACGAAAAGAACTCCACCCTGTTTACTTTGTTTCCCATAGAAGTTTGTTTAGCCAACAACATCGTGCTAAAATGGAAAGCTTAGCGGGAGGCAGCAATTGCAAAACAAAACCAATTAATAGAAAACAGATACTCTTTACAGATTAGTCTTTATGAAGCAAGAGGAATAGAATAAGCTGTTTTGCTAATGCTTTTCCCCCTGCATGGCTCATCATGAATGTACATGTTCCCCTAAAATCACATGTAATGTTTTCTTGTATCATTCCAGAACCTTGTTTTTTCCTTTATTGCTTTTCAATAAATGCCCACCACATTAAAGTACATGTATAGCTCTGACCCAAATTCTTGTCTTCTAGAGAAAATTTATATGTTTCATGAAATGTTGGTTTAGGAGTAGATAGATGATACAAGGATGTATAGATAGATATATAGGTAGATGGAGACAGAGAGAGTTGACAGAATATTTGAAAGGAGAGAATGGTGTTCTGGGGGTTTATACCTTGCTCTTCACAATCCAGGGAACAATAATAAAATGATATATTTATTTGGTATTTAAATGAAATATTTTCAGAACACAAAGCAAGAACTGAGATGTGCTTTTGATCATCATCTTTAGAAGTATAGACTCAAAACCAGCATAAAACTGAACATTGTTATGATCTACCCACACATCATCTAAGCCATCCAAATCTACTCATGACAGGATCATCATGACAGCTGGATATTGTACTAGCAGTTAATTTTGTTATGTTCATATGCATTTGCCAATTTTATATATATATTACCTATATACAGATAAAATAACCATAGTTATATTTTCCGCTTGTGCAAATATGCAAAAGTATTTCATTTGGCCCTGGAAAGTTTCAGATTGTCAAGGGAAAAGGTCAAGTTAATCAGAAATAGTCACTCCAGAGGCTAGATAACAATCTTCTAAATTTGCTTATTTGTAGTTTCAAACTACTTAAAGACACATACACAGAAGTCTTTAAGCTGGGCATCCTTCTTATTTTTACCTGTCTACTGCCATCTAGTGTTTCCAAGTTGCCACAGGATATTTTTAAACAGATGGGTTAATCCAGACACCTCTCTCCTAAACAGACAAATTAGACAGAGAAATACTTTAAAATACTCAAGGGAGATTCCAGTAATGAGGAAATGGAATTGTACTTAGGACAATCACATTTGTGAAAGTTTTACACTTTAAACCAACACACAGCACTGTGGTGAGATTGCATCATTGATAAGAAATTATTTGCATGCAGTATGATGTTCACAGCATTTTAAATCCAGTCCATACATCTGAATGGGGAGAATCAGAACCACGAGGATGGAATATACCATAGGCCATCACAGGGGTAATTCCCATACTCACTCAGCACTGAATATCCAGATTGCATAGAGTAGGAATTTGGGACTAAGACTTCATTAATGCCATTCTTTTCATTGTCGCTGTAGATCTAAGGACTGCAGTCCCTTTTCCAGTCTCAAATGAGATGAAAATTCAGCTAGTAGCATATAGGAGCACAGATGAAGTGGCTATGAGTGTATTTGTTTTATTTTAGAATATTTTCCTACAGCAGTTCATCAAAGACTCTTCACAGCCGCTCACAATAACAAAAAGATCACGAAAATAATAAACCAGAATTTAAAACCCAGTTGAATAATAAAACAGAAGAAGACTTTAAAAATACCTACTAAGGAATCCTTTGGAGAGAAAAAAAACAGTAGCTGGTCATATGATCTCAATCAACATTTTAACAAAGGCATTCTGAGAGAGAGAGAAAATGAGAATGAGAATGTATTAAAGTTCGTAGGGTTGTGAAGTAATGCAGTAAGGAGCAACAGACAATGTGGATCACCATCAGAATACTGTTCTAGAGCATCAGGGCTGGTAGCCAGTGATGCAGCTAAAACTGGACATGAAAAGCAGATGGATCACCACATTTAAGATAATGCATATTTCTGCTAATTTCAGCAAATACTCCCAATAAAAACTGTGAAACATATCCCCCTACAGTTTAAAGAGTTTTGGGGGGAGGAAGCAAAATGCCCAAACTCCTGTGAATTGCATGTGGCTGGATCACATGTTATTTGACTGGAATGAGGAACATTTCAAATGTGTAGATCAACCCTCAGCCATGTATAAATGGCCTTCAATATTTGTTCTTCCCCCATTTCTCCTCCTCCTCCCCCTCCTCCTCCTCCTCCTTCTTCTTCCAAAAGTCAAGCACAGTGACTACTGTCTAAAGTAGGAAACTAACACTAGGAAAGAGTCTTAGTCATTCCCTGGAGGGATTTTATTATCTGTTCACATTAAAATGTCCTTTACCTTGTTGCTTGTTTTTGTTTTCATTGTACCCACAAGGGGAATCATGCAGGTAAAGACATCTCAGAAACCTGTAATCTTGGAAAGAAATGCAAATTGAGTATACACATACAGGATTATTTGAACCAATGACCTGTCTAAGTATAAAATAGGCATGTTTTATATATTGTCATCACAGTTTAAGTGATCTTCCCTTGCCACTGTGATTCAGTTCATGTTAACAAATGGAACCAATCAAGAACTGTAAAGTATATGTTTTTAACAGCAAATCTACTACCACCAAGAAGCAGCTAACAAGTGTATCTTTGCATTTCTGCTTATTCTTTACAATGTTTAGTCTTCGGCACCTCTCAAGAAGGAACTGGAGCCATTACAAATAAACAAAAGAGAACACTATGCATTCTGTTTCACTTCTATGAAACAGAAACAGAGCTATTGTTTTTTTATGAGAAAACAGGGGATGCCTAATCCATGATCAACACCTCCAAAAAATTAATAGAGCAGTGAAGAGATCAGACGCTGTTAGAGTCATATTCTGGTCAGTCCACACAATCCAAACCACTGTGTCAAAATATCAAAATAGCTGCATTGCATTTTAGTCCCAGCAGGGTATAAAGCTGCTCATGACCCATGAAAGCAAGCCCAAGCCACAAGCTGAAGGGGAAGGAGGGGGAAAAGAACCACAGCCTTAGAAGCCAATATCACCTACAGACTGACTCCTCCTGCACAGGATTATGGCTGATACAACCCTATGAATAATTAGATATGTTATCCAAAATATCTAGCAGAGTTACAGATTGGTAACACAGTTATGGATCTGTAACTCCTCTCTATCCACCTTTGCGCTCTGCTAGATATTCATAGTCATGGCACTACTGCAGTGATTGTAAATACACATACACACATGGAACCCTATTTAACCTCAAGGAACTGCTCTGTGATGGAGGTTTGCAGAGTGGGTAAGGGGGCCATTTCAAGATAACACAGCTATCCCTTTTCTGCCATGAAGCTATGGTGTGACAAGCAGAAGATTCTGCTCATTGCACCCTGGCCCAAGGGCTGGAGGAGGCTCTTCACACCACAGGTCAAGGGCAGGAGGAAGCTAGCCACATCATTCTGAAGCACCCCCACTCACCCAAGTTGCAGACGTCCATAGCACAGAGCATCTCCCTCAAATGTAAGCTTGGTTCCAGAGGTTGATTCTTTAGGTTTTTTGTAACTACAAATATGACACAACTTAATTATGAATTTGCATCTTTCAAACTGTATGTGTGTGCATGAATGTCTCTGTGTGTTTAAGAACAAAAAGTGTGGTCAAAGAGGCAACCTCCACCCCAGCCCTATTTTCTCCTTCAGCTCTGTGCACATCAGCTAAAAGAACAAGGTAGTATCTGAAAAGAACCACTCCAAGTGCTCTGCCCTTCCTCCTAATGATGAGTGTGCAAAGTCAACCTCCCTCAGCCAGTGTTTTCAGGTGCCAACTGGAAGCACTTTCCTCCTCTTTCCTTTTTCTCACACAAGGAAAGCAAATAGCTGAGCCAACTGCTCTCCAATAGTTCTCTCACGTTGGTTGAGAATACATGGTTTCTTCCACTTTCCCAGATGGGAGCCAATCATTTCAGGACCTAATGGCTTAGGGAGCATTACCACATTCTCTGATGTTGTTTGGCCATGGAGGGCTGCAGAGTAAATCCCACCCTTACTCCTCAATTTGCTTCTCCTTCTTTAATGTAAACATTACTTATCTCTGGTAAAGCCTTTACTCACCCTTTCTTGTGAATGTCCTCCTGCACAATATAGATTAGAATCCTAAATTACTCTTTTCTATTTGACCAAAGGGAGGCAGTTTCTGCAGACCATTCATCCTCCACCTTCAGAATTTCAAGGTGTACTAGAGCTGCAGAAGAAAGAAGAAAGGGAAGGTTTGGTCCAAAAACAATCAGAATTCTTGAATTAGATTCCATGTCACCAAATCTATTTATCTATCAGTGCATCATATCCATGTCAGTCTACAACCTGCTATATTCATAATCGGGGCTGTGTGTAGTAAGGAGCTTTTAGAGATCATACTCATTGCTTTCAGTGTTGGCGCATAGTGCCAGTTTGTACTGGGCCATACTCAGCTTTCCAAGCTGCTCATCTTAGGGCTTGGTTTCCAAAATTTTACTATTTGGAGTGCTTTCTTAGTGTGTCAATATAACTTTTCAGCTGTAATGTCCAGAACTAGACACAGTGTTGAAGTGAGGTCTGGCAAAAGCAGAAAAGAATAGTAGTGTTACTATCATCACTCTGGACACAATGCTCCTGCTGATGCAGCTTAGAATTGCATTCACAGCATTCACAGACTCAATGCCATCTCTTATAGCTGGAAGGAGCCGCATAGGCCATCATGTCTAAAGCCCCTCTCCATCACATTCAATGCCGGAAATCCATGTACAATATACCTATCAAGCAGCTGTCTAGACTCTTTTTTAAGATTTCAGAGAAAGAGATCCTACCACTTCTCTAGATAATTAGTTCCATGCTACTATATAGTAGAGACATTTTGTTGATTTTTTAAAAAAATCTTTTAAAGTACTTCCCCTAAAATACTTCAATATTTGATATTTAGCTCCTCCTAAATCTAGGTCCTTTTCAAGCATTCTGATTAGATATTATTAACATGTGCAAGTGAGGCACCATTAGAGTCTCCACCAGTCTCCACCAGCCTATATACATTCACTAAAGTTTCTCTAGAGGTACCCCACTCATATGCATTATGCAACTGTCCTGCCATGTATATTCATTGGTTTGGATCCACCTTTAGATGCATGCAAGTGGGACACTGAAGCAGATTTCCATAATAATGACTTCCCACAGCAGCCCCTCCATAGTCCACTAAAGGCCTCAGAGTGTTGAAGAATAATTTTGAACAGGGAGTATATAGTAGAGAGGAAGGGAAGTGCCCCAAATTTGGCGGAGACACCTTCTGTGAGAAGAAATCTCATAACAGTTGTATTGTCTGCTTTTTAGGAAACTGTATCCATCTCAATTCACTGGATCCATTTAGAATATGTAGAAAGGTCTGAGGATGCATCCGAGTTCTTAAAAAGTTCTAAAATGCATGGATATTCTCACTTTACTAACACATAAAATGACGGTAAAGTTCATTCAGGTCATGTAAAGATGCACTATGGCCTGAAAGTGCAAGCCCTTCTTCCAAACTTTTGGATAAACATGCAAAATCATCAGAAATTTATGTTTAATGGCTTCTCCCTCTGCCCATTACCTTATACAAATTAACAAATGGAGTATCTCCTCCTCCCACCCCCACTAAAAACACACAACGTTGGAAAATCTCAAATAAACAGATATGTGAGAAGGTTTGGTAAAGTTTCAGACAACTATTCTAATTATCATTCTTTGGCGGGGGGGAATAGAACTTTGTGTTTTGTTTTGTTTTTCCTTAGAGTTCATTCTTCAGTAATAACCTGGAGAGTTTTAGTTTTTCCATGTTGAAAGCACAGATAGAAGGAATCACCACATGCCACCCAAAGGATGTGTTCAGATTTTACACCTTTTCTTCCCACACTTGTAAAATAGTGATAGAAGTGAAATGGAGAGTGACAGTATATAGTGTCTTAGTAATCTGTTCTTTTCTGTGAAGATAACATTAAATCAGACTTTAGTTTCACATTTTTACTCTTTCAAAGCCTAAATTACTCTAGGAGTAAGAAGAATAGGCAAATTATTGGGGGATTGGTTAAAAAGGGTGTTTCTTGAGTGATACGAGACTGTGACAAGAAGAAGCCTGGAGACAGAAGAATCTTCACTGTTCAGAACTTATTCTATACAAAATTCACATGTGATGGTTTTGTGTAGAAAACAGTATTTTAGAAAATGTTGTTTTCTGCACAAAACAATCATGTGTGGATTTTGCACAGAATAAATACCAAACTGTGGCTAGCCCTTGAAAACTGTGGTTTTTGAAGACTTGCTTGCAGTTGGAAGAAAATTTCTAAGATTACCTGCTTCTTCCTTTCAGAAAAAAATTAGTGAAGAATGACATCCGTAATTTACTCTAGGCCCGAACAGACATCCCTTTAAAGCCACCATTCAGACAGCTTTGGAGCACGGCATTTTAATGCCACATGTAACAAAGCCACCCTAAAACCACCCAGAAGTCAGGCAGCTACCCAGACATGGGCAGCTTCATGATGCTCCAGCAGTGTGGCATTTACACGCCGCATGCCACGAGGAAGATCATGAAGCTACCATATGGCTGTGATGGGACAGGCAAAGCTGGCTTTTCTCCAGCCAAAAAAAGGAGCAGCTCTTATCTGCTCTCTTTTCAGCTGGATTCAAGGTGGATTGGGGCTGTGGCAGGTGTTTGCCATGCCCCCGATCCATCTTTGGAAGGGGCAGCTTCAAGTCACTCCTTCCATCCTGTCTGTTTTCCCCCCTCTGTTCAACCTCTGTCTTGAATTTTAAGTGCTTTCTATATACTTTTTTATTCTGTATGCTGCATGCAGAGCTTAGAAAATTTACTTTTTTAACTGCTTGGAGAATTTCCCTTTTTTGTAATTAAAAAAAATATAGCCGCTGGCTTTGCTGGAATTCTAGGAGCTGAATTTCTCCCAGAAAGAAAGAAAGCTTTGCAGAGCTGTGGCTGCATGTTTTTTCCTTCCACTCGTTACAAGACAGTTTAGTCCCATTGACTAGAGAGTCTCATCATCAATGGCTGACCTTCATCCTACTATGGTAGCAGGAAGTGACTGACTCCAAAAGACAGACTCTGCTCACACTGGAACACAGTATAATACAAATGCAGTCACTTCCTGAAATGACGCTTTGTAAGTAGATATCATTTCCTGGTGCCTGAGGTGGGGATTAGAATCCTTTGGAACACACTCCACAGTAATTGCCTGCAGAAGGTCTGGATAGTTCCCATATCTAATCTAGCACACATGTGTCCTTTTTTTAATAGCTAGCAGGCCAGAGTGTTGCCAGTAGCACTACACAATGGTGGCATGGGCATTCTGTCTCTAGCCACATTCAGAACTGCCAGAAGAAACAAATATATGTAGAGGTTTCTCCATATACAGTAGCTTCAGTGTTAATTTGTGTATCTATGGAGGATTGTATTGCAGCACTACTTTAGTAACATGGCAGTATACTTGCACTAGTTTGGACAGCTGACAGTTTCGCTTTCTTAGTATGGGTTTTACACTAGGCCTTCAGACTCAAACTTAATCCTTAAATAAAGATTCTCTTTGGAGCCAAAACACACACTGGTGAAATGTTTTTCAGTCCAACAAGAACATGCAGAACACATTACATAGTTTTCGAAGCTCACTGGATTCTTCATCAGGCAAAGCTCATTTTTAAAGGCCTGCAGATTTGTAGATTTGGTTTTGGATGTTACAGCAAAAATGTTTTCATGCAGGCAGAAAGCCGAGGCTCCAACTCAGTCACCACCACCACCGCAATTTGCAGATATTCTTCTGTTATGTAGACCTACTAATTTTTGCAATTCCAGCTGTGTCACTTTTGTTTCCCCTGCATGATACATTTTTAACCATCATTACCTGATGAAGTGAGCTTCAAAAACTAGTGTAATGCAGGGGAAAAGAGTGTAATTTTTTTTTATTTTATTACAAAACAAAACAAATTACATTTACCTAAACCACATAACATAAAACATATAACATATATAACATATAACAGAAGCATCTTATCAGAATACACAGTCATCCACCATCCCTCCCTCCCCCCCTCAACCCCAACATAAATACCTTTCACTCTCTCCACTTCATTCTTCCTAAGACCTTGACAGACATTGACAAGACTTCCTTGGTCAAAACCCTTACCATTTCATTATATTTTCTAACTGCTTATCTGTATGTATCTGTTTACAGATGTTCATTTTAAATTTTTTCTATGACTTCACCCATTACCCTTCTTACTATCTTATTCAAATTTTTTACAGTGTAAAGTTCTTTAGCTAGTCAATTCCTTCTAATCTAAGCTTACTTACATTCGTAAGTACCTTGTTAAATTTTATCTTGTATGTCTGGCCATTTCTCTTTTATATAATTGTACATTTTTTCCCAGTTCTTCTTATCCTGCTTTTTCTTCTCCTCTATTTCTGAGATCATTTTTGTATTGTCTCTTAATCTTTCAGAAATTATGTCTGTTTCCATCAATTCCATCAGTTTGATAATCCACTCCTCTATCTCAATATCTTTCTTTAATTTCCAATATTTTGCGTATGTTAACCTAGCAGCAGTCAACATATAGAAAATTATTTTCCCATAGCTCTTTTCTATCTTATCCTCCAACATATTTAATAACAAGATTTCCGGTCTAAATTTTAAATCCACATCTAATATATCTTTGATTCCTTTGGCTATCATTCTGAGTGTAATATTTTATCTTAATTTTATTGCACCTTCTAGTCAATCTTAAAGGTATCACTAATGTGAACTTCAGATTTTGGATTTTGTTTACTGGTGACCATAACTACTCCTGAAGGGTGGGTCTACACTGGCTAGTGTACTCCTGGAGCTGTCCCAAATTTCTCCCATTACCTCCACACTCCAGAGCAATGTAGGTCAGCTGTATACATATCTGTCTCACTGTGCTACCTGCCACCACCATCATTGGCACAAACCACTCTCTCTAAGGTCAAAAACAAAGTGCTCAGTGTCAGTCAGGTGGCTGGCACTTCACTTTGTCCTCAGAGGGAGAGATTAACATCAGCACCAGCAGCGCTAGATGGCACAGAAGGATGCATGCGTAAACAGTCATCTGACATTGCTCTGAGTGCTCCGTATTTCCTGGAAAATCCAGAGCAAAACATTAGTCTTTTTAATTCAATTTGTGGTAAGGATGGGCCCCATTCAGTGTGAAACTGGCCTCACATCATAAAAACAGTCCACACTTGTATTTGGATTTGGCCCTGTGTCATGAAAACAGGGTGCCATGAGGATTGAGGGGAGTGATTCACTTGGTCTGTGTTGACTTGCCCAAAATCTTTTGAGTCAAAATCCCAAATTCCCTTGTAACGTAAGTACAGTTTTCCCAAAGAATTTTCAGTAGAATAGATAAGAATGTAACTCTTGTCAGATGTTACATTAATACAGAGTGAATGTGCATTTTACAGGTAGGAGAAAACCAAGTCAGCAGATAATGTCATAAGTCTGGCTCTGGCTATGGTTCTCTGATCTTCCTTCTCTAGTCATCTCTGATCCACCATACTCTGCACTAGATACAAAAATGGCCATTCAGAGGGATGGGGTGAATCCTAAGTTCGGTTATATTGTGAGTCCTTTGGAGGTTTTAGTCATTGTAGAAAATGGAATAGAATATCAACCTCCACAAGAAAACAGGCACAGGTGGATGTGTGCTTTTGTATATCATGAATAGAATACTGTCCCCTTTAGCAGGGTTGATGAAGTGCTGCTGAAATCGCACATAGCTGTGTTCAAGGAATCCACACACACAATGCAGATGATTATGGGGAGAAAGCTTTTGCATGTATAGCTGGATGCATGTAAGGTCTTATGCAATTTGGAAACCCAATTGTGCAGGGTTTCTGTCAAAACACTTTTTGGAAGTCCAAATATGCAATGTTTTTCAGATCATTTTGTCCATGTACTTCTTGAGGTTTTGAAAAAAAAAACTAAAAAGTGGTTGAGGTAAGATAAGCCTTTGCAGAACCTACCCTGGTGTTTCCTCAACATGACGTTTTCCATACATTTGATAATTTTACACTTAATCACATTCCCTACCATTTTCTTCATGTAGTCTATCTGCAGTCTTTCTCTTCCCTTCTAGCATGCCATTTTATTACCTTGTCATCTATGGTTTAACTATCTTTCTGGCTTACTCCTTCTTTCTATAGTATTTAAAGATGTTTTATTTCTGGTCTTGATCTTTTTAGCAATACACTTTCAAATCCATTATTTATTTATTTGTGCTAGACTTATTGTTAATTTACATTTGTTTTGCAAGTATTTGTAATCTTCTAGTTCCCCATATTTGGCAAGACTTCCACTTTCTCAAGGAAGCATATTTTGCCTTTTATAGCTTCCATGACTCTTCCCATTAATCATGCTGGCATCTTCTTGGATTTGGTGGTTCCTTTCATAATATGTAATACAGATTCCATCTGAAGTTACATTAGCATGGTTTTAAATAGTCTTCAAGTGTCTTGGATACATTTGGCCCTCTTGATTCTCCAGCTTCCATTTGTGAGACCCATCATTACTGGAAATCAAATGCGACTTCCTGGGCAATTTTCCATTTATAATCTTTGTTGGATTTAATAGCACTGTCTGCACAATTCCCAGCCAGCTCAACATGTGCTTCTTGAACCAGACCCTTAAAACCATTCAGGATTTAGGCTGCAATTTAAAGTCGTTTACCTGGTATTAAATATGATGGAATTCAGTGTAATTTACTTCTGGGTAAACGTGCATAGGATCGTCCTTCTAGTTGGTTTTATGATTTTATATTCCATGTGTCATTTTTCTGCATCACAGCTTTATCATATGTAGACAATTTTGCATTTATCCACTCAGTGAAAGAGTAACTGAGTTTCTCACAACAGTAATGATTTCTCCTTTGGGTGACTTCCTTGGTTAATTCTGTTTCAACATCATCTTTATGTTATGTTATAAATTATGTTAATGGATTGTGGCTACAGGATTCATGTGCAGACCATCTTCTAAACCACCATTCCTAATAAAATCAGAGCATTCCTAATAAAATTACAGTATTACCTTACGCATCCATAGAAATGTAAGCTTGAATATTTTAATGTGATTTACTACCATGAACCCAGTGTGGCATAGGAATTTGAGGGTTAGACAGTGATTCTGGGGACCATGGTTTGATTCCTCACTCAAGCATAAAAACACACTGGGTGACCTGGGTGAGTCACACACCCTTAGCCTCAGGGAAGGCAATGGCAAACCTTCTCTAACCAGATCTTGCTAAGAATCCCCCATAAAAGGTTCACCTTAGGATCACCATGAGTCAGAAATGACTTGAAGACACACAACAACAACAACAGAGCATAAAATGCACTTCTGCAATTTTGAGATTATCATTTGTATAGTTTGCTGGGACTGTGAGTTTCAAAATGTTCAATCTTGTGAAGCTACAGCTCCCGGGATCTTGCAACCAACAAGAACAGCAGTCACACTGACTGAAGGATTCTGTGAATTCTAGTCCAAAAAATAACTGCCATGAGTTTTACTTAGCCCTTATGGAACTTGTACAAGATACTGGCATGAATAACACAATTTGGATCCTAATCCAGAAATTGTAGGGAGAAGGAAATCAGAGCCATTAAAACAGTAATAAGACAAAATTTAGACTGTTATATTTACACGACTGCAGAACTAGAAGATCTTAAACCAGACTAACAAAAAGAAAAGGTAATGATTTCTTTGTCCATCACGTTCACTTTGTGTTCCAGCATTATTCTTTGTAAAATAATGCATATCAAGCAAGAACTGCTAAACAGTGACAGCTCTGACTGAATGCTTTAAAAAAAGAACAGAGCCAAGAGTGCTATAATTGATGTTGCGTGAGGTGTTATGTGCTAGCATTGCCAAATTGGCTTTACATTGCATCCTTTTTTCCAGTTTACACAGTCACTAATTTGCCAGTCCTACTGGTGACATGAGCATCTAATGGAGATGTTGACAATAAAATAGTGTAGTTAACACATCATGATTTATTGCTTTATTCCCCACATCCTTGCATCTCAAAAAATGAATAGATCTTTTAGTATCTGGATATGTTTTCATGGGCTTTTTACCAGCATAATTAGTCTCTACACAATGAAACCACCATCTTGGATTATATAATTCTCCAATTAAAATGGCTTCAGACAAGGAACATGTTTGAAAGTTGCAAGAAAAGAAACCCACTGAGGCAATGAAAAATCTGCTCAAGCAAACATAATTTCATTTGTACATGTCATGGGATAGGGTCTATATAAATATATGTATAGTCTCATTCCTAAAGAAGTATGAAAGTGGAGATTAAAAAAACATAAAGCAGACAGAAAGGGGAGAGATTCCATTGTAAAATTCAGTGGCAATGGTCAAAATAGAATCCATTTTAGAGCCTCTCCTAAGAGTTTAAGGACTACTGATTTATTATTGAATCAACACATCCTCTTGCTTTTGCAAGTCAACTTTTAATCTAATCAGGAGACCTAATTGTTGCTGTGAGTCCCCACTTGGCCTTGGAAACCCACTGGATTACCTTGGCAAGTAACACTCTCTCAACCTTAGATGAAGGGAACAGCAAAATCCCTCTGAATTAATTCTGCCAAGAAAACCCCATGACAGGTTCCACCATAAATTTTCACCTTAGGATCACCATAAATAAGAAATTATTTGTACACACTCAACAATGCCACAAGTAAGCAAATGAAGTAATAATACAAAATACATATCATGTGCTTGTGTAGAGCCTGGAAGTTACAGATAACTAATTTATTGTTGTTGTTAATGGCCCTCAAGTTGACCTTGGGCTTTATCACACACAATGATTCCCACGAGAGGGAAACAACATCGTCAATGCCAGACACAACATCATTGCCCTCCTGTAGCTGCCCCATCAACTAGAATGAGCTGCCAATTGTGCGATGCCCCAGATGTGGAAAGTCATTCCCGGGGCAGTCACATTATTGGTAGCCACATGGTACCCTTTCCCCCTTCCCCTTTTTTTGATTTTTTCCCCCCCCCCCCCACACACACATACACACAATTCTAGAGCTCCACAGCTTCAAGGTTTCTTTAAAAAAAATTAAAATGTTAAATTGGGGCTGTAGAGCTCCGAAAGTGCATGATAAAAATTAAAAATAATTAAAAAAATAAACAAAGGCATGAGGAGAGAAGGATGGTGAAGTTAAGGGACAGGATGGGAAGAAAGCACCATGGAGGCAGAAGTCCCCAGTCACAAGAAAGAAAAGCAATGCAGTAAAAGGGACAATAAAAGTGACATGTTGCCATTTCTATTTTTTCCATCATTGCAGCCAGAAAGGGACTGGTGTAATAAAGCCCCTTGACTTATGGTGGCCCTATGAATGAGAGCCCTCCAAGTCACCCTAACATCAACAGCCCTGCTCAGGTCTTGCAGATTCGGGTCCGTGACTTCTTTGATTGAGTATCCCCATCTGGAATGAGATCTTCCTCTTTTTCTACTGCCTTCTACCTTACCAAGCATTATTGTCTTTTGTAGTGAGTCATACCTTCTCAAGATATGGGCAAAGTATAAGTTTACTCATCATTTAGGCTTGATTTGCTCTGACACCCATTTATTTGTCTTTCAAGCCGTCCATGTTATCTGTAGAACTCTTCTCCAGCACTACATTTCAAATGAGTCTTAAATTGTTGATGTTCCTTCCTCTAATTTTCATGTATCCTTCTCCAGAATCTAATTCTCCTTCAAGTTTGATAGAGTGATAAAATTCTTTCTTTCCTTCTTTCTGGGAGAAGTTCATTTGTAGTATCATAGAATCATAGAGTTGGAAGAGACCATAAGGGCCATCCAGTCCAACCCCCTGCCATGCAGGAAATCTAAATCTAAGCATCCCCAAAAGATGTCCATCCAGCCTCTGTTTAAAGACCTCTAAGAGTGTGTGTTACACTGTCGAATAGCCCTTACTGTCAGGAAGTTCCTCCTAATGTTGAGGTGGAATCTCTTTTCCTGGAGCTTGCATCCATTGTTCCGGGCCCTAGTCTCTGGAACAGCAGAAAACAAGCTTGCTCCCTCCTCAAGTATTTAAACAGGGCTATCCTATCACCTCTTAACCTTCTCTTCTCCAGGCTAAACATCCCCAGCTCACTAAGTCGTTCCTCATAGGGCATGGTTTCCAGACCCTTCACCATTTTAGTCGCCCTCCTTTGGACACGCTCTAGTTTTTCAACATCCTTTTTAAATTGTGGTGCCCAGAACTAGACACAATATTCCAGGTGGGGCCTGATCAGAGCAGAATAGAGTGGAACTATTACTTCCCTTGATCTGAACACTATATTTCTATTGATGCAGTCTAAATCAGATTGGGCTTGTTAGCTGCCGCATCGCACTGTTGATTCATGTTCAGTTTGTGGTCTACTTGAACTCCTAGATCCCTTTCACACATAGTCTCATTCAGCCAGGTGTCACCCATCCTATATCTGTGCATTTCATTTTTCCACCCTAAGTGCAGTACCTTACATTTCTCCGTGTTGAAATTCATTTTGTTAGCCTTGGCCCAGCTTTCCAATTTATCAAGGTCATTTTGAATCTTGATCCTGTCCTCTGGGGTATTATTAGCTACTCCTCCTAATTTGGTGTCATCTGCAAATTTGATAAGTATGCCCCCAATTTGTGCTAGAAATGTTTATTAAGCTATCCTTTTTTCCCCTCAATTTAGTGATAGCGGTGTTTAATTTCTGATCACCTATGAATTTCCATACTTACTAACTACAACTTACTGTCTACAACATGCTAACTTCCCGGGGTCCTCAGGTTTCAGTGCCTGGTTCAGAATCTCAGGGCTTGAACTCACTTTCTCAGTCTTGAGAGTGGGGGGGGGAGGAATCTCTAGGTAAGATCATCACATTGAAAAGCCTATGTATATATTGGTTTTGTCTGTTACTCTAGGGCCCCATTCCCACTTATATTTAAACCGGTTTGTGATTAGCCTTCGCTCCGGGTCAGTGAATCAGTTCCAAAAGGTCTGTTGTTCCCACTATGAAAGCAGTGTAATCGCTTCTTTTTTGGCACGATTGACACCCCCACTAGTTTGCGCCACTTAAAAATACATGTCAATCATCTGCACTATCGGGGATGTTAAGTTGCAGCCCAGCTTGCTAACTATATATTTTTTTTAAAAAAATGATGGAAGATTCGATTCATTGGTTTAGCAACTACTTGCCTCACTGAGCTGCTGTCAGCTCGATCGCCCAGTTTGCTGCCCGAGTAATTGCAAGTAGTTGCAAAATCAATGACTTAAATCTTCTATCAATTTTTTTTTAAAAAAATAATGTACCCATAGGTAACACCACAAGTGCAAAGACAGCGCTGGGGAGGGAATGGTGGATCTACCATTAGTCCTTCCCCTCCAGAATAATGCAATTCAGATCCGTTGTTCCCACTTGTTGAACACACTTCAGAATCATTTTTTTTTTCAAAACAACCACCAAAGAACTAGTGTCAGGAAAGAGTGGGATTTTTGTGTTTGCCTTGCTTCGTCGTGATTGAAACCAATTACAGTAGATCAGAATCGGTTTCAAATGGGAACGACGGTCATATAATCTAATCAGCAATTTGCTTTAAATCATAGTGGGAACATGGCCTTACTGTTTTAAACTTCAGTGACATATTCTTTGCACCTGGGATCGATACTTAATATATCCTGCTTAACAACCACCCCAGAACCTGCTTCCTGTGATATCATATGACATCATCCTTGGGTCTCGGGTTTTGGCACTGAAATCTCAGGGCCTGGGATAGTCCTGACCAGGCAACCCTATAACTGCTGGATGAGACTTAGGATACATCTGCATTGTAGAAATAATGCAGTTTGACACCTCTTTAACTGCGATGGCTCAGTGCTATTGAATTCTGCAGTTTGTAGTTTTGTGCTATATTCAGCCTTCTGTGTCACAGAGCACTGGTGCCCCACCAAACTATGAATTTCATAGCATTGAGCCATGGCAGCTTAAGTGCAGGTGCAGCCATAGATATAGATGATATAGAAATTTTAAAATGTTTGTCTGTTCTTCCTCACAAGATTGGCCAGGATGGGCAAGTTTTAAAAAAACTAACAAGAATGACACTATGGTGCGGTACAGACCGCCCCTTTGGGGTGGCCTGCACCCTCCCCTTTCCACAGAGGACTGGGGCCAGGGCAGCTTCACCGGCAGCCCAGAGGCCTCAATCCGGCGCTTTTCCAGGCCACAGAGAACCGGCAAAATGCGTGCTCCCTAACTCTAATATCGGCGCTGGTATGCCGCTTGTTGGAGGCCTATATATCATTAAAATAGATGAAAACATGAATAAGTTTATATCTGTATTAGAGACAGAGCATACCTGTAGTATTAATAATTTTTTTAAAATCTACTTGGAACCATATCTTTAAGTTATGGTGAAATGATCGTGTGGGCAGCATAGTACTGTTCCAAAGAATAGTTGATGTGACTGTGAAGTCCTTCTCCTAGGTGGTTGACAGAGGGATAACTGACATCTATGGCATCAGCAAAATGGCTTCATCCTCTCCACTTCCTGAACTGACTGGACAATATGGGGGATGGCCCCAAGTTGTTTATAAACTAACAACAAACATGGCTTGGTAGTATATTGGCCACCAGTGTAGTTCTCTCTATAGCATTATAACATGTTTGCAGCTGCTCAAGTAGAGCAGTGTACATTGAATTCTATTCCAGCTGTAGTTTCCAGGCCAGCCTTAAGCTCAGCTCCTCCTTAGTATCCATGACAGTACTCCAATCTTGAAAGTTACAAATGAATGGATGGATGGATGGATGAATAGGTCACTGTGACACACCTATCCTTGTCCAAGAATGGTCATAGCCAATATATTAACTGAAACTTAGTTTACACTGAGAAGACTGGATCCAGGAGTACTCACAGAAGTTACAGGCAGTTCATCAATTTCCCATACCCAGGAACTGCTTGATCATGGCTTTAAACGTATAATCTTTCTGTTTCAGTTGACTGGCTCTCATGCAGTCTGCCGTTGCATGTCACACCTGATTCAGCTATTACTAAGAATGACAACCTATGGCCCTTTCACAGTACATATTTAGGGTGCTACAAATCCTCTTTAAGTGCCATGGCAACATCCTATGGAATCCTGGAATTTGCAGTTGGAGATGATATTTTGTATTCTCAATTCTAGTGCCTTAGCAAACTTCAGCCATAGCAACTGAGGTAGAATCACAGCAGTATACTTGTGAAGTGCAAAAGGGCACCAAATATCACCAGTGGACTTGTGTACCACACTCCAAACCCCTGAATGACTGCCGCTAATAGTTTCATATATATGTTAAACATCAATGGGGTTCAGACAAATTCACTGCAACACAGTTGCTAAGAGCCCACAAACAGTTGTGCTGTGCTTCTCTCTGGATTAAACCAGAGTTCAGAAGAAGTAATGAATGAGGTAAGTTCTTGCAATGTTCAAAGCTTTTTTCACATCTGATGCAATGCAACACCACTGGGTTTGTCTTTATAAAGAAATAATAGAATAACTCTAAATATATGAAGAGACACATAAGAGTTAGTGCCCCCTTTCCAAACTGAATACAAAGAGAAGGAAAATTCATGAGTTAATTTGCAGGTGAAATTTATCATTTCTGAAATGTGTGTAACAAGGCTGACTTTGCATTTCACAAATGCAATCTCTATATATAGATCAGTCTACTATATCTGTAGCATTTTGCTTCTTATTTTGAAAGCCAGGTAATTCCAGCAGCAAAAGGCCTCCCTTACAGAAAGAACCAGTTCCCTTGCCACACTTATAGTAAATAAATAGAACAGGCATAGCAGATACAGCAGCCGCTACAATTTCTTGTATAAGCAATAACACACAGCAGGGAGCTATGTCAATTTTGAAGGCTACTGTTCTTAATACAGTACCAAGTTGCCAAGGCAATATCCTGTCAAAGAGAAAATCTCATCTGTGGAATAGGAGAGCAGGCTATACATTTCCTGGGGAGAGGCCTAACAAGTAAGGACTCTGATTTTTATAAAAGGCCACAGCATAGCTGCAGACTATATCTAATTTAATTGCTGGCTATTAAATGGCTGTTAAATATCCTCTGTTGTATCTGTGCTTTAGTCAAGAATAACACTTCACTGTTAAATGAAGAGGACCTTATGATTTTCTTACTATACTAGTACAAGGATTGAGAACAATATCTGAGCCTAAACCAGATGTTAATATTATTGATTAATTCATGGTCTGTCCAAGGCTGCTGTATATGTATGACAGTTGACATACTCAATTAGATGGTAAAGACAAAACAAAAAGTTGTGATAATACCCATTTTTGCAGGATTGTAGATATTGGTTTGCAGTTGATTTCTGAAGGAAATTTAAATAAATGTGTATCAGAGATCCTAATTTTGGTGAAAAGACACTGAGGGGCTGTACAGACAGCCCGATAGGAACAGCTCTATGCAACCCCTGGAAGCGCTGGGTTAGGGAAGCAAAAAACGCGTGCCACACCCCAACCCGATGTAAAAAGGAGCTGCAAAACACAGCTCCTATTTGTGCCATACAGCGGGCACCATAAGCGCCCTGACATGGCGTTATGATGCCCCTCATACACAGCACCATTTGGGCACTGCACATGAAGGACATCATAATGGCATATGCCATCTGGACGGGCATGTGCAATGATGGCAGCCGGGCAGCAATAGTAGGGCTTTCAGCGTGTAAATGCTGAGCCCTACCTGAGCCCTAGATCACCTGCAGGCCAAGACAAAGTGACGGTCTGCGCAGGCTCTGACTTACAGAAACACCGTATAAGGCTTTATTGTAGAGATTTCATCAAGATACTATGTCTCCTCACTGCAGGATCTTGGCTATAATTTGGTTAAAACTAGAAAGTCAAGGGATTTTTTAAAAATAATAATAATTAAATTCCCTGTAATTGATTTCATGATAAAATATTGCAGGGGAGAGGGTAGCAATTTTAGGATGTGAAGAATAGTAGAACAGAATAACATGTAGAAGTATTATATACTTAGAGGGAGTAGAATAATTTTATATTTACATCCATCAACTAGTAAACTGGAAGTCATTTCTCTTTTTTTTTTTTCTCTCTCTCTCTTTTGTTACTCTGTGTATTGTTAGTTTCTCTAGTTTGCAGGAGTATATTGGATGTATGGGTTATTTTGTAGTTTCAGACTTAATAATAATAATAATAATAAATTTTATTTATATACTGCCTTTCCAACAGATCAAGGCCATTTACAAAAATGCATCAACAATTGCATAAACAATTACATAACACATACACAACTAAAAATTCATCCCCTTACCTTAAATACAGTTAAATTAATCAAAATACAGTTAAATTAATTACATTAAAATATATTAAAATATACCCTTCCCTACCAACCAAATGGATTGGCCATTGCTCTTGCTCCCCCAAAGTGGTAACCTCCAGCCTTTATTCCTTTCCCAAATAATCAAAATAAATGATTCGTAAGGATAAGGATAAGTAGAACAATATATATTTACTTTTTACTTATTAACAGATAATTCAAAATGAATGAGGTAGAAATAAAAGTTCGTCTGGTAGTTTGGAAGCAGCAGATGGTAAATGTGAGTAACAGGTTTGTCTATAACCCTCAGTGCTATGGAATCCTGGGATTTTACCTTTGGACACTTTGCCTTCTCTGCCAGAGAGCTCTGGTGCCACAACAAACTACAAATCCCAGGATTCCACAGGAAGGAGCCAGGAGGGTTAAAGCGGTTTCGAACTGGATTATTTCTGCAGTGCAGATACAGCCTGAGTCGGTTGTAAAAGGGCAGAAGCACCCAAGTCTTGATTTTAACTTCCTAATAACGGTTTTCCTTTAAAAGAAAGAAGCAGTTTGTTTTTCTGTCTAATCCTTATTTTTGTTGTTATTGTTTGTTTCTATGTTTATTTGGTCATAATATGAGTTATTCTGGTCTGCCTCCTTCCTTCTTCCCTGAAAATCTCTTAATAAGGAAACTGGGGAGACCTTTAAAACCTCCCAAAGGAGCCACTTTTGGCCTTTTTGGGGGACTAGCCTCCTCTTAGAAGCCAAAGCCCAATGTTTGTGAAGAAGAAGAAGAAGAAGAAGAACAGGTGTTTCTGGCTGGGTACCTTGGGCCTGGGCCTGGCAGGAAGCAATCTAAGGCCAGAGTCCACCAGGTGAGATGGAGTATGCAGGTAGCAAGCAGCAAGTCCACACAGTAGCAGGAGGTACTACACATCTCTTTCCTGGGGTTGTGGGGTGGCCCGTTGTTCTCTCCTCTTCCCCCACTTTGTGCTAGCTATATGTTGTTTTATATTATCAAAATGTATGTGTTAATAAAAAATTTCAGCAAAAAAAATTAAAATCTTTTAATGTCATCGTAACAGAGCATCTCAGACAGAATGTAGGCCTGAAACTCTAATATTATCACCGTTTTTCTCCTATGTGATTTTAAACATCTTTGCCTGATGAAGAAGCCAGTGAAATTGGGAAAGTTAACATAATATCGTTCATGCTTTGAAGCTTGCAAAAAAATAATAATAGGAGGGTATCACTGCTTGTGGATTTGGGATTCTGTTGTATTTTACTGCATGACCAACATGGCTACCCCTGAATATTTTTTCATGCATAGCATGCAACTATACACAGCAGTACCACATAAACAGCTTCACTTCTGCAACTTTGAACTAGATATAGCTGTTCTCCATTGAAGAAAACTGTTCAACTATCTCCTTGGAAAAACTTACACATGTGTAAGACACTCTCAGGATTCCAGCCCATGTTATCCCCTGCCACCAGCCTCCCATTTCCTTTCAAAAACAATAGCTGGAGAACAAATGATGTTCAGCCTCCTCTTCTCTGTTCTATTTTCAACATTCTCTACTGCTACATCATGGCAGTTTCTTCAACAATTTGATTGTCTAGAATAGGTGCTACCCTGAGTACTAGGAAACATACCAGGAATCAAGGAGTCAGAGAGCTGGAGAGAGCAGGTGAATCCTTTCAAACTATAGAGATTATCAGACACAGACTGGATAGGGATGGAATCGCTCCCCCATCCTTATCCCATCCATGACAGTGATTGCACGAAAGTCTTACAAAATGTATCACTGATCTTGTCATTATCCTGTCACTGAAGCGGCATTGCATTAATGCAAATTAATGTTAGTTCAAAATGCTGGGCAATGCCACTTCAGTGACAGGACAATGACAGGACAATGACAGGATCAGCACGAGGTCATTTGAAAGGCTTTCATGCGATCCCAGTCTCTCACACTTTGCAGACAGGATGATGTCCAGATAGGCATGATGTCATTTGAAAGTCTTTCCTGTGATCACATGGGAATGACGGGAGACGGACAGGAGAATGACATCTCGTGCCCCGTGACAATCTCCTATGTCACAGAGATTGGGGGGATTTCTTTTTGGCCCATAGTTTCCATAATCCCAAAGTCAGTTTGGTCAGTGGCTCCTTTGATTGATCTATTGTCCTAGCTATCTACCTATTTACCTATCTATCTGTATCCCAATTCCAACTACAGTGAAAGGTGGTTGCTTTTAGAGTATTAATAATGCAAAGACTTCACTGACTGGCGAGACTGATACAGATCATGAAGAAACAGATAGCAGAACAATTGTTAACTAAAGATAACAGAAAACAAATATAGTTCAATACAAACAGTAATACATAATCTTGCATCTGTTTCCTTATATAGCCAAGCATTTTCTTGTGTAGAAACCAATTTACATAAATGTGATAATGAGATAAGTCCTATATTTTTCTTGACTACCATAGATACATTTAAATGAACAAGACTCATTAATTGCATATGGTTTAAAATCAACTCATTTAAAATGGATCTATAAATAAGACTGACAGATTTAGCTCAATATTTAGGAGAACAAATAGAGAACATGGTAATACTGGTTTAGGGCAGATATAAACTGGCCAGAATATTCCAAGGTTCTCCCAGAGTATTGTGGGCCCAAAGTTCCCCTGAATTCCACCCATTACCTCTGAATTCCAGAGCAATACCAGGCTGTTGTTTACGCAGCATCCCACTGTGCCACCCCGTATGCACTACTACTGATGCATGTCACTCCCTCTGAGGTCAAAAATGGGGTGCCCGGCATCAAACACATGACTAAAGAAAGCAAAATCCTAGTGGGTACAATGAATGAATATTGAATGATTACAAAAGCATTAACATCACTTACAACGATATTAGCATGCCCACATTTTATTTATTTCTTCAATTTATGCCTCATGTTTCCATATACAATTAATCACATGGTTTACAAAATGGCAGCTGATCCTCTGTGTGGGACCTGTATTTACAGTCCCACATAAATTCATAGCAATATAAATGGTGAAAGATCACAACTGTTTGCACACCTTGAAGTTTCTATCGATCATGAGTATGGCATTAAAACAGAATACGCTACAAACTGATTACTCAAATTAGTAAAATATCAGATTACTAAGGCATACTTGTTAACAAAACCTGTGACAAAAAAAAACCTCCGTTTTACAAATTGTTTTCATGGGAGACTAGACCAGACCTCCTTCTTTTCTTTTCTTTTCTTTTCTTTTCTTTTTTTCTTTTCGTCTGTCTAGATGGAAATGTTTGTTTGTTTGTTGCAGCATTGGTATTGGGAAGTCCATAAAGGAGAGCTGGAGAAAGAAAGACTTTCAGTGTGGGACTGCAACAGTGTATCTGTAGTAAACAGTATATTTAAAAAGGTTGAGCTGAGAAAGAATGGGAATCTACTCTAGGTGGTCCTACTATCACTGTGCTTACGTACAACAGACAAGGTAAACAGCTGCCTCTAGAGTGCCGTTACAGAGCATGTGTGAAGAACAAAACAGAAAGATAAGGGTAAAGATTAGTATGCCTCACCAGCTACCCTGGTATACTGAAAAAGCATAGATTATATATTTCACCACCAAAATTCAAATCATAAGAAGAGTGGAGGCTTTCAAATCCTGGAAGAAGCTTTCATGTGGTCTTTAGAAGATTCAAAATGTTTTTGTATACTTATGCAAAGGGTTACCTAACCTGGTTGTTTCATTCACGCCATATTGTTAATTTTGAATAAAAAGTTTCCTGAAACGTTGAACCATACTTTGTTTTTTGTGGTGTGAGAACTTATCCCTATTCTTTCCATATAATTTGTACTTCTGGGACCAAGGTTTCTGTTAAAGAAGTAAAGCCCAGGAACACATCTCTTTCATTGACTGGGGTACACCTAAATTCAGGAAACAGATAAATCAAGTCCATGTGTATTTTCTTCCATGTTTGGGTGGTCATTATGGCAAATGAAGTGGGTCAAAATTCTAGAATATGGGGTCTTGGAATAGGTGTTGTGTTCTGTGGTCAAAACTATAACACTATGGGGTGTGTTCTGCAGCTGTTAACAGTGCAAAACACTTTCCTGTGGTTGCAAGAAATCAACTTCTTTATATTATTGTTTGTACAAATTGCAAATATGCCTGAACTTGATTTACATCTTCATTTTTATTTTTATTTTTTGTAAAATTCAAACCGGTGCTCATGACAAAAAGAATTTCAAAAAACAAGCTTTAATAACTTGAAGTCTTCAGTGTATATATTATAAAAACATCTGCTATAGTTCTGCACATTATATCCTCTGCAGGAAGTTGTGCTTCACATGTTTCAACACCTTTATTTAGAATGGCTCTTCTAGAACTTCACAATATCAGTTACTTTCATGCACATATTTTTAGTTTTTCAGCATTTTAGTAAACTATATACTGTACAGCTTGTTTACCTGTATTTTTGTATGTGTAGAAATGTTATTCTATTATCCATTTTGTATTGTTGTTCTATACCTGATATGCTATTTCCTGCACAGAAAACGCTAGGATTTTACCACACACACACGCACACAAAACCACGTGATAACTTTTCACATTATAAGTCCCAAACTGTGAATAGTTGTCAAAACTTGCACATTTTCTTGTTGAAGAAGGAATACTGTTAAAATAACTAACTGTTTCCTTTGATAAGAAAAAATTGTGAAGAATTATATCCCTGTGTATTGCAACACATGCATTTTCCAATATAGCTCTACATCTGAACTTGAATGTATAAATAATAACTACAATGCTATAAAAGGAGGAAATAAAATCTTAAGGTGCAGTTTTCTTTTCAGTTAGGTCAGATGGGTTCTCAGTGGTAAGGTCTTTGTTCATATGTCATAGACAGCATAAGTAAATGAAGGGAAAATCTCATTCTAACAGTCAGCTGAAAGCAGGCATTTATTGTGACATCCTAATGACAGCAGAATCTTTGGGGTCTCGTCCAAATTACCCACTCACCTTGACCATGCTCAAGTAGGTCTTCTCTGTAACTTCTGCAGGCACTAACATGCAATGAGCCAGCAGCCTAGCAGAGGCCTGCTTTTAAGCCTTCTGAGTGAACCAGAGTGAAAAATTGCACTGCCACATCCACATAGACATCCCAATACCAATTAGGCTACATCCCCCTGTGATTGATTGGCTGGGGCTTACATGAGCTTTCATGGCAATAAACCCATTTCTTCAGATACAGTCCAGAATGATATTAAAGGCTCAAATTTAATATTCACAATGAAAGTTTTGAACCCAGGGAAACTGACTTTTGGTAAGCAGATGTATTGCTGTGACACATCAACATGAACTAACCAATATCAAGATCTGAAACAGCTATTATCACTTCACCCAGTCCTTTGAAAATTTAGGGCAAGGGACACAATTTGCATCTCTCTGGATCTTATTATGTTCTATCTCACTCCCACAGCTGTATAAATCTCCTTTATAAGAGGCTCTAGTATCACTCTGTTCTGCATTTGAAGAAGTGGGTTTATAGCCATGAAAGCTCACACTAAAATACAATGCAGTTACACTTAATGATGCTGCCACATTCCCCTTTTTTTCTCCCTCTCCCTTTCTCCTTTTTATGCTGCAGAGACTTGGCCTCAAAACAGATGGGCTTTTTAAGCCTGCTTCTGCACAGCTTGGGGACATGGCATTTAGATGATGCACACCCTCAACCCACGCACAAGCCATGCAGGGGTTACTCCCAAGCTGCCTAAGATGGCCCAAGCCGGGCCACAGATGCAATGGGTCTTTTCCACTCCTTGTAACTGTCCATTTGGGACTATGGCAGGAACCAGCATTGGGACCACAGCATGTGGTTGCTGCAAAACCAGGGTGCTCCAGGCAGGAACAGTCTCTGGCCACTCTTTCCTGCCTGTCTGTTCCACCTCTATTTCACACAGCTATTGTTTTGAAAAGTGCCTTGGTAAATTAAACTCCAACAGGGTCAGAAAACAGCTCAAAATTCATTCAGTGCAAGTTCCTTGTCCTTTGTGAATGAGAGGTAAGAAGGAGAAGACAGAATATCTTATTTTCAGTGTCTATTGATTGCCAGCATTTGGAGACATTTCTTTAAAAACAACTTTTGGCTTAATTTAGGATCTGTGCATCCATTTTTTCTTTCACACAGACACACACACACAGAGAGAGAGAGAGAGAGAGAGAGAGAGAGAGAGAGAGAGTTAATGGGTTTTATATTCTGAAAATCCACAGAAATTCAAATAAACTCACACATATAGTTCAATTCACTGGCTTTCTGATTCTATGTTCTAAATGCTTCTGTCTTTTCTTAAGTGGGTTGGAATAAAAATGAACTAAAGGCAAAAAATTCAGAATGTTCAAAGCTTTAAATTTCTTGTGTTAAGTAAATGAAAAAGAATGATATAAAAGCCTGGAAAGGGGTGTCCTTGGGGCTTCAAGCCCCAAGGACACCCCGCAGCGGTGGGGAGGAGGAGAAAGGGGCCGCTTGGCCCCTTTCTCCCTTGTGTCGCTGGACGCAGCCATCTGAAAGCTGCGCCCAGCGATGCAAAGCAGGAAGGAGCACCGAAACGGAGCTCCTTCTGGGGTCGCACAAAGGGCGCCTGGCGCAGCTCCAATACAACACAACTATGCCGCCTCGTTTGGAGGTGGCGCGGTTGTGACATATTGATAGTGGCGGCCATGTAGAATGACCGCCGCCATTTTGTGCATGCGGAGCACATACTACGGTTAGAGGGGTGCGGAAGCACCACCCTTTCCTAACCCTAGTACGCGCTCCGTGCGTACTATATGGCCCGTTTGTAACGGGCCTATATCTCTCTATATGAGTCCACCCAAGAGATTCTTGGGAAAGAGCTTGCTCTGTGTCCCAACACTCTCACCATCACACTTGGTAATGAAATGTGAGAAAATAACCTATTGTGTCCCTCCCCCTGCTTATTAAAGAATTAAAATAAAGTAAAAAACAAAAACAAAAATTGTGCTGGACAATGGAGAATGATTGTACAGCTGTTCCCTTGAGAGCTCTTGTGAATCCTGGTGTTCTTCCAGCCCAACCGCTGGAATTAATCTGGTGGTTCCCTGGTGGAGATACCTGGGGGATCCTCAAGGGTGGAACAATGAAACCACATGCAAACTGTGCCCACTGTGCTTCCAATATCACAACAAAGTAGAACAATGCATTCACAACCAAAGTAGTTACTAAACCATAGTGGATGTGGGAGGTGGGGAAATGTCAGTAATGGATTATTTCAAATTTTAAAATACGTAGTCAATTTTTAAATGACCCAAGAGCAATTTATTGTTGTGTGCCTTCAAGATGCTTGTGACTTATAGTGAACCCAAGGTCTATCACAGGGTTTTCTTGGCAAGATTTGTTCAGAGCGATTTTGCCTTTGCCTGCCTTTGAGGCTGAAAATGTCCAACAATGGAACATGGTAAATCATTGCAAGAGCCCTAACACCAAGAGATATGCTTCAGGCAAAGACAAGACTAACACAGTACAATTGAGGTATAACAATGGCATATGAAAAGCCGTTTAGACAGGCTTTTGGCCATTAACTGGTTGCTGCAGAAGAATATTTTAATGGGACTGCTGTACCTTTATTCTTGTTGTTAATCTTTAAATCTGTTTAAATGGTTTTAACATAATACTTTATTTAATAGTTTTAATTGTTTGTACTATTATTTCTAGACATACTGTATTTTGTTTTAAGCTATTGTGACTTGCTACACACACACACACACACACACACACACACGAGAGCCAGGGTGGTATAGTGGTTTGAACCTTGGACAATGATTGTGGAGATTAGGGTTTGACTCCTGGGTCAGTCATGTAAACCCAGTGGGTGCAACAACATGTAAAAGCGGCCACTCTGATTTCAGAGACAATGGCAATGCTTTTTTGTTAGCTAACCATTTGAGTCTTCTAACCCTTCCAAAATACAGGATAGCATTCACTCTAGCAAAATTTAATATTCTACCTTCAGCCTTATTGGAAGGGAGATACAAAAATATTCCCTATGATGCATGCATATGCCCATATGGAACTAGTACAGTGGAGACTATAGATCATGTATTGTTGTATTGTCCTTTCTATTATGGCTATCATCATATTTTTATTTATCCAATTCTTAGTTGTTTTCTTGGAAGAACTGATGAATTTTATGTATCTTATTTGCTGGCAGATCAGTGCCCAGCAATAACAAGGGTGGCCAGTTTTTGTGCAGCGGCAATACTCTGTCGGCGTATGATTTCTTAAAATTTCATAATACAGTCGGCCCTTCTTATACATGGAGTCAGGCATACACGCTTTGAAAATGTTCCAAAAAAGTATAAATTTCAAATACCAAACCTTGATTTTCCATTTTTTTATAAGGGACACCATTTTGCTATGTCATTTATTTGATGGGACTTGAGCATACACGGATTTTGTTATACATGGGGGATCTTGGAACCAAACCCCACCGTATAATAAGGGTCCACTGTATTCTTTAGTCTGTTAAAATTTTATAATGATTTCATACATTTATAATAACTTTATACTTTTAAATTTTATTTTTTTCTTTTCTTTTAATATAATTTTATAAGTGAAATTTTAACTATTACCTACTTTTATAATTTGATGATTTATTGTGATGTTTGATCAGTTAACTGTAATAAATCTCTCTATATATATAACCCAGTGGGTGACCCTGTGCAAGTCACTCTCTCTCAGCCTCAGAGTAGGGCAATGGGCAACCTGCTTTGAACAAAACATGCCAAGAAAACCCCATGATAGATTTGCCTTTGGATCACCATAAGTTGGAAACTTACACAACAACAATAGCAACAACACACACAAGCTCACAAACATATATCTGTACTGTATCGTATTTTCATTTTGTTTTGTAAACCGCCGTGATCATAGGAACGGCGGTATATAAATAAAATTTCAATCAATCAATCAATATGAAGAGACAGCGAGAGAGAGAATGAGTAGTTAAGGGAAACCTTTTATGGGATTTTCTTGGCAAGATTTATAAAGAGTGAGCATGCCCTTGACTTCTTCTGAGGTGGAGAGCAACCATGTGGAGAACATGTACCATTGGACAATCATTTTATTTATTTGAATTTTCCCCCTTTTAAATTGTGGATAAATGAGTAACCCCCCCTCAAGATAATTGTGTTTTGTATCAATGGCAATTGGGCAGTTGATGAACAGGAATCTTGGAGGTCCCTTACTCATAGGGTCACCTTAAGTTGAAGTTGACAATGGAAAATGACAATAATAACAAAATCATGTCCCTAATCAGGCAGTGATGGTGGCATCCTAAGCCATGCATAGAATAATAAACTATAGCCTGACTAATTACTGAGTAAGAAGATGTTTTGTTTCCATTGTGGGTAACAACAGTGTTCAGATGTGATAGCTAACAGAACTTGTGAATGCATACTGTTCACAGTGTGCACTTGTGATAACAGGTCAAAAGATGGGCTGGAGATAGACCAGTGGGTTAAGGCAGCTTGTGATGTTCTTATATCTGAAAGCACCAGGTTCACAGGAGTCTCCAAAGAACAGAAGAGCCTTTTGGAACAATGGGGGGAAAGCTCACACTCCTTCTTTACCAAATTTGCTTTGGGTATTACATTTGCCAGCTCATTCTGGTTGTATGTCAATTAATTTAGCTTGCCTGCCTGCCTGCCAGCTGAGGCCACTGAAGCAAAAAGCCTGTTATGCAGCTAATGAGGATTTTATTTTATGGGTTCTGGCAGCTTGTTCTCTTTTTTACCAGCTCTAATTGCCTTAGATTTTTAAAATTCTAATCACTGGCGTAATTATTATACTTTATGCTAATCTACATATCTTTGATCTCTTGTCAGAAGAGATTGCAACCCCAGAAGGATTTCACTGGTTTACTGAAAGCCCTGAAATTAAGATTAGTTTTAAACCAATATACTACTACTACTAAAAAAAAAAAAAGACAGTACACTGTTTCTTTGTCTTTCTTGTGTTACTACTAATAGTGTTCCAGAAGATACCATGAAAATTTGTTTAAACAATATTTGCAAGTGATAAATAGAACAGGGCTTCCTTTATTTTGTACATTAGATTAATCTTTTCTTATTTCTGACTTGTAGAAATATAAGCATTTATCAATTCCCTCCCCCCCCTTAATACAATGCAAATTAGAGTGCTAAGTTTATCCTGCAGGAAGGAATAGTTCACCAGAAAACCAAGAAAATAGGATAGGGGCTTAGTGTAGTCAGGGCCTCAATCTAAAAATGTTGTTGTTGTTGTTGTTATATTTTCAGTCCCACATCTTGCCCAGATTGGGACTTAAAGTGTTTTAAAGGTAAAGACATGAATGTCTAGTTGTAACCGACTGTAAGGGGCAGTGCTCATCACCATTTCTAAGTCGAAGATCCAGTGTTGTCTGAGGACTGCTCTGGTGGTCCTGTGGCCAGCATGACTGCACTGAACGTTGTTACCTTCCCACTGAGAAATGGTATCTATCTATCTACTTGCATTTACATGCTTTCGAACTGCTAGGTTGGCAGAAGCTGGGACTAGTGACAGGAGCTCACCCCATCATGCACCACTCTGGCCTCAAACTGCCAGCCTTCTGATCTTCCGATCATCAGAACTGGTGTCTTTAACCACTTTAAAATGTCTTGTAATTATTAAAAAAAAACATTAAAAATCCACAAGATACAAAAGTTAAGACACAATTAAATGATCAAAAAAATTAAAACCAGGTAAAACATTTGTCCTTGAAACGTGTACACATACACACATCTTTCAAACTGGACCTTTAGCTTTGTTTCTTTTCTGGAAGAAAAAGAAAGAAAGAAATGAAAAAGATGTGAGAGAGCTTTTTTGAAGTTATGATTAGGTAAAAACTTGGATGGTGGTCCAGACAAGATGGATGTCCATCCAGTGACACTGTCCACTGGAAACAGATATAATTCTGTGTCTATTTTTATAGCCATTCTATAGTTATAAAGGAAGCTAGGATGTGGAAGTTATTTTGGAGAAGGAACTAGAGAGCATTCCATAACACTAAGAGTCTTTTGGGCTGAGTTCCTGCAGGTCAACAGGCAATGGCTTGGTTCTCTTAAATACTGCGTGGGAATGTAGGCTGTAGGTGAAGATGATACTTTCATTCTTTCTGAAGCCCTTTGCTGAGAACCATGTGAGAAGGTGTCACTTCTACATAATCTTTTTATCACACAATAATATCACACATAATAAGCCTAAGTTGATAAGTCTGTGTTACAAGGATCCAAAGTAATTAAAAGCCGATCTTTGCCAGAATTCATATTTAGATGGGGATATGAGTGGAGGGTGATGGCTGTTTTATTTCTATGTCACCAGACACATTATTATCTAACTGGTTGGTCATCTTAAAGCATTAGGTCTCAGCATCACAAGGTTTTCAGTTTCAAAGCAAAGAAACATATTATTGTACATCTGTTATGAAATGAAAGGCACAGTTGGCCCACAAGAAATGCCAGAGACGTTCACGCAGAGAATGGGAACATAGACCAAGAAAGATGTGGGCAGAAGCAGAACAACCCAAAAGACAAGAAAAAACAACAACATGGAGAGATCACCTTAGGAAAAGTGTAGGTGCAGTCTGTTGCTTCCAAAATAAGAGGCAGGGATTACAAGCACTGTGTCTAGTATCGTGTGACACCCTGAAGTGAGTGGAGAATAGCAGAGAAACACTCAAGATGCAATTTGTTATCGAAATTTGGAGATAGAAAGATGGAAAGTTATGAGTTGGAGGAAGGTAATGGATGCATTTTGGTGCAGATGCTTAATTTGAGAATTAAATGCAGTTAGTGGAGTCTACTTGCTTCCAGTATCCTATGGTAGTGAAGTTATGGTATGCGTGCCTTCTCTGGCATGTGCAACCATTTTGGAGGGCACATGGAGAGATGAGAAGGCAGGGGAAGAGGAAGAACAAGAAAATGCCATTGTGGGAAGAAAATATATTTAATCACAAGAAATTACTAACATTCTCCTTAACATTCATCTGAGTCAGATATGGTGGGATG
Organism: Sceloporus undulatus; assembly: GCF_019175285.1. NCBI lineage: Eukaryota > Metazoa > Chordata > Lepidosauria > Squamata > Phrynosomatidae > Sceloporus > Sceloporus undulatus. The sequence goes on along the minus strand of NC_056526.1, from coordinate 156,998,568 downwards.
ATAGCAATACCATTAGAATAATAACAAATAATTATTTTTGAAAAACAATAAGTCAATATATAGAATGCAAGTCATTCAATCATACATTGTTACAGTGATCCCACATTAAATGTGAGTCCATGTTGAAAATGAACTAATTTAGAGATTTTTTTAAAAAGTAGAAAGAGGTGGGAAGAGATGCAAACACTTAACATTCTATTTCTTAGAGCAAACCTCAGGAATGCTGAGTCTAAGGAACTAGTGCTTGTTCCAATAAATAGTTTTATTTCATATACTTAATTTTTTTAAAAGTCCCCCTTTTAATTAAAGAAGTCTTCCTGTGTTCTATAAAATGGTGCCATGCATATCTTCAAAATGGATACTGTTTACAATTATTATGCTTCAGTTAAATAAGTCAATGTCAGCACATTCTTTTTTTCCACAGCCACATAATTTCCATTGGGAGTACTCACAGCCCTCCTAAGACATTTACTCAACATGCAAGAAAGCCTAGGACTGCAGAGGTGCATGAACTCTGACCACTTTTTTGTTTGACCGCCCTACACAGCTATGATGACTAGAAGAATTTGATATATTTTTTCCCTCTGAGTTTGTCTAATCTCCCTTTAAATCTATAAGCTACTGTCACAGCTGTTGGCAATGAATTCTATAAACTGATTATGTGTTGCATGAAGAAGTACTCTTTTTGTCTGCTGCAAAATCTACTGGCAACCAGTTTAACTGGATGACCCCAAATCTTAGAGTTACAATAGAAGGAGAACTTTTCTCTCTCTCCCTTTGCTTTTCTCCTTCATACTTATAGGTTCCCCTTTCATGTTCTTTGTTCTCAGACATTTCTTTTCTAAACTACCCCCCCCCCCCCAATTTCTTATCTATGCCTCTTTGGAAAGATTTTCATAAACTGATTCCCCCCAATTTTCAAATATTTAAAAATATGTTTATAATTCCGACCCATTTTGACAAAGTGTCACTTGACCCATTTTGACATACTTAAGTGGATGTAAAGACTTCTCTGAAAGTGTCAAAATTTTCAGAGAGCGATTATGGCCCCCAGAAGATATTCCACAGTCCTTTTATTGGTCTATAAGTTGCTGTGGAATTCTGGTATATATTCTCAAAGGTAAGCTTCATTACTTACCCTCAGCAGACTGTAACAGTATGCCCTTACTTGCCTTTGCTACAATAGACAAACACAGCAGTTCCCTGAACAATTTTCAAATATGGCATAACTAGAATACCTGCAGAATAGAGGTACAGTTGACCCTCGATATTCATGGATTCCTTATCTATGGATTCAATCAACCACAACTTGACAATATTAAAAAAACACACACAAAAAAACAACCCAAAAGCAAACCTTGATTTTTCCATTTTATATAAGGCAAAACGTATAAGATTTTATATATAAAATGTTACTACTCCATTGTATGTAATGGGACTTCAGCATTCATGGATTTTGGTATCTATGGGAAGTCCTGAAACCAGCGGACACCAAGGGCCCACTGTATATTCAATCAACTTTATTTTGATAATTTTTCTATAATTGTACTTTCCATTTAACACACATGTTGGTATACAGTACCTAACACCAGAACATGAAAAAATATTTCTAAAAGGAGAATTTGGTATTACTGTGTTTCCAAGGCCAACAAAAAAAATACCACCATTATTAACAATTCTGTTTTTTTGTTTAAATCTTACTCTTTATAGTTTCTCAAAACATTTAGTTACAGGACTACTTCTCTATGCAGTAGTCCACTACGTGATGGTCTCTTCCAACTCTACGATTCTATATACTTTCTGTCCTTCCATTGTGCTTGCTGTGGCTATAGCACCCACACAAGAGTTCAAGAAAGCATAGTGAGACACAGCTTGAGCCAACATTTAAACCATGTGATATTCCTCCTCCACAGTTTAGTGAGGCCATACCACTGTAGCTCTAAAGGTAACACCAACTTAAAAGTTACAGCACAAAGCAAATGAAATTATACCTTGTAAAGTTATTGTCAAAATATAGCTATACTTTCATTATAGGAAAAAAGGAAATAATTACAACTAACCAGTTATTAGCAACAAAGGGGCTATACAGACAGCCCTGAAAGGGTGGTCTGCAGCCACCTCTTTCTGCTCCTGGGGGATACCTCAGCAGCCAAACCATGCAGCATCCCTCAGCACCCAAAAGAACCTGGAAAAACTGTGTTCTTTTAGAAGTGCATGCACAATGCCACAAATGTGCCATTAGTGCACTGTGGCGCATCAGTGACGCAAGCAAAGCACAGTGACATATGGACGCTGCATAGAGCTTGCATCATGGACTCATGGCCCATGTGGGTAAGGCTACACAGTCATGGCAGCGCCTGTACATCCTAGGGTTTGGGAGCGTGAAGTTGCTGCGCATTCCCAAACCCTAGTATCTGTGCCACCACACTGCTTTTGGCCTGTCTGTACCAGGCCATAGTTACTTCCAAATTTTATGTGGTACCTCTTCTGTTAAGACAGCTATGTCTTTTGCCTTCCTCATACAAAAAGGTAGGATTTTTTAAAAAAAAAATATTGCAAAACAGTATTTGATATGTAGCCGGCAGAGGCATCTCTTGAAAGCGAGTCAGTTGAAGCGGTAATAGTGGCTACTTTGAGTGTGAAGCAGTATGATCTTAAAGTGTTGTTATAATTTTTGAAAGGAGATGAAAAAAGCAACTCAAGGTTTTCAATATAGAAAGATCTGTTCAGATGTCAAAAGCAAACAGTAGTAAGTATCTGCTTTTTATTGATGGTGTTCAAAGTATAAATGCAAGAAATATAATGATGTACTGGCATTAATTCATAGAATCATAGAATCATAGAATCATAGAATCATAGAGTTGGAAGAGACCGCAAGGGCCATCCAGTCCAACCCCCTGCCATGCAGGAAATCCAGATCAAAGCATCGTCGACAGATGGCCATCCAGCCTCTGTTTGAAGACCTCCAAGGAGGGAGACTCCACTACACTCCGAGGAAGTGCATTCCACTGTCGAACAGCCCTTACTGTCAGGAAATTCCTCCTAATGTTGAGGTGGAATCTCTTTTCCTGTAGCTTGCATCCATTGCTCCGGGTCCTAGTCTCTGGAGCAGCAGAAAACAAGTTTGCTCCCTCCTCAATATGACATCCCTTCAAGTATTTAAATAGGGCTATCATATCACCTCTTAACCTTCTCTTCTCCAGGCTAAACATCCCCAGCTCCCTGAGTCGTTCCTCATAGGGCAAGGTTTCCAGACCTTTCACCATTTTAGTCGCCCTCCTTTGGACACGCTCCAGTTTCTCAATGTCCTTTTTGAATTGTGGCGCCCAGAACTGGACACAATATTCCAGGTGGGGCCTGACCAGAGCAGAATATAGTGGCACTATTACTTCCCTGGATCTAGATACGATACTTCTATTGATGCAGCCTAAAATCGCATTGGCCTTGTTAGCTGCCGCATCACACTGTTGACTCATGTTCAACTTGTGGTCTACTTGGACTCCTAGATCCCTTTCACATGTTGTCTCCTTAAGCCAGGTGTCTCCCATCCTATATCTGTGCATTTCATTTTTTTGCCCTAAGTGCAGTACCTTACATTTCTCCCTGTTGAAGTTCATTCTGTTAGCTCTGGCCCAGCTTTCTAGTCTATTCAGGTCATTTTGAATTTTGATCCTGTCCTCTGGAGTATTAGCTATTCCTCCTACTTTAGTGTCATCTGCAAATTTGATAAGTATTCCCCCAATTTTTTTCCTCCAAGTCATTGATAAAGATGTTGAATAGCACTGGGCCCAGGACAGAGCCCTGTGGGACCCCACTGGTTACTTCTCTCCAGGATGAAAAGGTGCCATTGTTGAGCACCCTTTGGGTTCGGCCGGTCAACCAATTACAAATCCACTTAACAGTTGCCTTGTCCAGCCCACATTTTACAAGCTTGTTTGTGAGAATGTCATGGGGAACCCTGTCAAAGGCCTTACTGAAATCAAGATATACTATATCCACAGCATTCCCTTCATCTACCAAGCTGGTAATTTTATCAAAGAAAGAGATTAGATTTGTCTGGCATGACTTGTTTCTCTGAAACCCATGTTGACTTTTTGTGATTATGGCATTGGCTTCTAGATGTTCACAGACTCTCTGTTTAATGATCTGCTCCAGAATCTTTCCTAGTACTGATGTCAGACTAACTGGACGATAATTGTTGGGATCCTCTTTTTTCCCCTTTTTGAAGATGGGGACAACGTTTGCCCTCCGCCAGTCTGCTGGGATCTCTCCTGTTTTCCAGGAGTTTTCAAAGATTATTGCCAATGGCTCCGATATTACATTTGCCAGTTCTTTTAATACCCTTGGATGTAGCTCATCTGGTCCTGGAGACTTAAATTCATTTAGGTTAAACAGGTATTCCTGTACTATCTCTTTACTTATTTTGTGCTGAAATTCCCCTATTCTGTCCTCTGCTCCATTATCCTCAGGTTGAGCACCCTTTGCCTTTTCTGAGAAGACTGAGGCAAAGAAAGTGTTGAGTAATTCTGCCTTTTCTCTGTCTTCTGTTAGCATTTTAGAATTCAGGATGAAGTCATGGAGCCATTTAATTTCATTATGAGTTAAA
>NC_056526.1:156953325-156993952 GCF_019175285.1 Sceloporus undulatus | reverse complement strand
ACAAGAGCCACAAATGCCATTTTTTGACTTACACTGTTTCATAGACAGTAGAGCATTCATTTACAAAAGATATTCCAAAACAAGACAATTATGGTTAAGTAATCATGTTGCCTAAGGCTCCTCAAGATCTTCATTCACTTTGGTTTGACATTTTCCCCTTTAATTCTCCATTTTATCTTACCATCTTTTCCCAACATGCAAAACCCTCAATTTGACTTGGTTGTTCCAGTTGGCAGCTGCTTTTTTCACCCAACCATATACCCCAGCCCATTGTGTGTGTGTGTGTGTGTGTGTGTGTGTGTGTGTGTGTGTGTATAAAATAACCCAACAATTGGGTTGACAAAATGATGGAAGTGTATGCGTTTTTCATGGAGAAGCCTAAGAACCTGTATGGTGATGCCAAGTTATTTGCTGACAGAAGCAACTTTAGTAACATCTTGGGCTCTTATATAGCAAAAAGAATAACGCAGTTATCGAGAATACAGTTTTTAAGAGTTTAACTTTTACCTCATTGTCAAGAAAAAAATGTGCCATTTGCAATGTGTAAAGCTTTTCTCTGACAAGTTTAAGGCAAAGTAATGAAACAATTGCATGTGTGGGGCTGATAAAGCAATCCATTAAATAAATCAAAGTGGTGGGAGAAAGCAAACTGGTGGATAGGGCCAAAACCAAAATTTCCCCTTCATATCATAGACACAGAGTACCTTGTGCTGTTCAGTTTTTTTCTAGAGATCAGTTGACAACAGTTGAGTAAGGTTGTATTTGAGCGATCATACTAAATAATTCCTTAATTTCGCTATATTTATCAGCTGTTTTGCTGCTGACTAGAAACTGTCTGACTAGTGGATAAATGGGTGCCATGAGTACCACTACTCAGTTCATTGCCAGGTCCCTTCAGACTCCACTTCCCACCAGATAAACACACTGAGCAGAACAGGGAGAACATTCAGAGACTGTGGGCTTGCCTGCATAGGCCAAAAAGACCATTCCCCCTCCATTCTGGCAACATTTTATTTGGGTGATGCACAATCCAAACCCCATTTCTGATGTGAAGAGTCCAGACAGTGCCTGACAGATTCATTACCAAAACTGGGGTATAACACAATACATATTTTCCCATGCCAGGGTGGCTGTCTACATTGAGATCCCACTAAACCACCTAGTGTATCTGCCACTGTCACCAGTTGCTTTCTCTGAGGTCAGAATGAGGCTCCCAGATGTATTATCATTGCCTCAGAAGCAAGGAACCTGTGGCTCAGCGGGATACCCATGTAAACACCCCAGCATGGGAATGGGCCAGGTAATGGGGGAAGTTGGGCCAACTCTGGGGCCATAATACTCCAGGCTGTTTTCCAGAGTATCCTGGTCAGTGCAGATAAGGCCATATCTTTGTTAGTTTGTAATATCAGTACGTAAAGAAATATCAGTATTTTGTTAGTCTGAAATATCTGTATTTTGAAACACTTTTCAGACTAAATGAGTGAAAAAATTATAGCATAAGCTTTATAGGCTTGGTCTACTTCCATCCATTTCAAAGGTGCTACAAGATCCCTTTGGATTCTGAACAGGCAGAGGACAGGGAAGTGACATTTCAATCTCATCTTGACATAATCCCTTTCTACATCACTCACTTGAACAGTACTGTGGAAGCTGGACAGGAGACTGAGAGGCCAATGGGTTGGGTAGGGGGATCCTAAGATTATATTGGCTTGTGGCCTGCAGGGCAGCCACTGGGAAGATTCCAAACACCCAACAAAGTAGGCTTGCATCTTTCCACATTTCAGTGGGGAACCTCATATACAGACTGGTAAATCAGTTGAGATAAGATTGTGCAGATAATTAACTGTAATTGCATATTGGTTTCTTGAAATTATGATGGTCATATCATAGTCCCATGACCATTAATTATTCTTTGTTATCATGTCCTCATCCCCAAGAGCAGGACCAAAATAAGCATAATCAAATCCATCATCAGCATGTTCTAGAAACTAATTTGTTCATATTTTGGGATTGTCATTATGACACATAATTATCCAGGGCTTGGGGAATAGAGAAGCAGTATTAATGCTCAAGTGAATTAAAATATCTTGTATTAATTTTCAGGATTCAAAGCAAACTGCATCTGCACACATTCCTATGCTCTCTCTTTTTTAAAAAAGCGTATACATTTTTTTGTGTGTGTAAACTGAAACACTTTGGTGAGAAAAGCTTCAAATTTCGTGTTAAGTAAACGAAAAAGAATGATATAAAAGCACAGGAAAAACATTTTAGCTCTTGCATTATTTGCAACGAGCTATTTTCACCTTTTTGTGCCAAAGAACTCCAGTATTACTATGAAATGTTTTAAATAAAAACAAGGCCCATTCAGAATGCAAAGCGGCGGATCAGGGCCTTGGAGGCTGCCAGTCTGGCAGCTGAGGCCCCGATACACCGGGGAAAGGGGCAGGTGCAGGCTGCCCCAAACGGGCGGTCTGTAACCCGCCATAGTCTCCCTATATGATACTTCAGAACCTAACAAATACTCCAGATTGGCAGTCAAATGGATAGGGAGTCTCACTGACTGGCAACGAACCCATCAGATGAAAGGAACCTGTAACTGGACAGGAATACCTAAGCCTCATATTTGTCCAATGAACCAAAGCAAAATCTTTGCAAGAATTGTTATGCTGAGTCCTTTTCCATCTTTTATTTAGATACAAATAAACAAAACAATAATTTTGATGGTGGTGTTAGTGTTATTATATTCTCATTTATACTGATTTATAACTAGATCCAGAGGGGTGTGGTAGTCTGAGTCTGGGAGAACATAGTTCAAGTCCCCACTGAAAACCGTTTGGTTGCTCTTGGATGAGTCACATCATCTCAGCTTTAGTGGAAGTCAATGGCAAACTTCTTCTGAATACATCTTACCAAGGAAAGCCTAGCATGGGGTTGCCATAAGTTGATGTCAATTTGAGGGCATATAAAAACAATAATAAAAATAACTGGCCCTCTGTACTCTGTATCCACAGATTCAACTATTCATGGCTTGAACATATTCAAAGGAATTCCAAAAAGCAAGCCTTGATTTTGTAATTTTCTATGAGGAACAGCAGTTGGCGACAGAATTATATATAATGACACTTGACCATCCATGGATTTTGGTATCACAGAGAGTCCTGGAACCAAACCCTAGTGGACACCAAGGGCCCACTATACAATTATATTTGTTTATTGATAATCCTATGTGTCACATGTTGTGGAAACAACATGCAGATCAGAACCTTGGCACTAGCCAATGGGAGCAAAGCCAGGGGAAGTCTTTTAGGTTTGGGACACATTATATAGTGGGTGTGTGACTGTCAAAGAATAGTTAGTGCGAAGCTGGAGGGGAGGGGATTTGAAACCCAGAGGGATGGCATCTAAAGAGAGTTATAGTGCAGGAGACACTTAAGAGAGTCCTGAGTTCAAGTCTCACAGTGAAGAACTTCACATAATTTGTGGCAGTAATGAGATCAAAAAGACCCATTGTGCTGCCATCCGAGAAAAATTGGGTGGGTAAGTCTCCTTGTGACACATGTTTATACATCAAAACTAGAAAACTAGAAAAATGAAAGAAAAATGATAGGGTTTTTAACAGGAAAAATCTAGCTGCAGTAGGAAATCTGTTAGGATTGTCAGTTTCCTGAAGATGAGCACATTGCAGCTCTGTTTCTAAGCCATGTGGCTCCACAATCATGAACAGACATAATATCAGCCGTTTGCTTCACTCGCTGGTTTATTTGGCCTGCATACATAGTCATGCGGTGGATTCACGCTGTTCTTCTAGTTAAAGTAGATCCTTTTCAATGACAGATCTTCAGGCGCCCTGTGGCTTGTGATAATTAGGAACATGAGTTTCAAATCAAGGCATCAAAAGAATCATTTTCTTAGAACATTATTGTGTAAAAGCAAAGGGGCTCTAAAGCTGGGGTGCATTTTGCTATTAATTTTTTTCTTTTTTTTTGTAATCAGAAACTACAATCTTTCTCATTAGTTTGATTATGCATTTTTAAAGCTCCAGTATCCATTCTATATGAAGTTGACAAACACTGCTGCTATATACAACCTGAGCCTATATAATAGCTTTTCCCACTAGTTAATGACTCTGTTTAATGATGTCCTGTTTCCACCAACATAACACAGAACCATTTCCTAGATCATCTTCAGTAACAGTTGTGAATGATCCAACAGTTTAGCATTCAAAGTAAATTTCTCTCTTCATACTCCCTTACGCAGAAAACATAGCCTATATTTGGATGTAGTTCTAAAGCTATCCATGACATTCAAATGCTGACTCTGGGTTTTATGCTGACTCTATTTTTTTCCAGTTCTCTTTTTGAAATAAAAATAACTATATTCAATTTAGTTGTAAATGACCAAATGTTGTTGGGGCCCAGGCACAAGACTTAAACAGCTTACTTCAGATCAAAAATGAAGACAATAAGGAGATGAACAGACTCATGTTATGAGTAAGTTTACATCTCACATTAAGTTTGGAGAACAATAATGTATTCTTGTTCTTGATGGAGCACTGGATGCTAACTGGAGCATCTTGTCCCACTTACACACCAGCAGTAATACTCCCTTGACTTGTTTCTTCTTCAGTGTCTGTTTCAAAAATACAAGGGCATTACTGATTCCATCTATAAATTCCAGCACTCAGTTCTCAGAGTGGCCTAGCACAATGTGTCTCAAATTATCTGATATGGGTGACCAGCAATTGTTTTATTCCAATGGGCTAGGGATTGGTACTATAACTGATCATGCATGTTCCTTTCTTTTCTGAAAACTTGTCAGGATCAGAACCAGTCCAGGGACCACTACTTTGAGTAGCACTGATCTAGCAGACATTTGTACAAACCCCATAAGCACAAGCAGGACATGAGTTTGATAGTATTTCCCTCTTCTGTTCCATGTTCACCAGCAATTGGTATTCAGAATCATATTGTCTCCAGTAGCGGTAACAATACAGAGGCCTTTATATACAGTAGTATCTCATCTATATCATCCTTTGTTTCTTCTGTCTACTTGGAACTCATGTCTGTCATCTTTGTTTTTTCTTCCATGCTTGTGAATTTCACAGCTTGAGCCTGACTACTTCTCAAACTCTCATCATCTGGGGCTTGGTCTAATTTCTTTTTAAATTTGTGCTAAGTTCCTGGCCATCAATATATCTTATGGTAGTAGAGTGTATAGTTTTAATTATGTACTGTATAGAGAAGCACTTCCTTTCATCTATCCTACATATTCCACTTTCCCTTCCATTGACAATATCAGCTTTTACTATGATAAGGCAGGTAAAATTTCTCACATTCGCTTTCTCCATGTTGTTGTTGTTATCATCATAATTTATATCCCACCCAACAGACCTGAGAAAGTGGAGGGACAAAGAGAAAGATGTCTTCAGATGATCTTAGTGTTCTAATGGGCTTGTAAAGGGAGATTCGTTGCTAACTGCCATCAAGTTGGCTTTGACTTACAGCAATCCTATGTATGAGAGACCTCCAAATCACTCTATCATCAACAGCCATGCTCAGGTCTTGCAGATTCAGGAACATGGCTTCCTTGAGTCTATCTGTCTGGAATGTGGTCTTTCTCATCTCCTGCTTCTTTCTACCTTACCAAGCAATACTGTCTTTGTGAAGTTGAAGGCTTTCATGGTCAGCGTCCATAGTTTTTTGTGGGGTTTTTGTGGGCTATGCCACCATTCTCTGAAGAGGCAGGCAAAACATCAGGAATAAATTCTTCTAGAATACAACCCAAAAAACACACAAAAAACTATTACTATATTTTCTAGCAAGTCATGTGTTTTCATAATATGTCCAAAGTACAACAGTCTCAGTTCAGTCACCTTGGGTTCTAGGGAGAGTTCTTCCTATCAGCTTTCTTCAATCTCCCCCCTTCGCAAGTCTACATAAAAATTGGAAAGATAATGGCATGGACAAATCTAACTTTAATATTCCATTAGATATCCTTACCTTTCAGGATCTTGTCTAGTTCCTTCACAGCTGCCTTTCCAAGTCCTAGTCTTCTTCTAATTTCTTGGCTGCCCTCAGTCTGCCCTCAGGAGAACCCCATAAGCTCCCAGACCACTCTAAAATTTAATTTTTTCCCTGGTCATTCCTCCCACATTGCCAAAAGAAAAGTGCCAAAACTGTCATAAAATGCAGCAAGTTTACTCCTCCACCATTTCCTATACCTTCACGCCCTTCCAAAATAGTTGTAAAATGAACAAAAATGAAACTGGAATATGACATTAGTTCAGGTTTTGGCATGCTGGTGTGATGCAGTCCACTGTAAGATAGGGTAGTACAAAATGGCTCATGTGCCCAGTGCAACTGCTCTCCTTTCTTATTCTTATTATTATTAGCCAGCCTCCCCTATGGATGAAGGCAAAGAACGACAACAAATAATACAACACATAACACCAGTATAATTCCCACTAACTTCATTGAGGGTATGGCCAGAGACATCTGTACAAAATTGCAGCTTTTGTGTCTTGGCTTGAGCATAAAAATAACTGACTAATTTATATTCATGACTTGTACAAAAATTGCTAATGAAATCCTTGACTTGTTATAATCAGAGACAAATGTCATTTTAACTGAAGCTGCTTTCAATCAATAATTTTAAAATCTCTATTGCTGCAGTTTGAATCTTTTATTTTTAAAGAACAAGTTGGATAAAATGAATCCAGTGAATTCAATGTTTCCAGCCCAAGAAGCTTAAATACCTACTGGTAAAAGGAATGTAAAGTAGAAATGGCTCAAGTAGCATGTTCTTCACAGTTTTACCAAGATGAATAACAAAACTATTATCAGAATTTTTTTTAAAAGGATAGGTTTAACTAGCAACCACCAAATGAACTTCAGTGATATTAAAGCAAAAATGTTTGAATTTGGTAAAAGGGACAGGTAGTCTTCCAAATAGTTTTAAAATGGCTAATGTGTGAGCTCATAAATGGCGAGCGAGGGAGGCAGAACACAGAAAACCCCATTGAATGCAGCCCTGAATTTTTCTTATGATACATAGCTATTTCTTCAGAAGTAAGTCCCATTGAATTCAGTGGACCTGCCTTCCAGGTGGGAATATAAACCTAAATATTAAGCCAGAAGATGAAACTCCCATGTTGAATGGTACTCAACAATCTACTGGGGTACAGCCAAGTATAACCAAGAGTGAAGCTGTGGCTAATGATGCAACTGGACTCAAGACAAAAGGACATTCAGTTATTATGCAAAAGGAAAGCCAGAATCGGTGCAACACATATTCTAGGAATATGTAACATTTGAAGTATGACTCGGGGGAGCTAGACATAGTAAAACAAGAAATGGAACATGTAAACATTGGAATGAGTGAGCTAAAGTGGAGAGAAATTGGATATTTTGAGTCAGATAACTGCACAGTATTTTATTGAGGCAATGAAAATCTAAGAAGAAATGGGATGATATTAATAGGGATGACAGATATAGCAAAAGCAATCAAAGGATATAATGCAAAGCCTGACTGAATAATATCAATAAGAACATTCAGGGGAAACCCATCAATATAGATATAATCCAAGTTTATGTTCTAACTATAGAAGAAAAAGAAGACAAAATGGACAGATTCTGTGTTGTTGGAGTCCAAGAGGAAATTGATCACATACTAAAACAGGACTTCTTGTTAATCATAGCTGATGGGAATGCAAAAGTAGGAAACAGAGAAGAATCAACAGTTCTAGGAAGATCATGTCTAAGATCAAGAAATTAAGCTGAAGAGTGACTGACTAAATTTTGTGAGGTCAACAGTTTATTCATGGAGAGACTGGCGATCACTCATTCATAGCATTGTCCTAAATCAAGGTCCACCTGACAACAGTTAACAATGATTAAGCCTGCAATCCTTGAGTTCTACTGAAATCAAGGGGGTGTACTACTGAGTAAACATGTATGAAATTGCATTATAAAAGCTCCCTCTCAGCAGCTGACCACACAAAACATCAAACTGATGTTTAAACATTTCTATTTAAAACAAACAAACAACACATTTACAGGTTTTGGCATGGGTGATGTTTACAAGGAAGTTCTGTGGTGAAAATAGCATGCCTTTTCTAGCTGTGGTTTCCCCTTTAGTTTTTTCTTAAGAATACCCCCCTAACTGGTTCCACTGTAACTAGGCTTGGACAGGAATCAAAAGTAAAAAAAAACTTTCAACAGTTTATTACCAATTTAATTCCATGTTTCTAGTACAAGGGCCATCAAATGCTCAGAACATAATGTTAAAACTGTTATATAAATGTAAAACAGCAAGCTTTGGAATATATTCATCTAACCTCCAAGGGCCTTCTTGATAACCTGACATGAATTTATTTGTTTTTTAAGCCTAAAAATTAGTTTGAGGATTCTGTGACCTTGATCTCAGATTAGATGGTAAATGTGTAAATCTGTATCTTCAGCTCTTTGCCTCTGAGACTCTTTCCAAAGAAGGATTCCAGAGAAACTACATGATTTCTTTGCAGAATGAAAATCTATTTACTTTATTTTGTCTATGCACGTAGCTGCACATTTTCAATTTATTCTGAATTGCCATCATCTTGTGCTTAATGAGCTTGTTACTGATGAAACCAATTTATACATAACAACAATGTTCTCCTTCTATATATCTCATATAGAGGTTGCATCTGCTTTGTTCCACCATTCTTGTGGAATCATCTATGGAACTATTTATTAAATAAAAGCTAATGGGTTTCCTGTGAAACAGGCTTTTCTACAACAGCTGTGGTAAATTTTCAGAAGGTAGAGATGACCATTGTGAGCAGAAAATTTCTTGAAGCTTATACAATTCTTTTGGTGCTCCAAAGGGCAGTGGTTTCTACTGCATAGAAACACAGAAATAAAGAAATAAGAAACAAGTATTTGATTAAATAAGGAGCAAAACTTTTTTAATTATGTCATAAGCAAAATCTGCAACTTAGTAAATTAGTACCCATTCTCCATCATCTTTGTTGGCATGTAAGAGCCAAACTGTAGGAAACACTAAGCTCCTAATTAGAAGGTAGTATCACATTTTCCCTCCAGTAACATGGTTCCTTCAGAGCTTCATGCTTGAACAATCAGAGTTGCAATCTAACCTTATTTTATATCCTGATTACCATTTGTCATTCATACATTTGAGCTACCTCATCAAATGTAGAGATATGTCATTGTGCTAGGACAAATCGGACATCTCCTATCACTTCTGCATTCTAACTGAAAGGCTAATCATAGTATGACCATAATACTCATGAGTGAAATGACAGTAACTGTCTTCAATCCAGAAATTCCCATATCTAGCAAAAATTATCCTAGCATAATATCCTGTTAGGTTCCTGTCACCTGAGAATCTACATATCAAAAAGATGTTGAGGGAGATACAGCTGCTTCATTTGTCTCTAAACCTTTCTAAACTTTGGGAGGTGAGGTCAGACCATGGTACCATGAGCGTTCAAATTCTGTCAAGCTAAGTAGTGTTGGTGCAGTGGTTTTGGTGGGGGGGAGTCCTTATTCTCAGAGTGGTGGCTTGTTTGCTCACCATTGTACTCTGCTTAACTAGACCAGCATTTGCAACAAACCATGAGTTATACATAAATAACAACTATTGCTTTGTGATTCTGGTTTGTAAGTGACACAAGAACTCAGTTTTTCTGCTTCAATGGTGAGAGAAATGAAGTGGGAGCAAATGAGCTGTATACATTTGCATGCAGCTCAGGTCTAGAAAACAAAATTCATCAAAACAAACATGACATATGATGGATAACCTTGGGTTATGTGAGCCATGAGTCCAGTGAGTTGCTGGAGATCTAGAAAGGCAACATCATCTCTCTTCTTCCAATTGCAGTATAATAGCCAGGTGCTGCCTGGCTGTATCCCACTTCCCTTAAACAGTAAATGGCTGTGGCAGTGGGCTGCTTTGAAGCTGTCAGGAAGAGGGGATGGATATTGCTCAAAAAAGTATTTAACACTTTCTACAACATCTGGGGCCACCAAATACAGATGAAAACTGGTGCAAAAGGAGCAGTTTCTTACCACTCCTTTTTTTGGCCCGTCCAGGACCATGGCCTCTGGCCACTCCTACTGCCCCATCTGCTTTCCCCCTCTGTGAGATCTAAACACTTAAAACAGAACTCCTGATTTTTGTGCCCCATAAAAATTAGAATCACAAAATTAACAGTGGCTATTTGTTTACAACTCTTAACATGTTTCAAGAGTTGGTTTGACTAAACAGGGTACATTTGCACATATCTCACCCAGTGGGTGCAGGACAAATTCACTGACAGAGCAACTACCACTTCTTGTGTCCTGGTGTTTCATGGTGCCTAATATATAGTACAATGTGTATACCTTTATGTGTCTGTTTGAGTAAGTGATGAGTTTTCATTGACTATGGGCCCGAACAGACAGACCAAAATAAAGGTGCTTCAGGTCACTTTGGAGGTATGCTGTTTAAACGCTGCATGCATCCTAAGAGGCTGGAAGCCATGTCAAAGCTGACGCAGCTTCTGGCCTCTTAAGATGTGTGTGTCATTTAAACAGCATACCTCCAAAGTGACCTGAAGAAGCTTTATTTTGGCCTGTCTGTTTGGGCCCTATAGTTGGGGAAAGGAAAATAGTATGACATGTACAAAGCTACAATTGTGGCATGCTATTAGATTCTGCTTCTTTTTTTAGGTACCACAGAAATGATGCTTTAGATCTGGCGATTCAAAGATGCTTCAACAGGATTCCCTATGCAATGTCAACAAAGATCCAGCAGCAGAACATTTAAGCAGGAGCAGCTTTCTGCAGATGACCTGGAGGAGCTGCATGAGTGTTGCCTTTCCTCTGGGCTTCCTGTTTCCTTGGTGGACCAGCATATTTGACATATGCTATGGTTTTGCAATGAAGTGCATCATGTTATGATTTACATATTTAATAACTGTTAAATGAGATTAGTATACTGCATACTTATAATTGCAACTAGGACTTGTGAATCCCTTCATACAAAATTTGCATTACTGATGCAGTGTGTTTGATGCAGGGAATGCCAAGTTAAGTGGCAACAAACAGCTACCTAAAAAATGCTAGTAAAAATGAAATTAAAGTGTGATAATGTGAGCCATTCTATTTGTGTCTAGCAACTAGATGTTTAAAATTGCATTTGCAAGAGAAATGTCTCTTGTTCAAGGAATGTGTGCAAAACAATCCAGTTATGGACAAATTGCTATAAAAGAGGGAGGAGTGCCTGCAGGGTGAGCTGCAAAGGGTAAAAGCTTTCTTAGGTTTTGGTGAAAAGTTCCATGAAGGAGAGCATACCACCAATGATCTGGTGATGGAAGAAAATTACAGACTAGTAATTGCTGGTGTGTTGGGGTGGAATATTGTGTAATTCAATGCTAAAGAAAAGATTTCAAGTTCCCAATAGGATTCCATTATTATACAAGGCCATAATGAGTGTAAGGGCTATTTTTTTCAGGGTTTTTTTTTCCAGGGGGGACACTCAACAGCCTTCATTTTAAAAAAGGGAAATATAAACATGTGGTGTGAAATTACCTTCTGACAAAAACTGGAAGTAAATGTTGATTACTGAGGGTCAAGGAAACGCTTGTGATAATTTGGGCAATTTTAAGTTATTTTCAGGTACCTTTGGTTATTAAATTTAATTTCCTTCAGCAATCATGTCTGCATCCCTTAGTGAAAGCTCCTGAAAAGAGCCTTGTGTCAAAGTGTTTTGTACTTTAGTGAGGACTCAATATTTCCTTTGGCTGTGCTAAAAACACCATTTCATGTTTTTCCTCTGGAACCTTCGACATTATAGATAACAAAGTCTATGTATCCAAAAGAAATGGGTGAATATACCCATGAGAACTGCAAAATATAGTGATGAATTAGTGCATGCTTGCAATCTTCTTCTGGAAAATCTAGGAAAAATTACTTCACAAAGAGAACTATCCTAAGAGATTTTGCTGGTTACTCAAATCAAGGTGCAGAATATCCATGGCTGGTCGCTGGCAGATTTACAGTGGAGTAAGTTACTCTCATAGGTGCTTGTCTCCCTCCCTGGTACTAAAAATACAATAATCATAAATTAAATTCTAAAAAAAATTTCTACCTTTTCATGACACTCACAAAAAAGCTTCTGTCACCATTCTCTGTCTAATGGAAGGCCTGATCTAAACTTATTTCTTCTTCCCTCATCCATTTTCTTTCACTTACAGCATGAGTAAATCACTATTTACACAGCAGTAACTATTTTGGTTAAAAGCTCTTTCAGAGACCTAGTGAGGTATTAGAAAAATTATATATTTATTTGATGAAACAGTAAGAAATGTACTTCTGAAATCTAGCCTTCATTTTAAGGTCACAATTCAACCTCACAAAGAATCACTGAAGCAAAATAAACATAATGAGAAGATGATAGAATAAAAGCATCTTGTTTTGACTTTAAGAGGCCAAAAAGTAATATTAGAATCAAACATAAATGGATACTGAAAAGTCATTAAAGGGATTTTTCTTTGTATTCTTCATTTTCTGTATTAAACCAGTGCCTGCTGTCAGTAATAAGACTGGACAAGGGTGAACAAATTGAAATGTAATCCAGACAAAACAGAAGTACTGGATTAACACAAAAAAACTCATAAAGTAGATTAGGGAAGAAGGAGGTAGCCTGTGCTGGATGGAGCTACAATCCCCCTTAAATCTCAGGTTTGCAGTTTGGGACTCCTGGACGCAGATTAGAGCCTGCATGCCCAGGTTTAGGTGGTGACCTGGAGTGTGTTTTCACAGTTTAAACTGCACATTTAAAACTAGTGAACCACTGTGCCCTTTCCTTGAGAAGACAGATCTGACTACAAAGACACATGTGTTGGTTATGAACAATACTGCACAACAGTGGACATTATCAGACAAGGGAAATTGGAAGTATAAGCCAATGGCAATCCGAACGCAATCATGGAGTTTCATGTTATTGTGTGATAGACTACCACATGCAATTTCGGGCAATGGGAAGTCAGTCCGAATGCAATCATGGGGTTTCACTTTATTGCGTGAGAGGTGATCACACGCAATTTCAGGCAATGGGAAGCTATTTTCGGGCAATGGGAAGTCAGTTGGAATGCAATTCGAATTCATGTAAATTCGCTGAACTAGTGAATTCACATGAATGCGTTCTGGCCCCACTTTCTTTTCATTCAAAATTAAGATAATTCCTCCCATGTGATAAACTCCACTTTTACTGTGATGTCTGCCTCCTGTAGCATTCTCAGGTTTGTAGTTTGAGGCTTAAGGGTTCTCTGGCAGAGAATTCTAAATGCTCCTCCATAAACCGCAAATCCCAAGATTCCACAAGAGGCAGCCTTAGCAATAAAAGTAGAATAATAATGCTATAACAGTGTGGTGCATCTCATTTGGATTACTGTAATGAACTCTATGTGCCTTTGCACAGTTTGGAAATTGCAGTGGGTCCAAAATCTTGTAGCCAAGCTGATGACTGTGGTTGGTTTCAGGGAACTCCACTGCTGAAACAGTTTCATTGTCTATTTCTGGGTAGAATTTAAAGTGCTGGTTAGGATCTTTAAAGTCTTACATGGCTTGAAGTCAGACTTTCTGAAAGATGGTATCTTTCCATACAAGCTGGCCCTGATTTTCATCATACGCCAGAATAGCAATCGAAGTGCAGAGCTCTGCTTTTATTTTGTATGCTTTTCATTATGTTTTCAATGTGTTTTAAAATGTACTTTAAACTTTAAAATGTATTATAAACTATGTGGTTTTAATAGATCTGATGTTTGGGTTTTAAAAAAACTTTTTGTAAGACAATATAGTTTTAGCTAAACTTTTATTTTAAATTTTGTAAGGCACCTTGGGTCCCTTGGCAGGAGAAAGATGGGATATAAAGTGGATTAATTAATTAATATTGACTAATTATTGTTATCCAGAAAGCTTTGGAAATTATTTTATTAGTAATTGGTCATTCAAATGAGTAACTACTAAATTTCTCTTCTATCTCTGTTGCTCCAGTATGAATTCCTATTAATATTGTGATGAGTGGGAGAAAGTACCCTTGAAATTAATGAGGCCCACTTCCAAGTAAACATTCCTAAGTTTGTGCTGCAAGGTGGCAATGCTGACAGTTGTTGTCAGTACTCAAGCATCTGACAGGGTGTTTAAATAAGTCTACAGATGTAGACTTCTCCTAAAGCTGCAAAAACAATGCATTCATTTGAAGGTTGCACTTTTTAAAAATGGGGTGGGATAGGAATATGAGAGAGGTAGGTCCTGGATGTTAGGTTGGATGGAAGATTCATTTCAGAGGCAGATTACTAAAGCACGATTTATGGGACTGAAAAGGGTAGAATAAAAGCAGGTGAGTGAATAGGATAGCTACTAACAGGCCATGACCCAACTTCCAGGTGTGAATGTGTATATATGTGCCTTCAGGTCGACTGTCAGTTATGGCAGCCTCATAGATTTCCTAGAGTTTTCTTATGCAATGAACACTCAGAGGTGGTTTTGCCAGTTCCCTCCTCTAAAATAGCCAACAGCACCTGGTATATGTTGACAGTCTCCCATCCAAGTACCAACCAGGGCTGACCCTGCTTAGCCTCCAAGATCAGATGGGATCTGGTTCCTTTAGGGTATTTAGGCCAGGTGTACATCAGTTATTCTGTAAAAGAGTCTATATGTGTGCAATTTATATTAAGAGGAACTGAGAAACACCCAGAAGCAAATGGCTTGGGACTTATCGCCATGTATTCTTTCTGTGCAGTAGAGCTGACAAACACATGGAGTTTGTGGCTAGGGACTTGTTTTCATGCATTTCCAGACCTGTTTTGTGGCCACATGAACAAATCTGATTCCTTTGGACGCACCCAGCCAAGTGAAGTAACAGATATTTCTGTTCTTCCCAAACTAGTAACTGCCAAATCCCTTTCCCACTTAACATTTCTGTCCCCCATGGCTTCCTTTGTGTCTATCTGTTAGCAATAAGTAACTGGCCATTTAGTGCCTGATGAGGCCTGAGTTGGTCATCGTCCATATTAAATACGTAACAGAAAGACTCAGTTAAGCCAGACGGTGTGCTCTGAGAATGAATCAAGTGAGTCATCCTCTAAAGGAACTGAACACACTTTACAGGAATCTTTTTACATAATAATTTAAACATATGTGAGCAGAGAAGGGAAAATAATAATACTAATACTAATAAAACTGTGCTCAGATCCTATGTAAAATATTGGTGTTCAGCCAGTAATGGATTCAAAGTCTAAATGGATACAGCTATTAAATAGGCAACATAGGGATGAAAATATTAACTCCTTATAAGGACATTTTAATTTTTTCTTTGGGAGCTATCTGATTGAATTTGTTTGTTTGTTTGTTTGTTTTATTTAGGACTCCAGGCCTATACCAAATCCTAACTGAGATTATCACACAACACATCTATAGTGCAACAGTTTTGGAGCAGACGGAAATATGCTGGTATTGAAGCAATCTTTATCACATCTCCATTTCAGTGCTGGTATGGTCCTCACTCTATGGTGCACCAACATCCACAGTGCTGCACTTCCACCCTGTTGTTGCTCTACTCAAGCATGCAGATGGTGGGAAGGCCAAGCAGTGTGGGAGCTGCAGGTAGTACAGGAAAGGGAGATCAGACTGCAGAGGGGTGGGGAAGAGTGGGGTGTGGTTGGGAAGGGTGACCAAGGAACAGGGAGTGATAGGTGATATAGGGAAGGGAAATCAAGTGGCAGAGGGGAGGGTGATCAAGCAGCATGGGGTGGCAGGTGGTACAGGGAAGGGAGATCAGGTGGCAGGTGATGTGGGGAAGAAAGATCTGGTGATAGAGTGGCAGGTGGCATGGGAAAGGGAAAACATGGCAGAGGGCAGCAGGGATTGCATGGGTACAAAAAAGAGAGATAAGGCTGCGAGGGATGGAGATGGAGGGATTTCAATGTGTCTTGTTTTTACTTCTAAAATGTCACACACTTGATGCCACAGTCATGATCAGGACCGTAGCATTCAATAATTTTATTTATAACCTGACTTCTATCCTACTGCCCTTCAGAAAATCAAAAAGTTGCTAGCTCAATTGAAAAGGATGCTGCTAATGGTGCCAATAGCAGGCTGTCTCTCAAGATTGTTATTTCTAAACAGCGGCAACAACAAAAGAGATCATGATCCTTTGTTCTGTTCCCAGTGATATCCTGCATACCCCTTTCTTATGCTACTATTCTCAACTAACCAAAAACCAGAGGTGTATGTGCTGGTCAAATTGACTACAGAGTTTTGCACATGTCTTTTATTTACACCAATGGAAGGTGAACTTCTGCACATGTAAAAAGAGGGATGCTAGCATTACCTTTTCTATGGGAATGTGAGACTCTTGCAGATTGGGGAGTTCTGTGCATAGTTTAGGACCACAAGAAACTGCCTTAGATTGAATCAAATCATTAGTCCATCTAGCTCAGTCACATCTACTGATTGGAGATGGCTTTTCAGGGTATTCAGACAGGATCATTTTTTAAAAAAATCAGTCTACCTGGAGATGGCAAGGATTGAACCTGTAACCTGATACCTCCAAAACATGTGGCCTGACATCTGCAAGCCCTCCCTTAGCAGTTGTGGATATAGTTGATATCATCAATAATATCTGAACTGGAATAATTGCCTTATTCATGAAAAGCCCAAAGCAATCATTTGCTTGTATTTTAGTTTATCTGTCAGTCAACTCTCTCTCTTCTACTTTGTTGTTAGAATGAAGTGGTAAACTAAATTCATGCAAATGTGGTTGATACTCTTAAATATTTTAAGGCAAAAAATGATTACATTTTTACATCATTATTTTCTTATTACATAATTATTTTCCTGTTGAATAAATCTAGATACCTAGCTGTACCACAGCAGGGCTTGAGGTGGGAAATGCATCTAACTCAGTGTGAGTTCTTGAAGTGATATATCCGGACTGCACATTCTGTGAGGTGGCTCAGATATGCCTGAAACACTTACTATAGGTGGTGAATAATTTCTTCAGTGCCAAAACTGTTCCAGGAAAGGTGATGAGGCTGAACAAAGGAGGTGTGAGATGAGAAATCTTGCTTGGACGGCAAAATTTGGGCCAATGGCATTGGGAGTGTCTCCCTCCTTTCACACCTGACGGTGGATATTTGACTTTATATTTGCCAATTACCCACACCCTGGCTAGACTCCTTTTAAAGACGAGGACCACCCATAACTTCTGTAAAGAAAGGAAAGAACTTGTGATCAACTGAGCTTTGTCAGCATTACATTTCTCATATATTTCCACCCTGCACTCATTTTTTGGCTTCATTTCACATATATTTCATAAGCCTTCTCTGTGCTTGTTGGCTCTTAGGGGAATACCAACTATTATGAATGAAAAACAAATGAGTATGTTTTGTCCAAGGAGAATGTGAAAGTTTGAACATGTATAACCAGATGGTTAAAAATATGTTCACATTATTATTTCAACACTCAGATGGTTGCACTTTGAGCTGGTGTTCATGATACTCTTGCTGTAGGCCATGGCAAATTTTCTTTTCCTCACTATAACATTAATAAATTCTTGCTGCACAGCGGTAGGCAATGCAACTTTTGCCCACATTCCTAATCAAAGCTACTACACTATGGAATCTTGGGATGTGTAACTTGTTGTGCTACCAGAACTCTCTTGACAGAGAAAGCTAAATATCTCACAAAACTACATATCCTAGAATTCCTTACCCTTGAGCCATGGCCGTTAAAGTGGTGCCCAACCACATTAATCCTGCAGCATGGCTGCAGCTATAGTTTGTTTCCTGACTGAAAGATGGGTTTCCCAGCAGTCAGGAAATACAGTCAAGGGGATTTATACAGTGGTAAAAATTTTGCAGTTTTCACCCAGTGTTCATACATCACAAAGGTGTTTTGGGAAATTATTCTGTGCAGAAATACATGTTGGCTTTTTGCTTGGGAATTTTGGGGGACTGCACAAAAAGAATACTGTTTCGAAACAATCATATAAACCTTTTTGGTAATATTACTAATTTCTATGCAGAAACCAGCAATCATACTTAAAATATCTGAGGCAAAAAAAAACTTCTGGAGAAAAAAATCAGCATTTTTCCTAACATAAATGTTGCTCAACAACAATCTTGCACAAAACCTAGCAAGCTTGCACATAAAACAACAATCTTGTACAACCCCCCCCCCTCACACACACACACATGCACACATGCACTCGCACAGGGGGAGAAAGAGAAATGTGACTGGTTGGCAACAATGGTGGGAATTCACTATCACAGTTACAAATTTGTAACCTGGAGTTACTCATTCAAAACTTATTCACAGCTTCTATGGATTCAATAGTGTAGGGAATATATAGTAATCATAAAAGCCCCTCAGACCTGACTTACTGCTCAGCAGCTACTGCAAGTGATGAGGGTCTGTTCTTCTGTCAATCAGAATACCACAGACTGACTTATCAACCCATTCCCACAAGTTATCTCTGGAGTAAAGAGAGGTTGCAACAGAGATCCTGCTTTTGACTGTCATGTCAGAGATCACTTGTGACAGGGGTTGTATCCTGACTGACAAGAAAGCAGAGTCCTGTTGTTTGCAGCAACTGTTGCCTAGTAAGTCAGGGTTGGGTGAATCAGGACAGGAGACACTACTAAGCTATGCAACTAAGGTAGATATGTAACTATGGGCCAGAGCAGACAGGTAGGAAAGAGTGGACTGTGTCCACTCCAGCCAGAAATGGGTCCAGACCCCAGTGACCACATGGCCTGCTCCCAATGCTGCTGTGCTTTCTGGGGCCAACCAGCACTTTCAGGAACTGGATTATCTCAGCTTCTTTCTGCTCCAGTCCAATGGACCAGAGCTTGACTTCAGCATGGCTTCTGACCACTTTAGAGGTGCATGCTGTCTAATTGGCATGACTCCAAAATGGCCAGAAGCTGCTTCATTTGGCCCATCTGCTCCAAGCCTAAGTAGCACATGCAGAATACTAACTAATGTTTTTTATACAATCCCCCACAAGTTTCGCACAAAAACTATGTTTATTTCTGAAGAGAATAATTTCCTGAAATACTTTGGGTCAGCTCTCCATATCCATGAAATCTGTATCCATGGATTCAACCATTCACAGCTTGGGGAAAAAAATTAAAAGTCAAAGAGCAAAACTGGATTTTCCATTTTATTTTATTTTATTTATTAAGATCCTGCCTTTCTCCCAAAATGGGATTCAAGGTGGCAATGAGATTCAATATGGAACACTATTTTACTACACCATTGTATATAATGGCACTTGAGCATCCATGGATTTTGCTATCTATAGGGAAGGGACTTGTTCCATGGGAACCAAAGCCCAGCAAATACCAAGGCCCCACTGTATACTGCATAAGAACTATACAGAAATATTTATTTTCTCTGCAACATGAAGAAAATTGCAGAAATTCTTCATCCTCACTTGTAAGGATGGAATAGTTAAATATTAACATCTCTAGACTAAGAAATTTTTCAATCTGTCATTTACTGGAGATAAGATATACATAATCAGAGATTTACAAAGATTTCATGGTAAAATACTGATACTCTGTTGCATACTAAAGAAGTTCATTATGTTCTGGCTGGGGGCTTGTCTACATTAACAGGGAGGCCTATACTCACCCCATAGCTGCAACACAGTTTCTTGGTCCACAGCAACTCTAATAATGCCACACCCACCATGGCAAGATTACAATAACTGGGAAGAAAAGGATGGTCCTACAATGACCACATGTCCAATAGTGTGGATTATTTTGGGACACACAGCCATGTCCTCGCCACTGATTCAGATTTTCCAGGTCAATGCAGGGTAAAAGGCAGTTTTTTTTCCTCTGGATATTTTGAAAAAAGTCCTGTATTGCCTGCAAATCCTGAGGAATCTTGTGTGCCCAGGTTACAGCTGCTACATGATGAGTACAGGTTTTTCCCTCATTGGAGACAAGCCCTAGATGGTTTCTTCTGCAGTGACAGATAAAAGACTACTAAATATGCCATAGATTACCACAGGAGTAGGAACTGTGTGCCGCTGTTACAGTTCAAATCAGTACCAGCAGCAGTAGAACCATGACTCCCAACAGCATTTCCCAACATTGCCAATGGTGAGGAATTGTGGGAATTGCAATTCAACAACATTGGAAGGATCACACAATTTCTACTTATCATATACAAAATAATCTCTGAATTTTCTTGGCATTTGGCTAAAAATATTCACTAGCAATACGTGTCTCAGGTGTATCAGAAACCAACAGAATATGCAATCCAAGTGTATTAGTGGAAAAACTCACAGTAATTATTAACTATTAGGGCCTATACAGACCAACCCAAAAGACAGGCCTGTGGGTGGAGTCAGGGCACAGCATCCTGATGATGGATGCCCTGACTCCACTCCCAGGGTGCCATGATACCAAGCACCATTCCAGATGGTGCATGGCATCATGGCGCACCTCCAGCGCTGCATCCAGATGATGCAGTGCTGAAAGGGTGCCATAAAGCTGCTCTGCCACAGCTATGGTACCCTTTGGATGGCACAAAAAGGAGTTGCTTTTTGTGGTTTCTTTGTGTGCCCTCCAGAGGCTGGATCAGGACCACAGCGTGAGGTTGCCGCAGCTCCAATCCAGCCAGGAAAGGGGCGTCCTCCCACAACTCCTTCCCATAGTTTTTTAGAATTAGACAAAGTTTCTCAGGTGCTAGGCCCAAACAAAATAAACCTACAGAATGAATGGTAATTTGATAAATCAACCCATATGTAAGTCCCATTGACTCCAGTTGGGACTACTACTGGCTTTAGACCAAGTTATAGTCTGGCACATAAATTTTGTTAAACACCATTCATATTATGTGCAAGATTACAAAGGATGCTAACTATTGACTTCCAGAAGAAGGAGGTTTCATGTCATGTTGATAAATCAGTTGCTCCTTCTTTGTTTGTTACTGAGTACATGATATTTGGGTTCCAGCTCTGAATGGAGAAATTATGTGTGTCTAACAATATGTACCAGGGGGATTGTGATAGCAACCACATGCCATCATGTATCAGTTCCATCTCATTCATTTTATCAGTGATATGTAATGTAAGATGGGGGTGGTGTTTGCATTACTAATGTGATTCAGTCCTAGCTCCTTCACATTTTTCTTTGTTTTTGCTTATAAAGCTTAAAAAATAAGATTGGCAAAACTTCAAAGGCTGAAAGGTTCACTTTGAAGAGGAAAATTGAATTATGAAATGTAAACAAAATGTAACTGGACAAAATACTTAAGAAAGGGTAACACTAAAGGCATGTGCACTGGGATAGGGTGCAGACTATATGAGAAATGCTTCATGTAAGGAATGTTCAGGTACAATTCTTCAAAATAATATCTTATTTACAAAACTGGGCATGTATAGTAAGAAGGGATTATATGATGAATCTGTGGTACCGAAGTGGTAATATGATTTAAACATCCAGGATAGTAGTTTACTGCAGTGGCTCAACACTAGTGCTATGGGTATTGTGCAGTTAAGGATATGATATAGTATACGTGCTACTAATTTAATGTGAATTTGGTGCTCATTATTCAACAAGAAGTTTTATATCTTAGCATGCTTAAATTCATATGAATCACTTGGAATTATCATTCACACAAAAACAGAGTTCTCATTATATTCAGCATTACATGTTGTGGTCCTTTAGAAAATCATTTTCCTAGTAGTAAAAATGTCATTTTGAGGTTTATATAAAGCCTTAAATCTAAGTTTATTCTGGTTTGGGCCTTGCATTGGTAACAAACATATGTATTCCACTTTCCACCAACTTCTGTGGAACATTGCACCATCTTCATCATATGCTCTTTGTGGTACAAATAAAAATCATGGGTGCGGCATGGTTTTGCTGTAGTGGTCAATTGATGACCTATAGCCTAACTGATGGAACAAAGAAGATGCTATATTTTTCAGAGGAGACCAACACAACAACTATAAATAGATTGCAAAGGCAAAGAAAGAGGTTGGTTTTGTTTAGATTTAATTGTTCGTTTGTTCGTTAACATGCTTCTTGTGGTTTATGTGTAACATGATTTGGAATAACTTTTATTCAAATATTATTTTCAGAGGGTTACCAAAAAGGAGGGGGAAAGGACCTCAAATTGCCACTTTGCCATTGTATTACAATTAAAAGCAGTACCAGCAACAGCAACAAATTGGGAGGAGTATTACAGGAACATGATTTTTGAGAATGGCAAGTCTCTGTTAAAACAGTTAATGCATCATCACTATTTAGTCAAAAGGTCATAGCAACAAGTAGTAAATGTTGCTGCCTGATGCTTTGTTGTGGATGGTGACGTAAAGATGAAGTAGACAGAATGAGAGTGTGTTTTGTTTCACAGGACAACAGCTGCCAACATTTAAATAAAGTTACATTGGTCCAGTACACACTGCCAACAAGCAGCGCACCGGCGTCGATACTAGGGTTAGGGACTGTGCGGGCAGCGTACCAATGCCGGCATCCCATCCACATGGGCACCGCCATTGTTACGTAAGCACCATGCGGCGTCCACACAGTGCCACACATCACTTACGTCATGAGTGTGCCAGTGGCGCGCTCACAACGTCATTGTAGCACCCAACAAAGAACCCGGAAATACCGGGTTCTTTTCCTCTGCAGTGTTGGTGTGCTGTTTGGGGGCTGCACCATCCCTGTGGAGGAAAATAGGCCGCCAGCAGTCCACCCTTTTGGGGCGGTCTGTCCCGGGCCTATATTATCTTTAAGAAACAGGAAAATAAAAATGGAATGATATCTGCAATTAAATACTGTTCCCTCAAATTATAAGCATAGATGGTTACAATTTGTAATTTTTGAAGTTCTGGAAATCCACTTACATAGCATTTTTTAAAAATTGACCACATGCTGCTAGGGCCTGTGAGATTCTAGATATTTTATTCCCCTTCTTATGTTTACTCCCTCTTTTTGCCTATATAATATGTCATATGTGTAGCCAAGCTTTCTAGACATCAAAGGGTCTAATGTTGTTATTCTAGTAATAGTTAAGATTATAACGATCATAACATAGCAAGTACATGCCAGACACTTGACCTTTAAAGGGAAGTCATAGGTCACATAGCACTTAAACATAACAAATATTGTAGTTAAAAGCCAGTGTGCAGTTAAACAAACATGTATTATTGTTGCAATTGAAACCACATGCCGAGTAACATAACAAAGGTGAGTCTTTATTAAGAATGTGAGGACAGTTGGAAATATTGGTGTTGTGTTTTTTTAAGTGTGTTATGTCTGTGTATCTCAAGTCACCTTTACTGTTAAACCCACTATACCACCAGAGTCTGGGGATAGACCTGGCCAGCAGCAGATTTATTATTGTCCATCTGCATAGAAGAATTGAATCTCAGTCTTGTAATGTTCTCTCCAAGAGTTCAAATGCCATGATGAATCACCAAGGACTAATGTAACATAGTGTAGTCAAATATCTATATACCTCAAGGAAGGGATAGGGTAGAGCACTTAACAAAACATTCAGTTGAGCCAAAATGTATTTGAACATAAGTTACACAACCCCACTTTAGCTGTTGTTTATGGCTTTTTGGAAAATTCAGTCACATACAATTGCCTTGAGAGGATCCCCACCACATCAGACTTTTCATTTGAAGTTGAAATAAGACATGCTGCTTTCAGAAAGTTCCAAATGTTCAAAACTGGTGCATTGATTTCTTGTTTATTGGCAAATGGAATGAACACAAAATAAATATAAAACTGAATTTTCTTCTCAGGAGAAAGCAAGATGGAAATGAGAACTAAATGATTTATTTGACTACCCTCTGTAAACATTAAGGAGCCAGGAGTTTTCTCACAGATATTTTTTTACAAAGCACACACAAATTGCTACAGAGAAGCCCTGTAGTGTGTGTGTGTGTGTGTGTGCGCGCGCGCGCGCGTACACACACACCTGTTATCAATTATAAACTCTGTGGAACATGAAGTGATTCTTTAGAAATGATTCTGAACTGCTGCACACATTGTAGTGCCAAATAAACAAACAGATTCAATAATACTTAAACCAAGGTGAGAATGATTTCACAAGTGCTGAGTCTCCTAATGTGAAGTCTGGCATTTTGAAAAGCCTGTTTGTGTATGGTGAGGACACTGGGACAATGTGAAAAGTATGCCAAGGCAGGAAGAAAGCTGAGAAAGAAGATGTGCTGTTCTACTTGACCATTAATTACACCACTTGCATCTCCTTTCTCTCTATATGATCAGACGGGAGGAAAGCCAAATTAACAGTCCTCTGGGATCGTTCTCCTAGGGGAGACCACCAAAGCTCTTGGGTTTTCGTCAACTTTATAAATAAAGTTTTGGCATCAGAAAATGTTTTCTTTGTTACACAGTTGCAAACAAGGTTGTACAATCCAGTGACTAAAATACAGGCCATTCATAAAGAGGAAGCATGTAATTTTCCTTTATATTAAATAATGCCTAAAAAGCTCCAGAGTTTGAGTTAACACCACACTTTTGTGCCATTGACCTTTCATTCCCTTTAACAACTCTATTATCCTCTTAATAAATCTACTGGCTGTTTCCTTCTTTGGCTCCTTCCTTCATCACATTTGCATGATTTTAGGCTGCTTTTTATCATCAAAGGGTTTAGGCAAAATGAGGTTGGAGGTACAAGGCCTGAATCTTGAGACTGCTGCGGCAAAGTTTTCTGTGTTGTTGTATCAGGACCCTAAATGTTTCAATGTCTGAGGTTGTCAAGGATATTAAAGGACTTCTCCTTTGGGGATAGTAAGAGAATTGAGGAGGGGAAACAGTGCTGATAATTAGTCATAGGCAATTTAGCACGAGGAAAGGTAGCCATGTTGAGTTGTGAAATGGGTGAGAGAGTGCTCAAGCTGAATATAGAATGGGTATGTTTATGGTGGGGATTTTGTGTCTTGCTCATGAATTTGGGGTATCACTTTTTCCTGTAACTGAGACAGAACTGTTAAAACATTGATGTTGGCAAAGTACATTTAATTTTTCTGGGTCCAAATCAAAATCTGACATCACTCATGAATTTACTTTTTCTTTTACATGCTGTAAAGGAAAGTTAAAATGATATTATTGAGACATTAGCATGTAAGTCCCCCATAAAACAAAGAGGACTGAATACACAGATTGTACTGGTCACACTTAAATCTTTTCCATTGTCATTTTTTTAAAATGATTTTTGTTATTCAGTTATAAAAAAAGCATGAGCATCAGTGCTATTATATACTTATTTTAAGAATTCATTACATCCAGATTAATTTTAGGGCTGTATACATCAGATTCTGAGACACTTTTTTCTTACCACCAAGGGTTACCAGGTCAGGAGCATTATGTGCTCTGGGAATGGTTCTTGATAACACCACAGGAGATGGGGCCTTCTATTCTGTATCAGCTGCTTAGTTACACCTGCATAACTAAGGAGATTATCACATTGCCATTTCCCGATCTGGGCATGGGCTGAGACTGGGCTGGGAACACATGTTATTTCACAGCTCTATGTCCAGATCATTACCATCCCATCCCCGATCGTAACATCTCCCAGCACAGAGAAGAAGCGTTTTTAGCCAGGGACAGGAGAAGGACAGGATGGTAACAATCTGGACACAGAGCTGTGTGATAGCACATGTTCCCACCATGGTCTCAGCCTGTGCCAAGATTGGAAAAAAGCCAGTAGTGCGATAATCTTCTAAATAATGCCTCTTGGCTTGATTCACCCATCCAGCCCAGCCCATCTTAACAGCCAGAAGCTACAGTGCATAAAGGAATTGTGGGTCCTGCTGCTGCTGATGACGCTTAGGGCACAAGGAGGACAACATTTCCAGCACCTTCCCACTAGCCAGCAAGGCTGCTATAAACAATTCCTCGAGGGGACAGCCTCGCTAGCTCATGGGAGCAGACTAGAAATGTCATTTGTCTTGTACCCCAACTGGCAGCCAAACAGGCCTCCTTTGAATGATGCACCTGTTCGCTTTTAAACTGGGCTGGAGGAGGGCAGTCTTACAGTGTGACTATGGACTTTATCGCACAAGTAATTTTAAACGTTTGGGGAACTGAAGGAAGACGCTCGTGTGCACACGCGTCCGGCAGAAAACGGAGTTTACCACACACGAATACGTCCTCCAACAGGCCCTGTTCCATCCCCCAGCGTGCACCTGTTACCATCCAGTCCTGATGGGTGCCATTTTTTCCTGACGGAAGGTAGTCCATCAGGCAAAAATCACGCCCATCAGGACTGTACGGGAATGGGGCCTGTTGGAGGACATATTCGTGTGCGGTAAACTCCATTTTCTGCCGGACGCACGCGCACACGAGTGTCCTCCTTCAGTTCCCCAAACATTTAAAAAAACATGTGTGATAAGGTTCTATGTAATCTTACTTTGAATACTGAGCAGAATTCAGAGACATAATCATGTTAGTCTGAAATCTCAGTATGTAAAGGGTCTTGTAGCACCTTGAGACTAACTGTGCGAAAGAAGTTGTTGCATAAGCTTTTGTAGACTTGGAGGTTGTACAGACAGCCCCTAAGGGACAGTGGGATGCCATGGCAACTGCATGCTGTGGCCCCGATCTGGCTCCTTTTTGCTCCATAGAAAGGGTGCCATAGCCCTTTGCTTTAGCATTGTTTCCTATGAGTTCTACAGCAATTTAATTTTTAAAAAAAAATACCTTCAGCATATTGTTACCTGGGAGTGTATTCCTTGGAACAGATAGACATACTTCAAAGTTAATATGTATATAGAATTGGGCTATGGAAAAGGCATGCTTTATTACTATCACATTTTCATAATCTGAGCCACTAATGCACCAAAGGTCATTACCACAGCTATTAAAGGTGTACTGATTTGTCTGGAATACCAATCAGATACTGTATAGTGATACCATAAAGGAACTACTATACTATTTCAACATGTTTTTAGTACAAATCTATATAACCACAATCATCTTACCTACAGTCTAAGGCACGATTATAAGAAAACCCCATATATTTGCTGGGGGAAAATGAAATATTTAACAGAAAGTTTGAAAATAATGTGCCCATGAAACATACATAGAATACGGGTGTTCTGTACCTTCACTGTCTAGGCTGGGATTTAGGAAGTCCTAACTGTTCTTTAATCAAGTGAGAATTAAGTGTTAGTTTTAGTGGAGGGCACAGAGGCTGCTTATAAATGACTTGGGTAGAACTGTGCTGTAGGTACAATGTGCAGTTAATTGCTTTCTAAAGCAGTTTGAGATATAGTGAACTAAAAGGGGGTTTTGTGCATGCTGCTAGTATACAATAAATCTCTGAATTCTTGTTGCACCATGCTGAGGTAGCTCAGTTACACATTCAGCCACCCTGAATGCTAAGTATCAGGCAGCATGGGCATTTGGATTTAGAGCTAAGCCATAAGCTTAGTCTTTAGATATGAGTCTCTCTGAGTTTAAAAAGCCTGATCTTGTTTATGCAGCTACAGGATGTGAGTGCCTCCCACTCTTTAAGGTTTGGGGAAGTGAATAGATGAAAGTAGGACACAGGCAGCTGTAGCTGTGAGATGAAAAGAAGCAGGAACAAAAGTTAGGTTGGCTTGGGAGTAACTACCCCTTTGTCAACCACAGCTCTTAACCAAGCATTCTTGAAAAGGGGTTTCCCCCTTGAACCATCCAAATTTCACTAGAGCAACATAGATTGCTCACCACAACTCTATACATTGCAGTGACAGATATTTTTTTTAAAAAAATCATACAACTCATCACAAAACTATCAAAAATCTTCTAAAACATATACATACCTGAATGATTCTATCTATCTGGACCCAATTGGGTGTATTTATTCAAAAATCTTCTTTGAAAACAAGATCCCCCCCCGTAGTTCTTTTGAATCAGCAGAGAGTTTAAATCTTTTCACAATTAAACATTTTCTCTACAAATATAGATTTTTTTGTGAGGTAGCACCTCACCTATTAAATGTCTTATGAATGTAGTACAGCATGTTGTAAAGGATTCTGTCACCTCCTTCCTGGCCAGATTTCCAGGGGTTCTGGGCCAATTGGAAAAACTCAGCTGGATGATATAGAGGATACAATGAAAACAAAGACGTCTCGTTTATTTGCCCCTATTGCCACCACAGAATAGTCCTGACAATTGACCATCACTCACTAGGCACATAATGAGTTTATTTGCCACTGTTATCACTACAAATTAAACCTGATAATTAGCTACTACACACTGTTCAATTGGACTCATCATGAGTTTTTCCTCTACCCATGTTCTGGCTGTTTTTCCACCTGCTTCAATGCAAGAGTATTGGTGCATTCTCATGAGTGGTGTGGTGCTCATTCAATGAAAGAAGACATGTGGAACTTAGTATAGCAATAATTTCATCTGTGCTGGATTATAAATGGTTCCATTTCTTCAGGCCTGTTCTGGCTAGACATCCATCCTGAAAGAAAAAGATGCACTTACGTCTACCTGTTTTCTAGTGGCTCCTTGAATCTCCTGATGTTCTTCTCATCAATAATAATAATAATAATAATAATAATAATAATAATAATAATATTTATTTATATACCGTCCTGTGGCGAACCAATCCGGGCAGTTTACAACATTAAAATAACATACAGCATAAAAACAATATATTTCCCTCCCCCCTTAAAAAGTTATTAAACTACATATCTAATTTAAAACCACAATAACTAGTTAGAACAACAATAAATTAAACAAAATAATACCAACCAATAAACCACTGCAACTTCAGTTCTAAAGAAAAGAAAAGGGGGCTTTGGAGACATTACTGAGGAGGGGGGAGATCGTGAGATCCTGAGGCCGGGATATTTTAGTATGGGAAGGCCTGCCTGAAGAGATCTGTCTTGACAGCCTTTTTGAAGCTGTCCAAAGATGTTAATTGATGGATCTCGTCCGGCAGGTCGTTCCAGAGCCTGGGGGCGACAGCAGAAAAAGCCCTCTGGAAAGTTGCCGCAAGCCTCGATTTTTGAGGCTGCAACAAGTTCCTCCCAGAGGACTGGAGGATGCGGGGAGGATTGTATGGGAAGAGGCGGTGTCTGAGATAGCTTGGACCCAAGCCATTTAGAGCTTTAAAGGTAATAACCAACACCTTGTACTGTTGTATCAACAACATATATTACTTGATCAACCAAGTAAAAACGCATGTCATCAGAGTGTTAGGGGCTAAACAGACTGCCCCTAAGGGATGGCCTGCAGCCACCACTTTCAGCGCCAGATTGGGGCCATGGCAACTACATGCCGTAGCCCCAATCTGGCGTTTCTGCAGCACAAAAAGGAGCTGCAAAAAGGAGCTGCATAGCCATGGCTTTCCTGTGCTCCTTTGGCACTGTATCATCTGGACGCAGCACCAGAGGAGTGCCATGATGCCACCCACTGTGTGGTGGGGTGCGCAGCATCACGCTGGTATGGGGACAGAGTCAGGGCTTGTGTCGTGCAGATGCCATGCCCTCACTCTGCCCTGATGCTGGCCTTTATCGCTGGTCAGTTGAGGCCTTTAATCTCAATAAAGTTACAAAGATGAAAAAGGGTTCATGTGTGAAGATTTCTGTGCTACTGTCTATTGCTTTATGTATTTATTCATTTAGTTAATTTCAATTTCACCACTCCTACAATTGATCAAACAACTGCAAAAATAATTTTTAGAAGTATTCCAAGGATCCAGCCATGCACTTGACTGATATTTCTATTCCGGTATCCATTTCACTCTGCACCTAAATTGCCAACCACACCAGCCACAAAATACTGCAGAGAGCTCCAGAGTCCCACAGGAATCCATTAGTATATGGTCCTGTAATTTGGAGAGTGTTTACAACTCCAGTGATTTGTCTCAAAGGCCCTGAAGAAGGCCTAGTGTGGCTGAAATGTGTTGGGCTTTTTAAACACTGAATATACAGTTGACCACCTTAGAGCACATGGAGCTCGTCTCCTCTCTGTTTGAGACATTCCCATAGATGTCAAAGGAGACATGAAATCCTAAACTGTCCCAATCAAGGCAGTTCCAACATGGATGTTGAATTTCTCCAAGACAATCATTCTGGAAGTTACAACATCAAGCCTGAATCCACCTCATCAGCTCATGGGGAGATTCGTGAGAAGCACTATCAGTGTTATATCAGCATCATATCCAATTTGACCCCAACAGGCCAAATTTGTATTCACCTTGAATGGAAACCTATAGAGAGAAATGGAACTCTTATACATACAAAAATTCCTCCCTCTAGCTTATGTTAATGCTGTACTAAATATCTGTCAAAGCACAGAAAATCATTTTTCAAATGTATTTCATATTTTTAAAATTAAAGTAAAAAAAAACATTTTCTTTTATTTTAACCCTGATGAAATTGTTTTATGATGCATTTATCTGCTGTTTTAATTAGATTTTAGATATTGTTATTGAATGTTTTTTTTAAAAAAAATGTGTTCTGAGACTGAAAAAAAAAGCCTTGTGAAGGGCAGAATAAATATCTCTTCAGTAATAGTAAGTGCATAGAATGCACAGAATAGAAAGAATTTGTCTCAGATTATTTGTTTTTTGAAAGAAGCACGATCCAATTTCAGTTTTTGACCTGGAAACGAAATCATGTTTACTTCAATGAAATACATTGTCCCAAACCACAGTGCTGGTAGTTGGATAAATTTCCCAAAGGCCTCCTGTAACCTGAAGGTGTTTCAGTTCAAGTCACCTTTAGAGGATCATGGTTGAAACTGTTAGTTTGATTTAACAGATGACAGTATGAGCTACAAGGAAGACAAGAACGCTTTATATGACACAAATTTTAGAAGTCTTGTTTAAGATCAAACCCATAACTTTTTCTTTCTTACCTGTGAAATAGAGAACGGAACACCAAAGCAGATTCATCTTGGAACATAAATGCTTTACATGTAGTGAGTATTTTATGGATAGTTTTTCTTGCATATTAAATATATTGTTGTTGTTGTTGTTGTTGTTGTTATTATTATTATTATTATTATTAGAGTACTTATACCCTGCCCTCAAGCTTACAATGTGAATGGAGACGGGAATGGTGGTGGGAAGGGGATCAGGTCCAGCAGTTCTTCTCTCCCTCTGAGGCCTGGACCAAGAAGGCAGATGGACTGGAGGGAGGGCTCTTCTCCTTAGTTCAGGCCAGGCCCAATGGAGCTGGCACATCTCTCTCTCCCTCTGATGATGGCAAAGGGATGGCTCAAAAATATAGCGGTACCCAAGAAGCAAACCTTGTAGAGCTTAGAGTCTTGCACTAGTTCTGACTTCCAATCCCTCGTGTCATACAATTCACTCTGTTTGTCCTTGGGCCAACTATCATAGGCCTGAAACAGACAGGCAAAAAACACTGCCTTCAGGCTGACGCAGAGGCATGGCGTGCAGATGACGCATGCCCTCAGATTGGCTGGAAGCTGCACAGAAGCTGGCTAATATGGCCCAAAGCCAGCCACAAAAGGAAGTTTATCGCATAGGGGGAAAAACGTTCCCCAATGCATTCTAACGAGCACGAGCGCGGGCACACACGGAGTGTTATGGGAACCCAATGGGTCCCAGAACGCTAGTTTACCACACGGCGGAATGCCGCCATCACCGCCAGGCATTCCCATCGGGTTCCCAATGTGTTCCAGGAGGCGCCATTCTGGGAACGCTTTTGAAACTGTTCCCAGAAATGGCGCCTCCTGAAACACATTGGGAACCTGATGGGAACGCCCGGCGGCAATGGCGGCGTTCTGTCATGCGGTAAACTAGCGTTCTGGGACCCATCGGCTTCCCATCATGCTTGTGCTTGTTAGAACGCATCGGGGAACTTTTTTCCCCCATGCAATAAACTTCAAGGAGTGGGGGAAAACTGTTCCTTGCCAGTGGTCCATTCTGGACCATGGCAGTGGCCAGCCTGGAGACCGCAGTGGTCAGTCACTGTGGTCCCATATCAATCAGGGGTGGATTGGATCTGAAGCGGCCTCTAGCCACTCCAAGTTACCAGTCTATTTGACCTCATAGTTAAATTTATTTAAAACTAAATACACTGAATATGGAAAGTTGTCTCAAGTAGGATCACATTGCTGGGTCCTGCTATGATTGCTTGCACCTTAAACCCACTCCTTCTCTCAAATACTAGGGAGAAAGAATATGTGAAACATTTGAAAAATGTTTTTAAAAAAAAAAGCAATAGGTCTCATGAGTGTTGGAAAATCTTGTTGAGAAAAAACTATGGGCTAATTGACAGGATTAAAATACAGCTCATTCCAGTTGAATAAAATGTGATCCTGCCCCAAACAATTTGCAAGAGTTCAAGCTTTTGCCAGAGGGGGTGAAAAACTCCTTAAACTTCACAGAAAAAAATGCTTCATGGTTTTTAGCAGTTTCCACAGAAATGCACATTATTGCACATATAGCTGTCTGTCTGCTTTGCATGGGTTCGAATGTATGCTCATTTTCAGCAGAGGGAGGATGAACAGGTATGAATAGACACAAATTTGCACAGAAAAGTGAGGACAATCAACTGTCGATGTGAGCGTACACTAGCCCCTGGACAGATGAGAATCTTCACAGTTTGGAATTGATTCTATTTGAAATACACATGAGATTTTGCACTAAAATTTGCAAGCTTCCTAAACAGAAAACACCATCTTCTGTGCAGAAATTTCTGCCCAGAAAACACTTTTTTTATTTGCACACAATGTCTCAAACTGTGAATAGATTGTGAAAACTACACTTTTTAAAATCACTTTCTTGCAACAAGGGGAAAAAAGGTAAAGTTATAAAATTATTCATTCTTGCCAGGGACAACATTTACAAATATTTATATCATGCACATAACAAAACAATGGATACAGATGTGTGGCATTTCCCCCAGCCTATATGGGAATCATCCAGGAAAGGGAAAAATAACACCCTCCAGTGAGTTTTTAAAATTGCTACAAATATGAGAAATTCACAAGAAAAATACCAGTATAGGAAGAACATAGTATGGATATCAGAAAATCCAATAATACCTACAACTATCTTTCCCACCAACCCTTGAGGCTTTAGGACAGTTTAGAGGAGCCTGAAGTCACAAAAACAGAATTTTAAAACATCACAAAAGTCCAGATTAAGAACCCTAGTGAAAAAAGTAAGAAACTAGACTGGGAGAGATTGACTCTGACAGGTTTATCATATTAGAAATTTGCAAGTGTTTTTTAAATGGTCTGAAGAATCAGGAAGGCTGTAATTCTTCTTTTTCATGTTGCAGTTTAAAGTTGCTGGCAAGCAGTTCTACCACTACAAGGATTGAAAGAAAGACGGGCTTTGTCAGAGTGAAAGACTGTTCTTCAAATGAAGGCAGTTGAATGCAAGTTGAGCAGAAAAACTATTACCATTTGCAATTTATGCCTCTGCCTTAATAGCACTGATGAGATGAAGGCTTTTTGAATTAGTTTCAGAAGGCTAGGCACTCCCACACACCATTCTGAAATAGATACTGTTTGTGGCCCTGAGAGGCCTAGGCTATTTTCTTTCTTGAATTCATAGGTAGGTCACAAAAGTATCAACCAGAGGTAAAATGTCTTTTTATATGTCATGTGTTCAAATCTTTGGTAGTTTGCATGTGCTAAACTAGTTTGCATATACTAAGGAGCCAGTATGGTGTAGTAATTTAAGTGCTGGATTATGACTCTAGAGATCAAGGTTCAGTTCTCAACTCAATCATGAAACTCACTGGGTGACTTTGGTCAAGTCACATCCAATCATAAACCTTCTCTGAAGAAATCTTGCCAAGAAAACTCCATGATAAGGTTGCCTTAGGGTCACCCATAAGTTGAAAATGGCTTGAAGGCACACAACAACAAGCTGAATCATTAGTACGTAATATCCCTGGCTTTATTGGAATTGGGCTTGGCAAACAGACCTATTTCTTCTCCCATTCTTTGATGAGAAATAGTATGTATCCTGCTGCTCCCTCAAGACCAATGATGAAATATGGATCTGTTTGTATTCCCAATGTCATTAGCAGTAGGGTTTGAAATGCCTTCCCTATCACTTGTGAGCCGTCTGGCCTACCATTGCCCTTTCCCTTCCTAGCCCTCCAAACCTGGTGGCCCCAGCAAAGGATATCTTGATGGAGGCCTCTCTATAAAGCCTCCCTTTGTGAACCTAAAGCAGCCTCCCATCTGCTAGGAAACATGGGAAGTACAATTTTCCTAGGCCACCTCACTCTTCAGTATAGATGTCAATTAAACTGAAAATGCATGTCTCAAACTAGGCATACAGGAAGTGCAGAGTGTAAAAGGGCAGGGACAATTTCCTACCCTGTGTATCCATCTCAAGCCACAAAGTCCCCATTAGTGAAACTGGAAGGAACCAAAAGGCCACAAAAAAAAAAAAAAAGCAAAACCTTTTTCACCCTTGCTTTGGATTTTTGTTGCTGTTGTTGTGTGCCTTCAAGTTATTTCTAATTTACAGAGACCCTAAGGTGAACCTATCATAGAGTTTTCTTGACAAGTATCTTCAGAAGGAGTTTGTCCTTGCCTTCTTCTGAAGCTGGGACAGTGTGACTTGCCCAAGGTCACCCAATGGGTTCCCATGGCCAAGCTGGGATTCAAACTCTGGTCTCTTAGTGTCTTAGTCCAACCCTCAGGCCACTATACCATACTTGCTCACAGCTTTGGATCTATCCCTTTTCAACATGTCACTGCAACAAATATTTGCTCCAGAGGTGAAATAGGCCACCCCTTCCAAAGGCAGATTGGCATACAACCATACGCCGTGGCCCCAATCTGCCCTTTTACTGGCTGAAAAAGGAGCCACTCCTTTTTGGGCTGGCAAAAAGCCGGCTTTTGGCCCCACCACAGCCAGAAACTGGCTTTAAGGTGCTTTGGACGCATGTAGCATATAAACACTGTGCCGCCACAATGTCTGGTAGCTAGGCCCCATATAAATGGCCGGGTGGCTTCTGGTCAGTTTGGGTGCATGTGTTGTCTGTACACTGTGCCCCCAAGCCAACTGGAAGCTGCCTTTGTATGCCAGTCTATTCTGGCTGTAAATCATACTAAGGGGAAAAGGGGCAAAATGTAAGAAAAACATGATCTGCAAATGAATTTGTTGGATTCCTGGGAGAAAGAGAAGAGAAAAGCATGTGATATTAACATTTCCCCCATAGGGTTTTTTTTATAAAATAAATAAATAAATAAAATCTCCAGTTACTTTTTTCTACACCAGATAATCTATGGATAAATTAAAGAAAAAGCTATAAGGAATAAAATTCTTCTATGAATAAGGTTTCTTTACATCTAGATGAAAAAAATTAAACAATAATTTTGCCTTGTAACATTTAAGAAGAACTGAAGAAAAAGAAATAGCTTTAGCTTTGAAACTCAGACACTTGCAGTAAAATACTGGAAATCTTACTTATTTTAAATAGTCATTATTGCTAGTTCTTTGACAGAAGACAGAATGAAACAGCCCAACAGCTCTGTAATTTAGTTAGGCACATCTGGGGAAGCAATTTTCTAAAGTGCAGATGTCAAATTTTGTTTGGAGCATAGTTTCTCCTCCAGTTTGGCTATTGTGCAATGGCAAACAGGGTCTAACCTTCTAAGCCTGTGGTGCGGAAAGTACCTTTCATAGGCTGCATGAGGCTTTAAAGTTGCTTTGAGTTCTCCCAGGTCACACCAACACTTCCTAAAGAGAAATGAAGATGCAAATTTGTAAAAAAAAAAAAGAGAGAGAGAGAGAGAGAGAGAGAGAGAGAATAAAGTGAGAATGATTTCTTTTTAAAAAATCAAATTGGGGTTGTTCCCACTACATTTTAAACTGGATCTCGATCTGGTGTAAACCACGATGGTTCCCACTTAATTC
Organism: Sceloporus undulatus; assembly: GCF_019175285.1. NCBI lineage: Eukaryota > Metazoa > Chordata > Lepidosauria > Squamata > Phrynosomatidae > Sceloporus > Sceloporus undulatus. Next base: position 156,958,049 of record NC_056526.1, on the reverse strand, counting down.
AAATCCCTGAAGCAATTTGGAAAGGAGGGCATGGTTTTTACCCATTTTTACCCATTTAACCCATATCAAAAAGGTGCTGGTAAAATGGGGTGTTTGGGGGGCTGAGTTTATTTACTTGGAAATAAATGAATTCAGCCCAAGTAGGAACCAAACGGAATTGAATTGGATTCAAATCTGCCTTGGTTTCCACTGGCAGCGGCTTTCCCAGCCATATCTCCATGCTCCATCCTCAGTTCTCCATCCTCCTGGCCTGCCTCTCTCCTTCCACCCAGGCCTCTCCTCCGCCCCTGGTATGGCTAGGAAGGAAGTAGAGAGACATGGTGGGGAAGCCGAGGCTGTTGCTTCCTGCACCAATTCTCGAAACCGGCGCAAATATAGTGGGAACCACGCCATTTGCTGAACCGGTTTGAGGAATCGGTGCAGGAAGCGAACCAAGAGGTAAGTGGGAATGAGGCCTAAAAATCATATCTAACCTTGTATCCATTCTCCATTGATGCATTAGAAGAGATAATATTTTGTCTGGTAGGTTACAATGCAATTTTTTTTTTATTGAGTTATCATTACTATCCTTTAGTCTAACTCAATGGAATTATTCTCAAGTCACTGAAAGCCTAGGCAGATCACAGTGCCAGCTGTATTTTATCAGTGATCTGTTTAGCCAAGAAGTCTGTTGTGCTAAGGCATGGGGCTTACAAGAGGTCATAAAATTTCAGCGGACATCCACTCTCAGTTGTATATTGATTCTCAAGTGAACTGCTAGTTTGTTTCAAGTGATGGAATAGGTCAACAATCTATTCTACTGTAAACCTGTAGCACTTGGTGGGGAGGATGATGGGGTGATTGTTCATTATTTTAGAGGTATATGCTTACTCTATGTGTGTATGCGTATTTGAAAGGCTAGTAGTTTTACTAAAGTAGCTCCACTTAAGAATTAAAAAAAACTAGGTGCCGATTGCTTGCAAGGTAAAAAAATGTAGTGCCCCTAACATTCAGCCATAAATAATGATGACAAATTAATCTTTGCCCTTTTGCCAAGAAGGCTATATGATTCAGTGAGCTGACAACAAAATTAATGCTTTTCATGGCACACAGCATAAATGTGCTAGATAGGTTTACTGTGGCGCTAATGGGCAAATTGTGTCTCTTATTACAGGAAATGATGGCTTTTGGCATCAGGCTTCCAAATGATTATTCCATTTGTTTCTGAGCTAGGAAAATGACTCTGATAAACACTGTATAACAGATGAAGGAACAGCTATGAGCAACAAGCCAACCAGCAACAGCTGAAACAAAAAATGAAAGCTGAATCACTTTTTAAATAAACAGTTATGCAACACATGTGGTAAATCAATTATGAAGAAATAAAAACCAACACTATCTTTGCCTCTGTTGTTCTTAATGTACGAAAGATGGCTTTGGGTTTTTTATAGTTATTGCATTAAAATGATCAAGTGTTTGGCTTTGCTACCTTTGCATTGGTTACATTTTGAACCACGAGACTGTTAGATTAGTTCACAGAGAACTTTTAAATATTTCATTCCATGTGTAAGAACATTTGAACACACAGGCTTTCTTTTAGGCACATGAATAGTCCCATTGATTTTGCAGTAACCACTGTCAATGTTCCAGAACATATAGCAGGAATGATTTCAATTCCACTTATTATAGTCCTGAAACCCCATCAGTTTAAGCTGTACTGCATGACTATAATGAGATATTTTGATGTGTGGCCTTTACAAGTTTTTTTGACAAAGTGATTTAACTTCATGGCTTCAACATCACGGTACAAAAGCAACCATTCTAGCCAGCGGGAAGTTGTAATCAGTCCATGTTTTTTAAAAAGAGCTAATAATACATTCTTCAAGGCATTTAACGTACAGGGTAGTAGAAAGTGAGGAAGACTGAATGCCAGATGGACAGACTGAATCAGAGAGGTCACTGGCCTGAATTTGCAGGACCTAAGCAAAATAAGTAGAGGACAGAGGTTCTTGGAGATGTCATGAGTTGTGGACGACCTGAAGGCAGTTAACAACAACAACAACAACGAGACATTCTGGCCAATACCCAGGTTTCTTCCATTTTTTACACTCATAAAACCCTCTGTGAAGTAAGAGAGTGCAATCTGGGCCATGATAACACACTGAACTTCATGGTTAAACAGGTCCTTTTAATCTCTATTCTACCCTTCTTACCGAGAGGGGTAGAGGCAAATGGGACCTTTCAGGTTACATCAATATTTCTTTTGTACAGGAGCTTAAAATTGTTTTAGATTTAGATTTCTACATGTTTGCTCTATATGCGGAAGTGGGAGCTGAACAGCATCACTGGATCTACTCCCATGTTTCTCTACACATACTATATGCTACTGGCTCAGGCCCTGAACTTTTAACATGAAGCCAAAAGGTTGAAAAGGGTGTTGCTGCACCCTTTTCAATATTTTCAACTGTGCATGCACAGTTGCTCCATCCATCTGGGCAACATAATTGTAAATAATTTCTAGATGTGTAGAGCATATATAAGCATATAGCAGTATTTAGTGTGGTCTCTACATGCAAATGGAAGGCCATTTCAGGGCTGATTAATGGCATGGTGATATTAGAAATGAGGACAGCAACGCCATTAGTTTTGGAAAAAAATGGACCTTACCACACAGGGCACAGAAGTAGGGTCAATTCACATTGGTCGATGCGTATTCGCGTTATATCGCATTGGTGGCCCTTATCAGATGAGTGTGGAACTGGAGGTCTTCTGCACTGGGCGGTTCGAATTCACGTTATTTCACAAAGTACCATCATACCAGCATTCGAATGGCCCCATCCGCACTCACGTGAATGCGCGAGCTGCCGAACTGAATGCGTACTGGCTCCTCTTTTTGGAGCGTGTTGGCCAGTGCGCTGATAAGGGGATTGGCGATATCCTGGATTGGGGCTCTGTTCGATCTCAGTGCGAATGGGTCTGGTGTGACTACCCAGTCCTGAATTCCATCGCAAGACCCCCAGATTCCAATTTTTACTTCCGGTGGGTCTTTCCTCTTGCCGGTTCCAGGGAAGCGGGGGGGGTGGTTCCAGCGGCCTCCTCCTCCTACTCCCGGCTTGAGAGGCATCCCTGGCTGCATCCCAGGCAGGGAAGAGGCGCGGGGGCCGCTGGAATCGTGGTTCCAGCGGCCTCCTCCTCCTCCTCCCGGCTTGGGAGCCAGCCTAGGCTGCATCCCAGGCAGGGAAGAGGCGCGGGGGCCGCTGGAATCGCGGTTCCAGCAGCCTCCTCCTCCTCCTCCCGGCTTGGGAGCCAGCCTAGGTTGCATCCCAGGCAGGGAAGAGGTGCGGGGGCCGCTGGAACGGCGGCGATCGCCGCGATTCTAGCGGCCCCGCGCCTGTTCCCTGCCTGGGATGCAGCCCAGGCTGGATCCCAAGCCGGGAGGAGGAGGAGGAAGCCGCTGGAATCACGGCGACCCCAAGAAAGGCCATCCAGTCCAACCTCCTTCTGCCATGCAGGAACTCTTAATCAAAGCATCCCCATTGACTTAGATGGCCATTCAGCCTCTTTGACAGCCGCTGGAACTGCTCCTCCCCCCCCCCCAGAATACATACACACACACTCACACACACACACACACGCAGAACCGGGCATTGCTAATTTGTTGCAAGGGAAGGTCATGGTTACATTAAAACCAAGCAGGAATGTAGAGAGGAAACAGTAACGGGCACATTGTATCGCGATTGTTTATGTGCATGAGCTGGCTCTCCAGCTGTTTACCGGGCTGTCATGACGGGACCTCCCCTTTCACCCCGGAAGCGTTTAAGGTCGCAACCCATGCAGGGCACCACTGAGCATGTGCGAGGCGGCCGATACGAATCGGCCAATCTGCATGTTGAGCTCCGGTTTGACAAAACATTCTGCACTGAATGCACTTCGCGCGAATGCGGATTGGCCAATTTGAATCCTGCCAATGCGGAAGGACTCCCAGGTATGATGGTACTTTGCGAAATAACGCGAATTCGAACCGCCCAGTGCAGAAGACCCCCAGTTCCACACTCATCTGATAAGGGCGGGTGTTTCACACCTGTGAGCTCAGAATACGTATTGACCAATGCGATATAACGTGAATACGCTTTGGCCAATGTGTATTCACGGCGGGGTTCCGAACTGAAGGCAGCCGGCTCCTCCGTTTTGTGAGTCCACAAAATTAGTGGATTCACGGGATCCGTATTGATGGCCAATGCGAAACCTCTGCTGCTTTGACTGGTGTGTACATCCAATCCGCTGGTTCTCCTGAAGAAAACCGGGTTACAAATTTCCCATGATGCTGCGCTGGAATTTCCCCCTTCTCCTTCCGTTGGCCCTTTCCCCTTTCAGGACAACCACCGGGGCTGGGGAGCGATTTTTCCACTGAACGAGATAAAGCAGAAACCTTTTGTGTCGAGGGGGCATGTATGTGTGTATATATGTATATGTATGTGTGTGTATATATATATATATACACACACACACACACACACAGATGTGTGTGTAAGCATATACATGCAGCATTACACTTTCGGCTGCTCCACAGTTTGTGTGTGTGTATATATATATGTGTATATGTATATGTGTGTATATATGTATATGTATGTGTGTGTATGTGTGTGTGGGTGTATACGCACACACACACACACACACACAAAGATGTGTGTTTAAGCATATACATGCAGCATTACACTTTCGGCTGCTCCACAGTTTGTGTGTGT
>NC_056526.1:156933305-156950805 GCF_019175285.1 Sceloporus undulatus | reverse complement strand
CACTAAAATGAGTACCCAGATTGTTGGGGGCAATTAACTTACAGTTGTAAACCGCTTAGACACTCTTAGTTCAGTATGAAGTGGTATATAAATGAAGCTGATTGTTTTGTTTTTTGTTTGGTTTTTTCAGCCACATGTGCAAGTAGGTGCCCTTAATGTTGCATCCTTTCCAGCAGCTGGAGGTTGTATTTTTGTTACCCTCGTCAACTACATTGGTTTAAGGTACAGTATGTGTAGTTTTTTAGCACGTTTCCTTTAATGGCAATCAAACTAGATTTAAAGGGGGGTAAGTTCCAGATTTTAATCCATTCAGGTCCTGGGATTTCTAATTGCAGTTCCACTTCCCATCCTGCCCTGTGATTGAGACTCCTCCTGAAATGATGCTCTATCATTCATCTATTGTCCTTTGATGGGTATGTCTGTTTGGGTGTACATATGTTCAAATATAGAGTCTCTCCTATGTGTGTTAAATGTGATGTGGAAAGGGTGACTTGTTTAAGCCAATTTGGAACTGTGGGTACTAGTGTTGAGGAGATTCTGCAACATGTTTAATTTATATTTAGTAGTAGTAGTAGTTTTGGTTTACTCCTGGAGTTATCCAGGACACAAAAATCACTTTTAATTATACAGAAAAAGTACAGTCTAGAGAAGTCTGTGGTAGGGGGCACAAAACAGTTTTGGGGGCCACATTTTTCCTCCCTGGTTTAGATTATTCAGTCATTAAAGTGATCCAGCCATGTCTCAAACCAGATCTCCAGTTTCTGTCCTCTCTTTTTCTTTTTCATAGAAGCATCTTTCTCTAGAGGCATTATCCTTCCCATTGTTTTAATGAGTTAAGTTTAGAGCATATTAGCTTGATTCCTAAAACAACTTTCCACAGTATCAAGCAAGCAGGTATTTTCTGTAGGACAGAGACAGAAGTGAGTTTCATACAATGGCAATTACTCAGGTTTTACCTTAAGGCCAAAGTTGTCACTATGTTCAGAGAAATTGAAAAACAAGCACCAGTAATACAAACAGCCCAAGCTAAAGTAAATCAAAGCAATTCATCACCCTTGCAGTTGACAGTTTCAAATCTATAACATGTTTTCTAATTTAGTGGTTTGAAAAGCAAATTGTGCAGCCCAAAAGTGAGGATATCTATCATTATCATTATCATTCTTTTTCTCTTTTTTTTAAGTTCAGCATTTGATGAGATGGCCAACTCTGTGAAGTCCTTTCCGTGTGTGAGATACTATTAAAACCACTTAAACACAGCATAGAAGCTGAGTGAAACAAATGCTTGCTTTAAACTCAGGGAATTCAGTTTGAGTAAGTAGCTCACTTTCAAAATCCTTGGAAAAAAAGAATAATGCAAGAAGTCTTAAGAAAATGGGATAGGACTGTGCGATCTACAGGTCATGCGAAACTTGCCAAGGCCCTCAGCAAAGGTCCCCACTAGCCCTCCATCATTTTTTCCCTATAGGCTTTTGTTTTTCATTTGGGATTTTCAAAATCCCTATAAATCTTTTGATTTAAGGTAGGATTGTTTTGCTCAGGGGTTGGGAAGGGTCACAAGCACAGGTGATATATAATAAACTTTGGATGGGAGGTTGTGACTATAGTATGGTTAGGCAAGACATTTGCAAATAGCTGAAAATTAGGTCTAATCATCATAATTAACTCTATATCCTCCACTGAGAAATAAATGTGTGTGCAGGCAGGACAAGAGCAACTGAGTGAGCTCGATGGCCAGTCCATCCCTATTCTGATAGCAGAGGCCAAAGGGATGTTTGTACTGACCAGGCCTCTCCAAACTATGGGATTCTGTAAAACAGTGGTCTCCACTTCCTATGACCTGCCAACTTCTTTATTTCAGGTAGTCTCAAAGGTGCTACAAGATCTCTCTACATACTGATTCTACAGGCTAACATTGCTATATCTTTAAAAGTTTTAAGTTCCTCCAATTCTAAAGATTTGGTAAATGAAGGAAAAATTAATGGAGGGCAGAATTCTTAATGAGGGTAATGTTCTTGCCACACCCAATTACACACATACTTTGCTTGCAATGCTGCTTTTCCAAGAATGTCTCCCTTGCTGGTAGCAAGAATCCAAAATTCCTCCCCTTGCAGTCATTAATGATGCTCTGAAATCAGAGTGGAAAAGCAGATCTTGTATTTCCAGCAAACCTGTGGAGGTTTCCGTATGGGATTCCGTCTGAGGTTGGATATTCCAGTTGTGTAAAGGCAAAAAGGGGAACACATTAGTGCTCTGAAAGAGGATGGTTAGATAGTGCTTGCAGTTAGAAGGGTTCTGTTCTTTGTTAAAGGGCTTGTAAAACCCAACAAGGGGGGAGTAGAGAGAAAAAATCAGTTCTTCCAATACTTTTGTCCTGCTGGTAACAGCCCTTTCGGGATTTGGTGAATGTGAACTTCTAACCCTTTGGACTTCTTCCTTGTGAGTTCTTCTTCTGACATCACATACTATCATAGAAGACCTTAGAATCTGGGCTGAGGAACAAGGAAAATGTGTCTTAAGGCACTTGTGTAAGAGGTTTTTTTTTTAATATTATTATTATTACTATACTGCCTCTCCATGTGATCGAGATGGCTTACATCATAAAACCAGAAATACAATAAAATAATCCCACTCTCCCCTCGTCCTAAAATAACAGAATGTTTGAAAAAGGAATACAAATGAACAAACATATCAATATAGAACATCTTTGTATTTTTTCCAGTGAACTCCGCACAAAATAAGATATAAAGTATATGGTGTATCCAATACCTGGAAGAATGAATCTACCAAGTTTAATTACATTACTAGTTTACCTTGGTGTAAGTGAAGAGCAGACAGAGTCCCAACTAGTAAAACCTTTGCTAGGGACTGTTACCGTATAGTCTGTGTTTATTCCTATGTCGGCTGTCAAGAAGGTGGGGAGGAATCTTAATGGTATCTGGCAAAAGGGATATTAGTTCCACCCATCAGCAATGCTTGAGCAAAGCATATTCTCAGCCAGTTTTAAAATTTAATAAAGACGGAGGCTGGTGTTTTATTGGTATTATGTTACATTAGCAATTACGACAGCAAACTGCTTCAATTTGCTGGGGGAAAAGAAAGATTGAACTTCTTCCAGAATTAAATATTCCCCAATATTTCATTTACTGTTCAGACTTTTCTCTCTACCTCCCCCCATCTGCTCTGTCCCCTGGTGACAAATACTTTCTGAAAGAGCAAAATGTGATGTATTTGATGAAGAAAATAACTCATTCATTGTTCATGAAATACATTGGGGAGTAGGAAGTCAAACGTTACAAGAAAAACACTGAAACTGGGAGAAAAGCTCGTCTTTGATAGATGAAGCTCTCATATTTGTGATCTTATTCAAAGGATAACTGATAAATATTTTCCATTTTCCAGTAGTACATTAGACTGTGGCTTGGAAAACTTGTAATAGTGTTAGTCCATCTAGTCTATGAATGTTCCAACTGAAGTAATGAACTGTGTTCATTTTTAATGGCTAAATAACAGTGTGCCTCCCTCCAGGATTTTAGTATTATGCAAATAGGGTCCCAGGATGAGAACCCAAAAATTAATCTACCTCTCTGTTTTAAATTGGAATTCCACATGGCTTTTTGTTCACTAATTCAATATTGCAGTAGTCCTTACAGAGATCTGGGCTGCCGCCACACTGCAGAATTAGTGCAGTTTGACAACACTTTAACTATCATGACTCCACCCTCTGGAATCCTGGGATTTCTAGTTTGTTGTGGCACCAAAGCTCTCTGAGAGAGAAGGCTAAATATCTCACAAAACTACAAATCCCAGAAATCCATTGCACTGAGCCATGGTAGTTAAAGCAGTGTCAAACTGCATTACTTCTGCAGTGCAGATGCAGCCCTGACATTGCAGTGATGGTCCCAAGATAACAAGCAGAAACAAGCTGTCACCTCCATTACACAGTATCACCCACCACACACCACCCATGCCCCAAGGACTATAATCCATTGACTCAAAGACTAAAACCCATTGACTCAGGGGCTCTATAAACTGCCCTGATAGAGTGGCATCTCGCTACCCCTTTCAGTGCCAGATCGGGGCCATGGCAACCGCACACCATGGCCCCGATCCGGCGCTTTGCCAGCTCTAAAAGGAACAGAAAAATGCTACTCCTTTTAGAGGTGGCAAAAAGCTGTCCTTGCTACTGGGTTTCTTTGGCGCAACGTGTCTAAGCACTGTGCCAAAGAAATTGTGTGATGCCAGGCAGGTGGGTAGGTGGCGTGATCTCAAGTTGTTCCCATTTTGTTTATATATTAGTATTCATTAAATTCTTATTTTTTTATAAATTCTCACCTTCCATACTAAGCATATGCAACACTTCCTAGTATGGATCAGGTCATGTTCTCACATGGCTTTTAAAAAGGAAGAGCCTATCAGGAAAAAAGAAGGTGCAGCCCTTTTTCAGCATGAGATCCATGGTGCAATATACAAGTTTTCAAACCTAGACTTTGGAGAGTCAAACACTCAGGTCCCTCTCCCTGGAGTGTGGGCTTTTAGTGATTTTTCTTGTTAAAAATGAATCAAATAACTCCATCTATTTTAAAATTTATACTTTTATAAATTTGTTGTCCTAGTGATTCCATGTATACTATATTGTGAGCCTGTGCTTCTCATTTGTTGTAGTTATAAAAGCAGATGGGCTTGAGCTGTGTGTAGAATTTTTGTGGACTCTAGAAGTGGGACAAATGGTGCACAATGTTTGCAGACACACAACACCGTTGTGATGGCAGGGTTAGCAGGTCTAATTACATCTGATCAGCCCCTGGCCACCCCCACCCCATCATATTTTGCAGGCATCTTTCTTTCCTCTACAATAATATAAAGGCAGTGGTGAAAGAAAAAAATAGATTTGGGAAGAATTTCAGGAGCTGCAGTTCAACAGCAGAGAGGCCAAAGCATAGTAGGCAGAGGCAGTTGTCACCTTTGCTTACCAATGTGGACATTCTTCCATAAAGCATGCAAGTCACATCTCAATTTTTTATGTGTTAAAGTTCCAATGCAATAGTTTCTTGGGCTGCAAAGCACACCTCAGCACCATGAAACAGCTGCCTTCCCAACACATTTTGAAGATGCTTTGTAGGTTAATACACTGTGGCCATAGTTTATCCACTAGGCCAGTGTGATGTTGTGCTTGTGTGTTAGACTATGGCTCTGGAGATCAGGGTTTCATTCCCCACTTTCCCATAAATTCCACTGGGTAACCTTGGGCAAGCACATGATCTCAGCGATAGGGGAAGTCAGTGGCCAACAAATCTGAACAAACCTTGGCAAGAAAACCCCACAAAGCCTTAGAGTAGCCAAAAGCTGGAAACAACTTGAAGGCACACGACAACAACAAAAGTTTATCCATACCTTTGTGTTTCATTATTTCTGTTTGATACTGAATCATAGAATCATAGATTTGGAAGAGACCACAAGGGCCATCCAGTCCAACCTCCTGCCATGCAGGAAATCAAAATCAAAGCATCCCCTACAGATGGCCATCCAGCCTCTGTTTAAAGACCTCCAAGGAGGGAGATTCCACTACACTCTGAGGGAGTTTGTTACACTGTCGAACAGCCCTTACTGTCAGGAGGTTCCTCCTAATATTGAGGTGGAATCTCTTTTCCTGCAGTTTGCATCCATTGTTCCGCATTCTAGTCTCTGGAGCAGCAGAAAACAAGCTTGCTCCCTCCTCAATATGACATCCCTTCAAATATCTAAACATGGCTATCATATCACCTCTTACCAATATCAATGTTGTTGTTGTTGTTGTTATGTGCCTTCAAGTCATTTCAAAGTTATGGTAACCATAAGGTGAACCTATCATGGGACCTTTTTGGGACCGAGAGTGCATGATTCACCCAAGATCACCCAGTGGGTTTCCATGGCCAAGTAAACCCTGATAAAACCCTGGTCTTAGCCAAATTCTCAAACCATTATATCACAATGGCTCTCTAGTGCATGCATAAATACCATTACAATACTGTTCTACCCCCCTCCTATGCCTACCTTTCCTTTTATTTTTTTACCACACCTCATGCACATGGAACAAGTGTTAGTGGCTCTTATATTAAATGCATTTCCAGAGTCTTCCCTTGCTGTGTTATCTTTAGATCAGTGCACTGAAAATATTTTTATTTATGTATTTATTTATTCATTCATTTATTTCATTTGTATGCCTCCTTTTCCCAGAAAGGAACCCACAGTGGATCACAGATAAAAACATTTTATAAATTTTGCAATAAAAATTTAAAAACTATTTAAATAATCTCATTAAAAACAGTATAAAACTACATTAAAATATACAAAAGTTAAAAAGCATAAATAAAACATACACCCCATACAAAATCCACCCTAACATAATTATATATTAAAAGCCTGCTTGAATAAAAGGGTCAAACTTATGCCTCCAAAGGCTCTAAGATACAAATACAAGGGCACCTGGCAGGCTACAGGACACCTGGCGGCCTCTTAATTTGACAAGTATGGGCCTGGAATTATGTGTTTGGCACAAACTGCTGTCATAGTCTTCATGATATGGCATAACAAAAGGTGCAATAATTTCATGGTCATTCTCTGCAGACAGGAACATTTGGGTTGCTTAAGGGAAATGGAGAAATCAAGAATCAAAACTTTTATGACCACATATGCCTAGCCCTTTGTTTCCTTTGCCATACACTTTTCTCTATAGAAACCTGTAATTTTGTTTGTGGTATCTGTGGCTTCCTAAATGTGCAACATATACTATACCCAATGCATCCGGGAAAAGCAGTTAAAAACTGTCTTCGACCACAAGTGTCAGTTTAATGGCCTCCAGCTACAGTTAAAGCAATGTGTCAAGAGCACTTGGGTTTTGGTGCACTTTTCTTCACAAAAAGGTTTGTGTTGGCATAAAGAAAGTGCACCTTTTGGAATGGAAAAGACATTTTTCATTATGTAGCCATCTGGTTTTGGGCTGTGGGTTTGAAAAGGTGGGATTTTCCTACTCTAAAGGGTGTGGTGATGTATTCTCCTCTTTATATTGAGAGGCAAATTGTAAACATATGTTTGTCAAGGTACAAGTAGGAATCCTCTGAGGAAGCATTTTTGGAGACGTTATGTTTAGAAACAAGAAAGTTAGAAAATGGAAAATGGAGAGAATTTAAGGAAGAAATCCAAAAAGACATCAGGAATGAAAAAGCATCTGACTAACGTCATATTTAGTCTATTCTAATCAACATCTTGTATCCAGCCCAATCATTCTAAGAAAGCCCCAGACAAAAGCCACTACCATATCCTGTGGCAGCAGTTTCCATAACACTAAATGAATCCTTTATTTAATTAAACATCCTCAATATGGCCCTTGTGGTCTCTTCCAGCTCTACGATTCTATGATTCTATGATTCTATAATATTCATGTTTGTTGCACAACTATCAAAATTAAATTGGAAGGGGGGAGAAGAAGGGCTATTCCATTGTTCTGTCTTAGTAGGTCAACTTTATTTGGCTCAACCACCAACTGTCACTATGGCAGCCGCTCTAGCAGGCTGCTCAAAATATTTCCATCTCTACTGGTCATTATAAGAAATCATATGTGAGTCCAAACTTTTTAACCTCCTCCTTCCCCATCTCTTTATCCTTATGGTCATGACTTTCAGATTGTAACCCTGAAGGCAAAGATCACTATAGATGTTTGTTAGCCATTCTGGCTCAAGGGAAGACTTAAACTGTTTTAGACAAATGAATAAATACATCCACACAGCAAGTCTAATCCAATTTGGAGATGAGAGCTCTGAGTTTCATGTGGGGCTGCCCTCCCCACTAAAGCTGCAAACAAGTTCTTTTTTTTCCTCCGTTAATAAAGGGGAAAAATTGACCTTAACTAAATTTTGACAGGAAAGTTCCCTTTGGTTCCAAAAGTGCTTTGTGCAGAGTTGGTGAAGTGCTATTTGAGAAATGCAAGCTTAAAATTTACATAAGGATATTAAATAATTGAACAGTTTTTTGGACAATGCCCAAAAGTTATTTTTTGGTGTTATTTTAGGGAATCAGAATTTCACTTCCTGACTATAGATCAGAAGTAAAACTTTTGCTAGGATCATAGTAAAACTTATTTCTTAGTAAATATTTATTGTTCAGTATATTGTTTTAAATGAAAATTAGCATAAATAGGCTAGTTGGGTGCTACATGTTTTTGTTTGCTTTTGTCTTCTTTTATTCCTGCAGCTATGGCTGTTTTCTCATAATCTGGATTTTATCATTCCCACAGTGCCCTTGTGTGGTTTGTTGATAGCTAACCATATAATTCTACATAACTACAAAGCTGAAAACCTACGAGGCATCTATATGTCAACAGAAAAACCTTGGTCCCTAACTCACATTTTATCAATATAAAAATGAGACTAGGGGTTCTGAACTATGGGCTCACACACTTCCCCTTCTTATTACTCCTGACATGGATTTGGAGAGATGATTGGAAACTGCTGGTATGTTTTAGATTCACTGGAAGTTATTTAGCATGGGTCTGTCAGTGGGAGAAAGGGTAGTAAATAAATAAATAAGCAAATTGTCACTTTAATGCTAAACTATGGCTAAACCTAAGCATAGTTAAAGAAAACAAGACAAATTCATGATCTAGAGTTTGCATATGACTTTAAGATTAGTTAAGATTAGTCACAATTTGTCCTGGTTTGGAGAACAGAAGATGTTGTGGTCAATCAAAAATGGAACTGAAAGCTTCCAACCTTGTGTCTGCACTGAAGTGAAGGGGAAGGAAGAGGAGAAATGGGCTAGAAGTCTACTTTTGTTCTCGTAACACTAAACTATGCCTGTATTTGCTTTTTAAATAAAAAAAGGGATAGCTGAAATCTTTTTTCAAAGAAATATATTCCACCATCAGTATGTTACCTTCCTCTAATGTAACCTGTGGCACTACCGCATTGTTAACCCAAAATGGGCAGTACTCACTCATTACTAACTTGCCTGACCCATGGTTCCATCATCATATTGTAGGGGCTGAAGTAACAAGAAAAAGTGCAAACCAGTAAAGCTTGAAGAGAAAGGAATATGTTTATTAAATACACCCAAAAAAACTCAAAGATGTCTCAAATGGTCCAGGTCCAGCTTTCACTTTATCTGGTTTCACATCCTTAAGCTATTTTATCTACTGATAATAGCCAACAACTGTTTCTGAGTTTCCCTTATCGTTGGCTCAGCAACTATGGTCTCATCCATGTAAACAAGCATTTTAGCTGCTAGGGGCAAAAAAGCCTTTACTGAGGGGATGTTGTCAAAAATGTGGTTTCTGTAGGGGAAGTTCACAGATATATAGCTGACAAATGAACAGTCAAATCCTGGAATGTGTCTCAAATCTATTTTATGTAACATTTGTGAGGGGCAAATGGTGTTTTTATTTTACTTCATTTTTGCTTTGGAAGATTGCTTTCACTTTATGATGTTATGCATGTCTACTCAGATGTGAGCCTTAAAAGTGAGAGAGAAACAGTGTGATGAGCAAAAGCAGGGACTCTGAAAGGTCCTGGCACAACTTGTTGCACTGCAGCTTGCTGGCAGGAAGGGGCTTCAGTACCCTGCTCACCAATGCTGTAGAACTCCTTAACTAGGGATGGCTGTGTGGCTTTTCAAGTGGGATTTAAGGGCATTTGTGGACATTTGCACTCATGATTCTGCTGCCACAATTGTAAATTTATTTCATTTTATTTTATTATATCCTGACTTTCTCCCAACTTAGGGACTCAGGGCGGCTACATAGGGACTCAAAGCGGAATGTAAATATGAAATAGTTCTGAGCTTGTAAGTCTTGCTTATAATATCGCAATTGCCTAACAGGGTGCTAACTTTATCTGATCCTTGTGGTAACAGTCCCTATTTTTGTGTAGGTTTTCACCATCTGGGCTTTTCTGTGTCATCTACCACCTTTCCAAATCTGAACTCCCTAGTGAATGCCATAGAGGATCACAGAATGAAAGACCTTCACCTGAGGTTGTCTTCAAAGCCATCAGGCAAGGGGTTCTCCTTTTGGGTGTATCTTTGGGAAACTGACACATACACCACAAAAAAAGCAGCCAATCGTACTTCAGCCATAACCTCTCCTCTTCCTACCCACTCCTCTAATTTAATTGCCACAGGACATGATCAGGCAATGCCCCATATGTGCCTCAGAGCTAAAGAATTTCACTCTCAAATTGCTCCTACAAGAGGACTTCTGGGATTGTGATGTGTTTGATGTTCATGTAGTTAACTGATTTCCATACTGTAGATTAGTTTAATTTAAATAAAGTTAACCCTATGTCTAAAAAACCAATTTTCTTGTTTTGTCTTCATTTCCTACAAGGCGTGAGCAACACTTTTTCCAAAAAAATAATCCCTCTTGATCAATACAGGGGATACAAGGTAGCCATTCCTCTTTTTTTCTTATTTTGGTAATACACAAATTGAAAGAAGAAAGCACTAAGGTATTCCTGAGTGTTTCAGAAATTATAACAGTACATAACTAAAGTGGAACCATATGGTGGGCCTCCCCTAAGACTATCCTAAGGAGATTCAGGCCCTGGAGCAGTTCAAAATATAGTGCCCCCTCCCATAGCTGTTCCAGCCGTGGAGGCATAGACATCAAATAAATCAGTGAATCATACGTTAGTAAAATATCAAGTGCAGCAGGAAGGAGAACAAAAATCTTTATGCACAAACTCATTTTAAGTACTGCAGTGTCAGCAAGATTAACAGATTGATCCCATCCACTCTTATTTAATTATTCAAATGATACTTAAAATGCTGATCATAGCAGAAGCTTGGGAAGTTACTTGGGAAGAAGAGGAAGCAAACTACACTTTTCCCCTCCAGCATTGGGCCCTAACCAGTGAGAGGCCTGGAGCAACTGCACCAACTGTACTATTGTTAATCTTTCCCTGCCCCCCTTAAACCTAGCTAGCTGGTGTTGGGAATTGCTAAAGAACATGGATTGGTACTCTCTTCCGCTGATCCCAAAGCAATCTTACTATTGGAGTGAGGCAACTGGAAATGGTCAGCAAAGTAGTGGAGGATATAGTGGCATGTGGCATGTAGCATGTCCTGTTCTGCCTAAACTATTCTCTTACTCTCTGGTTTGTGGAGAGTGACACCTCTGGCCAGTATGGAAGTTAGGCTTGGCAAATCAGAATTATGCCTGGGTCTGAGATTTCAGAGCCAAAACCTGAGACCTAGAGATGATGCTTGTGATGTCGCAGGGTGGGCCCTGGTGATGTTACAAGGGTGACATCACTAAGCATGATGCTTTAAGTATCAACCATAGGACCCATCTACATTTGTCAGAATACTCCAGGCAGCTGTCTTTGCACACAGTCCCTGCTAGCTGGCCACTGCCACCGCTGCAGCACAAGTCACTCTTAAGTCAGAATGAGGCACTCTGAGGTCAGAACAAAGCACGCAGCCTCATTCTGACCTCAGAGGAACTTGCAAAGCTCACAGGGGCCACATGGGAAGGGAACTGTCATCACCACATTTTGCTCCAGGTTTTGTGGAAAACCTGGAACAAAAGGTAAGTTTTTTTAATCCAGGACAAGGGATGGAAACCCTGATTCATGTAAACAGCCCAGACCCAATTTGGGGTTCAAGGACTGTGTAGTATAAACAGTACACAGTCAAACTGGGGGAAGCAGCAATTACAATTAAAAGGAAAAGATAGGCAACCTCAACCTGTTTGGGAATAGTAAGAATTTTAACAGACTGCTTTAGTTCTAAGGTACCAAACTTATTTTTAGCTGACGTGCATGGTTTTATGATATGTTTGATCACATTGCCAATTGTCAAGGTCCAAGGGATATTCCAAGTTAACAGTTCTGAATGGAATGGGAAAGGGCATTAGGTAATGGGAAGAGACAGATTCAACTCAATTAATGTGTTTAAAAATAAATCATCAACATAGGCATAATTGTTCTGTAAAAGCAGACCAAGAGAAGCTTTGTTTATTGATAGTAATGTGTTTCCTTGAGTATTTTTTTTAATTATTTTACTAAGATGAATCTATAACTGTGCTTAAATTTACCATTATTCCCACTAGACCTAAGAAATCATCATTTTGGATCTGCATGGGCCATAATAGAGAGCAGCCCAGAGTGTTCTGGCCCCAGAGCTACTCTGATGTTCTCTCATCACCTGTAGCCCCACTGTTGTGATGCCAGGTGACTGTTCACATGTGCATCTCACTGTACTGCTCAGTGCCACTGTCACTGGTGTGAGTCACTCACTCTGAGATCACATGGTTGGGCACCTCGTTGTGACCTCAGAACAAGTGACTTGCATCAGCAGTGGTGGTGGTGAGCAGTACAGTGGGACATGCTGTAAACGGCCATATGGAGTCACAGTGGAAGGCTCCAGATCTTCCAGGAAGATCCAGAGCAAAAGGCAAGTTATCTAAAACCATTTAAGGGGACTATATGGTCAGTTTGATGCTGAACTATCCATCATCAGAGCTACTCATTATGAGGATGGGTGCAGGGAGAAAGCTTTATTTGGCTTATGCAGACAACCCCTTATTTAATTAATGAATGTAAGAAGCCATGCACAACCGGGGCAGGATCCAATCCTACTGTGCGTATAGTATCTATGTTTCACCTGAGTTTGAATAGACCTGTTTCCCCTGTCCCTTTCCCCCAACTGAACAAAGTCTCATGTATAGGCAACTTGAGTCCTAAACAAGAACCAGTTACTTAAAGGGCCATCTTTTCCAGTATCACCACATTGATACTAAAGATCAGCCAGACAGGATCTACTTATGGTGCCCAGAGTAGTGTGGACCATAATGCTACTATATGTGTCAGGACTTTCTTGTTTGTGACACTTCACTTAGAGGTCTATTTGTGGGTATTTCAAGCCATCTGGTACTCCTACGAGACAGACCAAGATATATTACAAGATGATGGTAATAATAATGATAGTAAAAACAGTAAAATAAACAGCAGCATTTGAGGAAATTATAAGTCTGTACAATTATCTATAGGAAGCCCTTGTTTTCCACTGGGGTTTGGTTCCAGGACCCCCACCCCCAGGTAGGTAACAAAATCCATGGATGTTCGAGTCCCATTAAATACAATGGCATAGTAAAACGGTGTCCCATATATAAAATGGAAAAACCATAGTTTGCTATTTGGAATTTATACTTTTTTGGATATTTTCAAGCCATGGATGCTTGAATACATGGATTAAAAAATCCATGGATAAGGAGGGATGACTGTATAATATAATGGCTCCCAGCCCAAGGCTTGAGCAAGAGATCCACATGTTTACATCAAACTTTGGAGACAGTGCTGTACATTAGAATTTCTCAAGCCAACAAATGGACAATACAGCTCTCAACAATATAGCACCTTGTAAGTTATTATGGCTGAGAACAGCTATCTTTTAAATCTAAGATCAAAGTCCTCAAGATGTACACAGATTGTTGTTTTTTTGTTTTTTGATGTTTTTTTTTTTTTTTTTTGGTAGAATCAGGGCCTTAAGATCAAAGCCAATATGTTTGCAAGTCTTACTCAAAGCTTTAAATCTTCTATACTTTAATGACAAAGTTTGTTACATCTTGCCAATAGCTTCTTTCAAACAAAACGTGACTGATCTCTTGGAAACTTTGTATATCTTTCTGCATCTGCCAGCACTAAATAGGCATGGTATAGTACTTGTTTGATTCATTTTGCTTGCTGCTGTTTTTTATTGCCATAAAAGGGTTAATATACAGTAACTCAAAGCCAGAGAACAACCCCTAGCCATAATTCACAAGCCTAAGACAGAAAGCCATTTGGAAATGGCTTCAAAACCCATGTGCTTGAAGTGTCCAGATGAATGTAATTGGCAAGTGCAGCATGCAGGCACTTCGTGTGAAGGCAAAGTCAGTTCAGAGAAGCATAGTCAGAGTCCAAGTGAAGCTCAAAGAAACAGGCCTGTAAGAGCTTAAGACACATGTTGTGTTTTGGCTTGGGAAGCAGGCAAGCAGTTCAAAGGAGCAGGAGACTCCTAAATGATGAATACAGGTATGAGGTCTTCATAAGTCAGTCAAAGACAAGTATTTCCCAAATACCTTCTCAATGAAAAATGTTTGTTTGATCATATTCAAAAGTGAAACATAAAGCAAAGCCTCTTCCCACAAGAATAAATTACTTATGCCTGTGAAGATATGAACAGATGTTACATGTGTCATACGGTTCACAAAGCTTGCTGCCTTTTTCTCTTCATCCTAGGTTGTGCATGTAGTTCACCAAGAACTTTTAATAGCATTATTGTAAGTAGGTATTTATAGATAGTTGCTCCAAGGAGTCACTTAAGGGAATGCACAGCATCCACAACTATCTTTATTCATATTATTATCTCCAAAGTCTGAGTCAGTGTTTCCTAAGGGCTGATTCTCATATTACCATCCTAATGAAGTAACATATTCATTTCAAGTCTCTTTTTTTCTTTTTGAAATCCAGATGAATTGATCAGATCACTTTCCACCAGTGATAATTGTGGGAGCTGGAGAATTTGTTACATCTTCACTTTCACTTTCCAGAGAGGGAGAGTTTTCCTATTTCCTACCACCTAGCTTTTAAAATATATTTGCATCTAGTTATTAAAGTAGCTCCTGATATTTCCTGGTATTAAGGGGAGGAAGCTGTTGCCACAGTAAATGAGGTGTTGCTGCTATGAAAAAGCAATGTGCTCTTGTCACTGTTGCTGTTGGGTATAATTTTTGTAGCAGAACACTTTATGAAATGGTGCCACACTGGAGTGTAGCACTGTGGTCTGATATAATGCAGATCTTAGTACAACTAAACTCAAAATGACCATTGTCCTAGGTTTTAATTCATAGCAGATGTTCCCTTTTTAAAGGTTTCCTCCAGGCAGGACAAATATTGCTGGATAGTGCAGTATTTCCAGCTTTAGTTTTCATTTGTTTGAATTTTAAAAAAAATCAACAAAGAGCATTTCTGTTGTTCCATCCTATTTGGTAGCAATTCTCAGCACCACCAGCAACAGTTTATTCCTGCCTAGATGGTGGGGTTTTGCTTTCTTTTTATTTTTAATATTATGGAATATAAGACTGGGGGTTCATAGGAGATTCTTTGGCCACCCTTCTTCTTCTGCTCTGTGCACATCCCCGATTCCCGCACCTTGTTTGTCCCTATACTTGTAAATTCTTTTACAGTCAGTGCCAGTGTAAATGCAAAAAAAATTACACCCCTTAGAACAGAAAAATGCTTCTTGTCAAATTTCATAATTTAAGGGATTGTAGCAATAATTCTTCTTAACACACAGCAACATTTCAGTAGGGTTTTTTAGCACAGCTGTTGGCCCCTGAATGCCAAAGGTGAACAGCGCAGTATACAACATGCCTGGGCTTTCCAACAGCCTTCAGGCTCAAATTTCAAAAACATATGGGACTAATTTCAAAGCTGTGGTCAAGCCCTAAATCAATAAGAAAAGAATGAATCACTTTAAATGATGCTTTTTACTAGCAAAATGCAAGAGGCCATCAAGCTACCCCCAGGTTCTGTTGCTGAGGTAAGAGCTGGACTCATGGTGGGCCAATAAAACCTGAAAGTAACTTTTCCCAGGGTCAAATGGACACTCTTTCTGGTTAAGTTGACATCTTTTTCTGAATGCGTTGAAATCCTGTATGATTAAGAAGAAAAACCACTGAGCCCATAGAAACAAAAGCCCAGCCAAAAGAAGAGATTCCTTTTGTGTGTAAAAACATATTCTTCAAAATATGTTGAAAAAATTGCTGAATACTTCTTCTACACTGACGGAATGTGTCACTGCAGGTGAGTCATGGATGAAATGGGAAGGCACCTCCTTCCATTTCTCTCTTCATGAGTGACACCTCTGCTTATCATATGTGGAGCTAAGGAAGGTGAATGTAAAATGCTATAGGCTTTTTAATTATGCCTCTATGTCGTATGTTGGAACATCACGTGAAATGTTGGGAGACCTAGTTGTTGTGGTGATGGTAGTGGTTGTAGTTAATTATTATTATTATTATTATTAATAGCCCTGGTGGCGCAGTGATTAAATGCCTGTACTGCAGCCATTCACTCAAAACCACAAGGTTGCGAGTTCAAGACCAGCAAAAGGGCCCTAGCTTGACTCAGGCTTGCATCCTTCCGAGGTCGCTAAAATGAGTACCCAGACTGTTGGGGGCAAATTAGCTTACTTGCTAATTAGCTTACTTGCTGTTCACCGCTATGATCTTTGGAATAGCGGTATATAAATAAAACAAATTATTATTATTATTATTATTATTATTATTATTATTTCTTACCCACCTCTCCCTGTAGGCCAAGACAGGGAATAACAACAGACCAACAAAGGCACAATGATTGTATCCACACTGCAGAAATAATCGTCATGAAACGCCCCCCGCAGCCCCAAGCGGGAAGAGCGGATTAAAAGTGCGCTTTTTCCACTCTTTTCCTGTTTTATGTACTGCGCAGCTCGTCTGTAGCTGCTGCACGATACGTCGAATGCACGCCGCAATATAATTCGGTTTAAAGCTCGTGCAGCTGCGTCCCATGGGGTGTCCCGGACATGCGTGGTTTGCAGCCAAGCTTAATTAACGTCCGCTGCCATGGGTGTGGAGCTGAGGCGAGCGGCGCATTTAGCTCGTAACCCTACCTAGGCCACTTGTGCCATGCGTTGCTGAACCCGAAGTTGTGTAACTTTGCCAGCGGATCTGGACATGAAGTCCAAAATGGAAGACAGAGTTGGCTTGCTACCTCACACGCCTGCCTACTTAGATGCAAGTTGCCTAACTGTCCATTCACATCACAGCCCACTGCCGCAGTTGCGCATAATTAAAAAAAATTTTTTTAAAAAATAACTTTTTATTTACAAAAAAAATAAAACTTTTTTTCTATATACAATATGTACAAAAGGAAGGGGGAGGGTGAAGGGGGTGGTGAAGGGGGGATGAGAGGGGCAGGGAGGGAAGGCTTCAGGGGGGGAGGGCGGTGGGGGGCGGGAAGCGGCAGAGGAGTTCCGGAGGGTCCTTCCAGGAGAACTCCTCCCCAGCTGTCATTTCTCCCCAGGCAGCGGACCTCCCCTACGTCCGGTTCTTGTGGGGAAAGAAGGATGGTTAGGATCAGCTGTGCGCCATCACCCACCCCACAGGCGTTTTGGGTGCCCACTCCCTTCATGGTTACTCTACACTTACCTTGCTGCGGGCTTGGAGACACGATCCGGGCATGGCATCGAGGGAGTGCCTGGCTTTCCTGGCAGGCGGCGGCTCGGCCAGGCTCCTCTTCCTCGCGGCAGCAACAGCAGCGAGGACTTCAAGCCCTGGAAAAAGGAGGAAGGCCAAGTTACCATGCTGGCCTGGAGAAGGGCACAGTTCTGGGGGCTGCGGCAGGCACCCCCACTCACCCTGGGACCTACTGCGCAGAAGGCCTCCTGGGCGGAGGGGCACAGCGGGCCTGCTGGGCCACCCTCGGGACAAATCCTCGTCACCTCC